>NC_135784.1:290410855-290741569 GCF_051106095.1 Pogona vitticeps
ACTGAAAAAACCTCTAAGTGTAGGATTGTCACTGTTAGATGACAGGGATTCTGATTTTGTACCTTTCACATTCAACAGGCTGTTTTTCCTTGGACTGTACTTTTTATTTTTGCTATACTTTGATCACAGGAAAGATTAAGTTATTGGAACCTAGCCACAACTCAAATTACTTTGAGTGTGTTCACTTAATGTGAAGCTAGCTTATGCTTGACACCGCCCACCCAAGGGTAGATGTCTCAAAACTCTAGAAGTATCACTTTTGAAAAACAAAAGGGGAAGTAAGTGATTTTCCCAGTTCCACCTGAAGCCTTGTTTCTTTATTATGGATATTTCTGACATTTTCTAACCTGGTGTAAACATTCTTAATTAGCTGGAGATAGGATCTTTTAGGGACTTGCGGCTAGGGTTCCAACTGAGGTTTTTCAAGAATTGTTGGATTGCAATCTCCAAGCAAGACAGCTCATTGAATTTCTGTGCTTGACATTCTCCGTTGGTAAGCCCTTTAGAACTCCCCAGGCAGAACAGCAATATTGCCTCCATAGCCATAAGCATGTTGACCCTGAAAGTGAAGAAGCTTGTGAAAGGAAAGGGACCAAACCACTTAATATATTTACAAATGCTTTTTTTTAAATGTCAGGATTTTTTTAAATAAAAAATACTAAATTAGTGAGCTATGGGGCATTTTCTGATCACAGTGAGGATGCTAGTATATTGAGTATTACATTATGGTTAATGATGGAGTTATGGTTAGCAGATAGATTTAATTATATTTCCTTTATTTTTTGAGTCCACTGAGAATTTCACCATGAACCCCACTCAAATGGAGCCAATCTGTTGACAATCAGACTTCTACCCTGTGCAGTCCTTACATAATTAGCTTGTTATCAACACAGAGAGTAAGGAGTAGACCTGCCACCCTGTGGCATAGCTTTTTTTCACATGACGAGCAGTGTATTGGAAGAAGAGAATTCCTGTTGTACACACAAGCCAGAATCCAAATTTTCCAGAGTTGTTGCCTGTGTGTGAACAGGTGACAACAGAGAAGAAAGTGGCTTGTCACTCCTCTCTAAGCATGTTGGTAAGTGTGTCCATAAGAACTGAGGAAAGTCTTGTAACTTCTGCTTCTCAGCACCGTGGTTTACTGGAACTTAATGTATGATACTTTTTATCCCAGTATGTTACACTGGATGGGACAAAAAGGAGACACTATGCCATAAATTTATTTGGACAGTTCCCCCCCCCCCAACCAAACGCTACGTGTTGAATGGCTGAAACTCAGAACGTCATCACGTGTTTTGTCACACCATTTAGAAGTCTTCAGGTGTCAGTTTTACACAATGCCCCTACCCTATGGGTTTATGCCAGTGGTTCCCAACTCTAGGTAACCAGATGTTTTTGGACTTCAACTCTCAGAAACCCTGGCCAGTACAGCTGCTGGTGAAGGCTTCTGGGAAATGCAGTCCAAGAAAAGCAGGGTTTCCCCCATGGTTGGGAACCACTGTTCTACATCCTTGCAGCTTCTGTCATAAAATGTGACTTTTCAATCCTGTGCCAGGGGTTTAAGAGCAGATGTGCTAATAAAACAAGGTACACAGCATATCTTTCTTTTTCAATTGGATGTCAAAATTCAGGTGAATTTGGCTGTTCTGATGAAAACATATGTGTGGGGCTTCTGAACAACTGCTATCTAGGAATTAAACCTCCAACCCCTTCAATGTTTGCTCCCTGTAAAGGCCAGTTGTGACCATAAATTACAAACTAATTTCAACCAGTTAGTATGTGACTGATGTCACTGCATTGCCAGTTGGCAGTTGGAACTGCACCAAAGTCTCTTTTTAACTACTATTTATTTACAGAGACAGGGTTTTTAAAAAAAGACTTGTCAAAGCATCACTATGTCAGTTAACAACAATTAAAAAGAAATTTAAAACTTCATCTCCCTTTCCCTCCCAAGGTGAGCAGAACAGAGGCTTTATATTTCTCAAGATCATCAAGTAACTTCACCAAATGAACAGCTACGTAATCAGCTGCCTTGGTTAGAGCCGAGCGATTGCACATGCTGGAAGGGAACCAAAACAGAGTGATCATGCCAGCTCCTGACCGATACCCAAAAAGATGCAGGAAGACATCTTTATGGGGTGGGCTGGTTCATAATGCCACATATGTTGTGCAGTCATTGGAAAAATGAGTGAACCAACCCATTCCCAGTCCTGACCATTGCACACTAACATGCCTATCTCTTAGGAAAACAGTGTAGAAAAGGTGCAGGAAAGGGTAATTAAATTTATCAGAGGGCTAAAATTGCCTCCTTGCAAGGAAAGATTACATAAGGGACTCTAGTAAGCATTTTAGTAGGCAGAAAAGTCAAGGTAGAGTGGGGGTGTGAAGTAGAGAAAGTAAAACTAGAAGATGCAATCAGCCAGTGAGGTTAATGGTGGGAGATAATAATATAACATAATTATATCTAAGAACTCCTGGACGGGACCCTATGGATCATTTACACACACACACCCCGTCAAGGAGGCACAGTGGGAATTGAACTTCCAACCTCTGGCTCTGCACTGAGCCATCCAGAATCACCAGCAGATTCAGAACAAACAAAAATCAATACCTTTTCAGACAGCACCTTGTTAAAACTATGGAACTATTTGCCACAAGGTGTGGCAAAGGTATCAGTGTAGGTGGTTTGCAATGGCTTTATGATACTTCTGGAAAATGAGGCATTATGCCCCTGACCTTGTGGGAAGCAGGGTGCTGAACTGGGTGGGCCCTCGATGTACTCCAGTTGACCATAAAAGACCAGTCTGTGAACAAAACGAGAAAGTTTTTTCCCCAGCAGAGGTCTGAGGTCATCCAATCACCCACAAGTGCAAAATAGCAGCTTACACAAAACAGGCAGCAAATTGTTGGATAAAGAGTGCATGGAATTTGTACACGGTTCCTTTCATTACACAATTCTACGTGTTTTCCTCTTTTTTCAGCATCCTAAATGGGGTGCTTTAAACTGTTAGTATTATTAAACCACTGGCAGTTGGAAGCCATCACTCATCTATGGCCACTTGCTTGGTGACGGGCAGGGAGAGATCTCCCAATAGATGCCAATTTACCTTCTCCCCGTCCCTGCTATACAGTGATCCATAGATTGACCTGCATTTGATAACACTGTGACAATAGAATAATAAGCAGCTGCAACAAATGTTTGTTGGCTTGGCTGCTTCTTTTAAATTAATCAACATTCCAATCTCTCTCAAAGTAGGCATTAAAAATTAAAACTCTCTCGAAGTAGGATCAGTGATCACTACGCACAAAAGACCAGCTAGCGACACCCATCAATCACAGTGATAGATAATCTATCCTCCTTATCACAACAATACACCCACAACAAAAACACACGTGCCACCATAATCACCCATCTCCTGAAAAGGACAAAGCTGATCCAACAGCAATAAATACTCAACTCCCAAACAAACACCACCAGAGCACAGAGTGCTACTCCTGTCCTCTGAAGATGCCGGCCACAGAGACTGGCGAAACGTTAGGAAGAACAAACTTCAGAACATGGCCAAAGAGCAAGAAAAACCCCCAACCATTAGGCATTAAAAGCTTGCCCAAGGCCACACAGGCTGGTTCTACTTGCAGGAGGCACAGTGGGGGACCAAACTGCCAACCTCTGATCCCACAACCAGATACCCAAACCACTGAGCTAGCCAGCCAGCCTGATCTCTGGTAGGAAAGCAAAAGAAGAAGAATGAGCGAAGCACGTAGCCTAAAGGGCAGCAGGCTTAAGCTTTAAATCATGGTTCTCCATCAGATAGATCTAAAGAGCCCTGAGGCGTAATTTTATGCAGAGAGGAAGAAACCTTCCCTCACTTAGCAAGCCCCTTTCCCTCCAGCTCCTTTGACAGGGATTTGAGACCAGAAGAAACCAGCCATGGAAAGTCATTTGCTTGTGACAGGAAGTCGTGGAAAACAGTGGCTTCTTCTCATCTGACATTTGCCTGGTTTGTACCAAGTATCACCCTCGTTCCATCATGAGGGTGTGCCAACTTTGCACATGAAAACAATTTCTTTTAAATTATAAATCTAGCAAAACAGCACTGTTTTGGACCATGTGGTGGGAGAGAGGAAGGTACATAATAGAGAGAAGTCTGCTGTCACTAATAATGCGACAGAACATACTCATGATACACTGCAACATCAAATATATACACACCACACTATGTATAAATTAAATTACTTATTCAAATAGTACAGAAATTGTGCAAAAATAAGCTGAGTTGCATCAAATATTAAAAATTGACAACTTTGCATAATTATCATTGTTTAAACTTTTCCCTTTCCCCCCCCCTTCCTTCTTTCCTCTTAATATGCGCAATTCTGTTTGTCTTTTTATTTGTTTGTTCTAACAACAAGTCAAGCAAGGAGATGGAAACCCTGGTTGAGCCTGGAAACATATTGTTCAACTATGTCTCCATGTGGAGAAATGTCTACATACAGAGATTTATTTCACAGTCATAAGGGCTAGAAACTTTGTCATTGTTTACATGAAAGCTGAGGAAGCTGAATTCCCAACAGCGTACTGCCATCCCTGTTTTATATAACATAGTTTCTGTTTTATAACATATTCTCTGCTTGAGTACGGTGACAGCCTATTGTGCAAAAATAAGACGAACTTTTAAAAAAACCTAAATTGGTACAAAATTCTGCATGCATTATAGTTCATATGCTGGCACCTGCTCTCTCATGCTGTAGCACTAGGAAGCAGACTCCCTTTGTAATTGCTTGCCAGTCTGTGTAACTGGCATCTGTCAAGCTGTGTAAATAACTTCTTTAACCAAGGGAAATTCCCCAGATCTCTCTTCCTCTTAATAATAAACAACATGTGCTGTCAAGTTAATTCTGACTTATAGTGACCTTTTCCAGGATTTTCCAGGTAGAGAGTGCTCAGAAGTGGTTTATCATTCCCTTCTTCTGGGGGCATCCTGGGACTGTGCAGCTTGCCCAAGGCTATATAGATCAGCTCTGCTTACAGGAGGCACAGTGGAGAATCGAATTCCTGACTTCTGGATCTGCTGCCAGATACATCAATCATGGAGGTATCTAGCCAGCTTCTTTCTTTTAGGCAGTACCCAAAAATGGATCTATATCACTTCCCATTTGCTTTTAAAGACAGAACACAGAAGCAAATTTCCACAGCCAGGTTGTTGTCAAGCGGGTTTGACTACAACTCTCATCCTATGCTAGCCAGCATTGCCACAGCCCATCTAGAGGGTACAAAATAGGTTACAGTGGTTTAGGCAATGTTGCTGAACTTCCTTGTGGTTTCCAGGGAATGAGAAGCCAACGTTTAATTATTTTAAATAAATATAAAAGTCAAATCGATGTACCTGGCTTTAATCATTGATAGTAGGCTGTGTTTAATGGGAATTTCAGATGTGCCTATTTATTGGTCTGTTTTTTCATTTAAAATATTTTTATCCTGCTGTTCTCCTTAAAAGGAACCAAAGCAACTTACCTCATTAAAAAGACAATGTTTAAAAACAGTAAGTGTACAAATACTTTAGAAGAATTAAATAAATATTATATGAAAAATGGCTAATACTGTAAAATCAAAACTAAAGGCATATTTAAAAGTAATAAGAGACAACAATACATTTAAAAACCCTCTCAGACAGCCAGTCACTCATTCACACAAAAAGTAAGCACCATAATGGAACTTGTTTCCAAGAAAATGTGCCTAGCATTGCAGCCTTAGCAGCTAAATAAAACAGAGAATGTTTAGCGTATCTCTTGATGCCCTTCAGTTAATGAATTTCCACAACAGCTCACTACTAATCAAAGAACATCTACCAATCCAATAAAAGATTCAAAGGCTCAATAAAAATGTAAACTTGGCATGCAAACGTTACAACAAACTAGCAGCAGCAATAATACAATAATCACAACCTAACACCAGCAGAGCAATAAAACAATCAGTAATAAGAATGAAAACTAAGCTCAGGTGGCATGCTCAAAGGTCTAAGCAAACTGTCACATCTTTGTCCAATGCTGGAACAATATACGAGTCAGCACTAGCCTAGCTCCCCTGAACAGGCTATACCACAGGAACAGACCCACAACTGAAAAGTTGATGTCTTTGAAAACCAGCTATGTAGTTTTAGAGAGTGGAGGGACACAGCATGAGCAGTCTTGTGAGGAGAAAGGGGTTTCTCGAATCATAGATGGGTTTCAAGCATAACAAGCACCAGGACCAGTACCAGTGTGCGCGCGCACACACACACACACACTCACTCACACACACACACACACACACACACACACACACACACACACACACACACACACACACACACACACACACACACACGTCATATAGTCCAGGGGCTACATGAGCATGGTGTAAGCCTAGAAAAGATTGCATCCTGTATAGTTCTAAGATGATGATGATGATTTTACACAGAGAGACTGGACTCCAGGAAGGATCAACAAAGGATAAGGTGGCCATTTTTGTAGCACTAGAAAGCAAGATAAAGGAGGATACAATTTTTTTCAAAATGGCAGACACTGATTTATATCTGCAGATGTACGATGAGGAATTATGTTTAAATGGAGTTACAAAGCATTGTACCCCTCTGGACTGACGGCCATTAATACTTTTCTTCAGCACTGGCTGTGGGAAGGACAGCATCCTTCAACACACTTGAGGATGCAGGCGACCTGAGGACATATGGCACAGTCCCCTACCAGAGTGCAATAGCTAGAGCTGCTTTCTATGAATATTTGCAGGTTGGGTCGAGCACCTCACTCTGCCTAATGGCAGGGCCGGACCAGAGAAAGCCCAAGATCAGATCACTGACATTTCCTGTTTTAAAAGAGGTGGTAGATGCCATCAATAAAAGCCCTGTGTCTTAGACAGTGAAAGTTGCTGGGCTAGATGGAGAAGATGGATTATAATTTGCAAGTAAATGAGAAATGTTTCTTTCTAGAGCTGAGGAAAAGGTGGGTTTTTTTTTGGGGGGGGGGAGGATTACAGCTCCTAGAATCCTACAGTCAACATCACCAGCATTCCAAAACAGAATTTTCCAAAAAAATTTTCTTTCCTATGAAGGAAGTGGCAATGGAGTGAAAATACAAAAATATTTCATGGGCTTCTGTTTGTACTTTGTTAGGGGTGGGGCTTTGAACTTCCTTTGTTCCTTTACTGTCAAGGAGGTGGTAATTCGCTTGGCAGCTGGCACCTTATCCATCCTGTCAGTCCTAAAGTGCCCAGCAGAGAAGAAGCATGAATGTAAGCCTTCTCATCATATTTGGAACTACAATAGCTTGCCATGCATCTGAGGGTAAGTCATATCTCGTATCTAAGCTTTTGGCATACTTATTCTTTTTGAAGAAGGAGATTAATTGAAAGAAGTGGTTTAATTAAATATCCATGTCTGGGGGGGGGGGTTGAGAAAGCGGTTTTAAGACGTACAGAACGAAAATTCAAAAATTCTGGTTCTGTATTATATTGCTTGAAGCAACAGAGAAGCCTCTTTTCGACTTATAAAAATAGAACGACCCTACCATTAGGCAGAGTGAGGGAGATTGTCAGAAGAACTTTCTCAGATTTGAGTATTAGATGTATTTTTACTTGAGTAGATGGATGTCATTTGCTGCTCCAGCTCAGGAAGCTACACATCTCAGGATGGACCTGCATAGGACCTGCATAAATACATAAATAATACATAGTTGGAGATTCATCCTGAGAAATTTCATATTTTTTTTAGTATGGTGAAAGAGAAAACTGTGTCAGTTTAAAGAAGGAATGCAAGCTTTTAGTATCTGCAAAGTTTTGCCTAAACATATAGTAAGAGGAGTAGCTTGTTCTCTTCAATGTTTGGTGAGTTGACCTAGTGCACAATTTGGAGTGTCAGACCCAAGATGGAAAACAGCTGCAAGAGGCTGCAAAATTTATCAGAATAAAAGTGTTTGGTTCTTTTCCTCTGCACCAATATCTCAGTTCACTCCCCCCACCTAATATGCATTTTCAGTCTCTTCCTTGCAGTTGTACTTTCTTGCTAACTAGAGAAAAAAAAGGTCATTTAACACCTTGGCTCATATAAATAAAGTGTCTTCTGTAAAATAAACAGAGGTGCAGAGTTTTTTTGGACCACATTTTCTTTTTCCTGCTTACACACTTCTTGTACAGACGTAGCAATGCAGCACTGCCACGTTGGATAAAATCAATCCCGTCATCATCAGTGTTTACTGCTCAAAGCATATTCCAAATGCTTGGATTAATTTATTTTCTGCTGCTATCAGTTGTCTATTGACCATGTTTTCTCAATAGTCAGGCTGTACCAATGCCTCAAACGGGGCTGTAGCTCCGGCCGGTTTTGGACTCCAGCTCCCATCTGCTTCTGCCAGGCCATATGGTCATGAGAGAGGATGGGAGTAGTAGTTCATAAACATCTGAAGGGCTCAGGTTCTCCGGGTCTGGCAAAAAAAAACAAAGGCCATATTAGAAAGCAGGTGAGTATGGCTTTCATCAACCAATTCTGAGGCTAAGTCTTATCTCAGATTCACTTCTGTCTTGAGCACTCTTAATTTTTTCTTCCTTTGCCATATGGCTCAATGAATAAAACTTGACCTCTTGTTCAAGGCTAGCAGCAGACTCTGGGAATGGTGAGCAACTTCCTAGTCATACCTCTCTATTAGAAGACAGCTGTGCACACCCACAGTCTAACCTGCAGGTTGCTTGCACCTATTTTCTGTCATAAAGCAGATATGGTGTGCTCAGGTACAATACAGAACCAGTGCTGAAGTAAACATTTGTCTGCCTGTCCACTTCAGTTCCATATTGGGGCAGGGGGCCATCTTGTTCTTTGCAGCAGGCAACAAAATGGCCTTCGCCCTGCTCCCATTGATTACAGTAGAATTTACTCTTCAGTAAGTGAACTAAAGATCAAAGTTCCTTAGTTAAGAAAAAGCAACATTGTCAGTCCCTTAATTTCTGAATGTCTGTAAACGTGACCTGGAAAGGTAACAAGCAATATGAAGGGTTTACAAATACCAAGGCTGGAGTATTACTGGCCACTTCCTGGAGTGTACGGTTGCCACAGAAGAACAAGGGTATAGTTCTCTGCAAATATTCTGGTTTCATTTCTCGGAAATCGTCTGTTTCTTACAGGTTCTGTGACATCTCTCTCTCTCTCTCTCTCTCTCTCTCTCTCTCTCTCTCTCTCACACACACACACACAGAGAGAGAGAGAGAGAGAGAGAGAGAGAGAGAGAGAGAGAGAGAGAGAGAGAGAGAGAGAGGCTTCAGCCTTGGCATCACCTCTATAGTAAACACTGATCTGAGAGAGCCAATACTGTATAATGTAACGGTGAGTGTTGGACTTGGATATGGGAGCCCTAGAGTCACATTTCTGCTTAGTCACAAAGCTTAGTTGGCATCCTTAGACCAACCTCTTAGCTAAACCCACATTAGAAATTATGTTTGGCATAAAATAGGGGAGAGGAGATTATGTGAAACAGCTGTGTGCATTGTTCAGGCATATAAACAGAGAAATTATGAGCTTTCGCAACACATACTGACTGCTGGTGATATTTTCATCGCTGCTGTTTCTGCCATCCGTTTTTATTAATGAGAGGGAGAGAACCCAAAGCTATATTTATGTGATTGCCCCAGGAATCCCTCTTAAGTAACATAATGTCATCTGATCTGCAGGAAAAAAAACTGAAGGGGAAACTGAGGGGAAATTTCCAAAACCAGGAAAACACAATGTCATAACTTTAAAAAAAACACAACCTCCTAGTCTTATTTGACTTTACATATAGACATACATATTAAAGCAAGTGTCAGTTTAATGTGATATCAGTTTCCTAAAAGCCTACCAGACTAGCTACTCTCTTGTTTCATGGCATGGAAGGAAATTAATGGCAGAACTTGAAATTATACTTTTTTAACTACATCATCCAGAATCTTTCAGCCAGACTAGTCACTGACCATGTTGCCTGCAGGATTTAGGAAGCTGTTATCCAAGAAACCAGCTTCACTAATTTCTGCTTCCGAATAAGTACGCATGTCCTGAGCTGTGAGGGTGTACAGTATATCACAGAAGTGAGTACACCCCCTCACATTTCATAAATATTTTAGTATATCACTTTTGTTGCCAGTGGTTTAGACATTAATGGCTGTGTGTTGCGTTATTTTGAGGGGACAGCACATTTACACAGTTATACAAGCTGTATACTCACTGCTTTACATTGTAGCCAAGTGTCATTTCTTCATTGTTGTCACATGAAAAGATAGTACTAAAATATTTATGTAATATGAGGGGGTGTACTCACTTCTGTGATATACTGTATATAAATTGTTAGAAAATACAGTATATTCAAGTAAGCAGTTCAAAGACCTATAGCGCACTCTCAAGGCAACTGTATGTTGAATTAGTGCTTCAAGAAGGACATTACTCTTTCTTTAGTGTTGTTGGAAACTGCTTTCCAGAAAGTTAAGGAACCACAGTCTGAACCTCACAAAAGCTACAACGAGAAGCTTCTGATAATTTATGGCCACTTCCTTCCAACACTTTGGCTGTCACTGGGAGGGGGAAACATTGCAGATGAGAGAGCAGTTCTAAACAAAGCTTTTATCATGCCATGTTACATTTCATTCACTGAATTTTAAGGAGGCAAAGGCTTGATCCACTTATAAGATTCCCAGGTTTTCCACTGCCTTTTACTATGGAAAATGCACAAAGGAAATAAAAATGGAAGACATCATGCTTTCTAGTTGCATGCATGAGGCACCCTTGATCTGGAAATGATGAAAGATTACTTCCTGTTTATGAGTTACGATAAACTACAAATAGATGTTCCTCAGCATCAGGGATATTGTACTTTCCCTACAATGTTCACTATAATTGTGTTTTATCCACACTAGCAGATGTGATGTCCTTAGTACAGGTGGGAAAGTGGCAGAAGTGATTTACTGGGAGGAGAAGCTCCAAGCTATCTTTTTAAATACTGAAGCAATTTATTTAGTGGTGAATATTCATTATTTCTGTGAGCCAAATCACATGAGCATGGACATTATTGAGTGCAACTGGTGTCTTGATAAACTGAGCAGAGGAAATGTTTAATTTGCCTATATCCTAAAGTGGCTTGCTTCTTGAGCCACTTCACAATATTGGAAATTCCCACCTGAAGCAGTCTTGCCAAACAGATGGCTCACTTTTAGTTTGTTTCTAGTTATTGCATGTGCTGAGAATGAACCAAAATGGAGCAATCATACTCGCAGGGAAAAAGTAGAAGTCCCTGATGGCTCAGAAAGGTGTCCGTAGGAATGCTCCGGGGACTTTCCTACCGCTCCAATGATTATGTTGCGTGATTACTTGAAAAAAGAGCAAATCATGGTCCTTGCAGCATACCAATCAATGAGCTAAATGTCCATGTGATTGCACCCTAAGAGTGCTCAATCTGTCCCAGCATGTTACCTTCCTGTTGCTTCTATCTTTTTAGCTGCACTGTTTTGGTCTGGAGAAGGCTTTTAAAAGCCTGCTTTCTTTTGAAAATGGTTGCCCCTCATTCTGGAAAGCCCTGTTTTGCCTCTGTTAGTCTTCCATCTCAAACTAAGTCCTTTCAAACAATAAGCTACATCTATTTAGTTGGAAAATAGTTTTGCAAGCCTTTTAAAGGTCAAGCTCTTTTTTTTAAATCTCAAAGATATGACCATCCTTCTTGTTGTCATAGCCAGGGTGTTTGGAAGGATGAAAGCATACTCTTCCCAAAACACAGATTCTGCATATATATGCATCTCCAGGATTTTATGGGCTAACATTGGACTGAATATTGCAAACACAATTATAAATGTGTAGACAACTCATACATTTCTAGTTGTGTCAATACATATTTATTGTTTAAAAAAAGTCCACGCTTTCGATGGCAATATCCTGCACCATTTTCAATAGGGAAAGCAAGATATCAACTAAAACAAAGCTACTCTTAATATTTATTTATTTATTTATTTATTTATTTATTTATTGGACTTATATACCGCCCCATAGCGCTACAAGCACTCTCCGGGCGGTTTACAATTTTAATTATACAGGCTACACATTGCCCCCCCAGCAAGCTGGGTACTCATTTTACCGACCTCGGAAGGATGGAAGGCTGAGTCAACCTTGAGCCGGCTACCTAAAGATACAATCAAAACATTCAGACCAAACCCAAACAGATTAACATTAAAGTGCCAGTTCCCTGCATTGGCCAGCATTTTTTTTTTTAACTTATATACCACCCCATAGCACTACAAGCACTCTCCGGGCGGTTTACAATTTAATTATACAGGCTACACATTGCCCCCCCAGCAAGCTGGGTACTCATTTTACCAACCACAGAGGCTTCCAGCAAGCACTAAAAGTAACCCCACTCTCTCTATTGATGGAATGTGGCTCAAGTCTTATTAGTACAGCCTCAATAATAATTCTATCCCACAGAATTAAACAAAGATTAGCTTTGTTTTAGTTAATATCTTGCCTTCCCTGATGAAGATGATGCAGGATATTGCCATTGAAAGCTTGGACTTTTAAAACAATAAATATGTATTGACACAACTGGAAACCCGTGAGTTATTTACACAAAATGTTTGTTGTGAAAGACTGAGATCTCTAAGCAATTATAAATGTGTCAAGTTTTTCCACAAATTTTTTTTTAACAAATAGCAAATTGGCAAGAATAATTTAATCCTATCTCGGGCTATTTTGTATACATAAGAGATGAGACTTTGAGATTTTTTGGACTTCCGCTATGAGAATTCACCCATAGTCCTCTAGGCAGCATTTGAGGAGTGAGTGCCACAAACCTGGTGCCTACAGAGGAGTTTTCTGTCTCCACTGCTGTCTGCATGCGTCTCCTTCAAAAAACAAAGTAACTGCCCAGGTGATCCCTGGAGAGCCACAAACCTTTATAAGTGGGTTAATTCCAAGGAAAGCCCCCTCTATAGAGCCTAATGGCCATTGAGACCACCCCAGCTATGACACTTTGCAATTTCCAGGGATCAGTGGACTAGTTTCCTTGCTTTTCAAAGGAGAAGTAAATGGAAAGCAATGAAATTCCCACAAGCTACTCTGTCGGTATCTGTTTGGGGGCTCCCATTCCCAGAATTCTGTCTGGGGGATTCTGAGCAAACTCTGGGAGTGGGAGTCCAAAAATTCTAAAAATTCCATCTCTAATATACGGTGGTGCCTCGACTTACAAACGTCCCAACATATGACCATTTCGAGTTGCGACCAGCTCCGCCCGCAAAATTTTGCTTCGACTTGCAGCCGGAGCTTTGAGCTGCAACTGGAAAAAAACAGGGGGGAAAAGGTGGGGAATTCAAATTTGCTAACCGTTGGCAGGCAAAGAGGCTGCTTCTCTGTAGCCCTTTTGCCCCAACAGTTAGAGTGAGTGTGTTGTGAGGAGGCCTTGAACTGCCTGGAGCTGCTTTCTGCTCCTGAGTAAGTACATTTACTTTGTTTTGCTGGGTGAGTTTGGGTTTGGGGAGGATATGTTTCTGTGCTGTGATGTTTTTTGTGTTTTGGTGTGTGTTCTTCCCCAGCCCCATCACGGTCCGCTGGGGCTGGCTGTGTGCGTGTGGGTGTTTTTGTGGTTTTTTTTCCCAATCCCATCACGTTCCAACAAACTAGCAAAATTCTCAGAAAACTCTTATGAGGAAAGACCAAAGGTCTTCCTGATTTTACCTTTTAGTAATCCAAAGGTCTTCCTGTATAGATTACTCTTTTTTTTGTTTCATTGGACTATTGGGGATTATTTTTATTGGGTTATTTTCATTCTGCTGAGCAGTTCATTCCAGACATCACTCAAAAAACAAAGGGGGACAGTAAACTCTTGCTAAGTTTTCCAACAGTAAATTAGCTTCCAGAGACCAATAGTGTAAGTAGCATGACAAAAGCAGAAGACCCAGTTCTCAGAAAAGATCACTTCTTGGAAAAGAGGTCAATGTTCACAGGTAGAATGGGGGATTTTTAGTACCTGTTTCTCTTCTTTCATATCCTGGAGAAATTTGCAGACAAAAGTGCCATAGGCTCAGAAAGGGTTTTTTACTTTATCCTTACTGCAGATCTTTCCTTCAGCTTCATTTTCTACATATCTTCTGCATTACTCATGTTTAAACTTACTCACTCTGCAGGGAAACCTAGAACAATGAAGAACAAATAGTAACTTTGCAAAGAAGCTGCATCAGACAGTGCTTTTGCTTATATTGCCAGCTAGTTATCCATGCCTTCTATCACGATATTCTATTCTTTCCCCCCTCCTCAAGATATTCCACCTTCCACCCAACAGGAGCAATATTTTTCATGACTGCTGTAATGAAAAACAGTCCTTGTTGGCTGTTTCAGGAATTCTCCATCACCTCCTTGATGTAAGATTCTCCTTCAGTATATTTTGTAAGTTTGGCTCCTTATGCAATAAGTCCCTTCTAAACACTGGAAATTGAGTGAATTTAACTAGCTTGAACTGTGTTTCAAAACTGATCTACATCATATGCAACCAAAGTAGAAGTGGGTCAAAATAATTTTAGAAGTGTCAGCGAAGCCTGCATTTTTAACTTGTAAACCACCTAGAGAGTGCTTGAAACATTATGGGGCAATATATAAGCAGCATGCTTTGCTCTCTTTTAAAAATGCACAGGGAGCTATCCAAGCCAACCATGCATGAATTACTAAAATGTTCACCCTTACCCTTCCATTACCACCCTCAAGTTCTAATCAGACCAATAAAATTTCCCTCATCGCATGATCTTAGCTGAAAAGCCTACAAGTGGCCCTACTTGTCCCACAATTTGTTATGCGCCATCAAAACATATAACAATTATAATGTGGCTTTCAAAGTAAACAAGTTATTTAAGAAGCGGTTTTACCACTTCTAACCCACCCCAGTGAGTTTCAATGGCCAAGCAGGGATTTGAACACAGGCTGTCTGTCACTGTATCCACTACATCACATTGGCACATGAACACTGAACACAGTTGTTCCCCTTGCAGTACTTGAATTTTCTTTATTTCATTTCAATATATTCTGCCTCTCTCCCAATGCAGGGACTCAAGGTAGTTGCAGAATCAAAGCATAGAACATGAGCCAACAGTATGATGTGGCTACAAAAAAAGGCTAATGCTATTTCAGGCTGCATCAACAGAAGTATAGCCTCCAAATCCTGCAAGGTGCCATTTCCCTCTATTCAGCACTGGTTAGGCCTCATCTTGAGTACTGTGTCTAGTTCTGGACAACGCACTTCAAGAAGGATGCTGACAAATTGGAGCAAGTTCAGAGGAGGGCAAAGGGATGATCACGGGACTAGAAACCAAGCCCTGTGAGGAAAGACTGAAAAAAAACTGTGTGTGTATAGTCTCGAGAAAAGAAGACTGAGGGGAGATATGATAGCACTTTTCAAATACTTGAAAGGTAGTCATACAGAGGAGGGGCAGGATCTGTTCTCGATCAGCCCAGAACGCAGGACACACAACAATGGGCTCAAGTTACAGAAAGCCAGATTTCAGTTGAATATCAGGAAAAATGTCCTCACTGTTAGAGCAGTACAAGAACAGAACCAATTCTCTCAAGAGGTGGTGAGTTCTCCAACAATAGAGGCATTCAAAAGAAATTTAGACAACAACTTGGCAGATATCCTTTGATCTGTATTCCTTCATTGAATAGGAGGTTGGACTTGATAGCCTTATAGGCCTCTTCCAGCTTCATGCTACTATGATAGAAGGGGTAGAAAACGTTAAGAGCAGCCCTGGGACATTTGAAGGGGAACACAGAGTGAAAAATTTTCTATTCTATTTTTCTGTTCCTCAGTTTGTTGTTTGATGGGGGACCCTGGAACCCAAGAAGATCTTCTAAAAGGGATGTGGCCAAAAAACAGTTGAGAATGGTTGGTTTAGACCAGTGCTCTGTCTGTAAAACAATATATTCTACTTATGAACTGCAGATGTAACATGGCAATCAATATGCTGTAAAAGACCAGGCTTTAGGCATGCTAATAGTGCAACTCTGTCTGTACA
The DNA here is from genome assembly GCF_051106095.1 of Pogona vitticeps. Taxonomy (NCBI): domain Eukaryota; kingdom Metazoa; phylum Chordata; class Lepidosauria; order Squamata; family Agamidae; genus Pogona; species Pogona vitticeps. The sequence goes on from NC_135784.1 coordinate 290,426,907, forward strand.
TATGCTGAGGTACATCTCTCTGGCCTTAGTTAGGCTTACTTTTAGACAAGTGGCTATAGGATTACATCCTACACAATCTTTATCTTTTCTTATTCTTCCAGCTGTGTTTCCCATAATCTTTAACTGTTGCACAGAAGTAGCCAATCAGATCCCCAGAAGATGGCTAAGGAGGACAGTGGTGAAATTTGAGATTCAGAAGGCTGGCGACTTATGCAAAATACCAGCTGTGGTGTAAGTAGTGGAAATTTTTATTGTATTTTAATTAATTTATAAATTAATAGCTGCTATCAATTATGGAATTTTAGAGTTTTCAGAAAGATAGGCATGCAAATTTTGTTGTTTAGCATGTCCACATAGTAAACTGGAGTTTATGAACGCTCAATCTGAGTTTTAGTTTTAAAGGTGCCACAAAACTTCTGTCTTTGGTTATGCTTTTTGTTGAAGCTATAGAATGGTGGGGATGATTTATTCTGCTATCCTTTCTTAAGTTATGGGATACAGCAGTTCTGTTTATTGGAATTCAGGATGGGAGGGTTAAGCCAATTGAGAACTGGATTTAAGAGACAATCTCGTACCAATTTATTGCTTAATACACACCTTCATGATTGCATCGTTAGCCTGAGATCTAGCAAACATGATCAGCATGGGCTATTAACTGCTTATAACCTATTTAGCAGATTAATCATCTACTTTGTAGCCATTCAAACTTGCATGTATTTGCCTGCTGTCAATGTATCACTAGAAACTTATTTTTTGAGATATACAGTATGAAGCCAGGGGGACCCAGAACCTTCTGGCAGCCACATCATCTTTTCCTAAAGAGCACTGGAAGTGACCAGAAGATGAAGCTCTTTTCCTGCAGCTTAGCTCAGGTTCAGAAACGACTTGGAAATGGGGCACAGGTAGGAATTATTAGATGAGGTCAAGTACTAAGACATTTTGCTTCCAGATGGAAAGCTTTGATCACTTGCTCTGAAAAGGCATTGTGCAGCTTTTCTGTGTTCTCTTTTTCTTTCACAGATTTTTTTTTTACCCTGCTGTAGGGGTGGGCAGGGATGAAGAAGTGATGAAAAACATGGGAAGTCTGCGGAAGTCTGGACTGCCCATAAAATTGCATGAATGAGGTTTTATACTTGCAACAGTAAAAGCCTAATTTAAAAACACAGTTCTGCCTTCCATTTGTAATGCATCTATGTTATCTTACAGCTTCCTTCCCCTTACTACAGAGAATCTGTGAAGGAGGGTAATCTTCATAATGCCTTTTGTCGAGTATGTCTTCCCATCTAGAACAGGGGGTGGGAAACTTTGGCAGGTCTAGGGTTACATTTTACGTTTACATTTTAAGTCTCACTTGAAAAAAGCACCTGTCTTTAATCCACCTATTGAAATAAATGTGACTTTCAATTAATTCTCATTTTTTGGTACAAATCAGTTGTTCAAGAGTTGTTTCTAAATTAAATTTTATTTAAACACAGTCTTTATGTTCTTGCTTTGATAGCCTTTACACTAAGCACAAAAAGCTGTGTGCCAGTCCACAGAATAAAAATGTGAAGAGATGGATGAAGCAAATGGTCAAGAGACACCAAAGAACTGGCCATCTTGAGAGGATGAGGAAGAAAGGCAAAAGGAGGAGGAAGACTTGGAAGAAACAATGTGCCGACTGTTGAGGCCACACAGAAAAGCTAGAATCTGTGCCATAATAAATTCAGCAAAAATCTCAGTGTGACTCATCATATACAGATACTGTACGAAAAGAATGGCAAATAATTTTTTGAGTGTTACCCATATGTATTCTCGAAGGCTTTCATGGCCAGGATCTGATGGTTGCTGTGGGTTTTTCAGGCTCTTTGGCTGTGTTCTGAAGGTTGTTCTTCCTGACATGTTACCCAAATCGTCGACTTGCTCCTTCCTTCTCAACCAGTGGTTCCCAACTAGGGTTACCCAGAAGTTCTTGGACTGCAATTCCCAGAAACCCTGGCCAGCACAGCTGGTGTTGCAGGCTTCTGGGAATTGCAGTCCAAGAACACATGGGTTACCCAAGGTAAGGAACCACTGTTTTAAACCTTTTCTGACTTGGGAAATCTCTCATCCTCCATGCATAACTGAGCACACTATTCATTTTCAGGAGAATGTGCTGAAAATATTGTGTGCAGTGGTGGTACACATCCGAATTCTGAAACTGCCAATTTGTGGATAGGGGGATATGGCAGTTTTGTGGTCTACCAGGGATTGTATGCCATCATCCCAGTTACCTTCTTGTTTAGTTTGGTAAAAAGGGCATACCTCGCTGTTCTAAGCACTGAAAATTGTAAATGTGATTGACGATTTTCCTGCCACTGAGATGGCATTAAAAAGGAGGATGTTTCAGCTGGAAGTCCTACCATCATTGATAGGACTTCCAAACTAAAAGAAGGGAAAGCCAGGCAATGGCCTGCATTCCTTTCCCTGTAATGGCCAGGTTGGATTCTCCTATTGTCTCTGCCCCTATTACCAATTCCCAGAATAATAGCTCCTGTATTCCCCACCTCTCCCCATGTTTCCACTCAAGTATTTCTGGCCTGTTAGTATAGCAGTGAAGTGAAACTCTTCCTCCTCAGCTGTTCTAATCAGATGGACTAAGTGACTTCCTTAACAGAACAACCCACTTTTTGTGGTATGCCTTTCAGTACCAACCCTGCCACTTCACCAGCCCAGCTTATATCCCAATCCCCAACCAGGTGGGAGAGAAGACAGCTCCTGGCTACAGAGCAGGGGATGACACACAGCAACAGAAGAAGAAGCCGAGTCCTGCAAAACCCTGATTTTGGAGGTTCCACAGGCCAGGAAGAGAAGGCAGCAGATGACCAAACAACGGGCACACACTCTTCCCTGTGGAAGATGGCAATGCTTCTCCTTGTTAGATAGGTTGGCTAGCCAAGGCTCCTTGGCAGCCTTAAAAGAATTGCACTGAAAGAATTACATTGAAATAATTGTTTTTCACAATTAAGTTAATTTTACATTCATATTTACTGTTTGTATTACTTTACTACACTAAATGCCTTATAGGAAAGAGATGTTCAAAGATTAACTCCCAAATCAAATCCTGGGGTTTAAATCTGCCTCTATGCATTAGAATTTTGATGGATGCTTGCTTACTCAAGACATAGTATATGGCTCTGTTCCTCCCCACTTTATCCTACAAACAATTCTGCAAGAAATATCAGGCTCAGAGAGCATGATGAGCTCAGGGACATGCAGTATGTCATGGTGAGCACAACCAGAACTAGATGTCTGAGGTCCTACGAGAAGAATGCCAAGGTGATAACCTGCAGGACAGCTCTTGACTGGGTAAAGAGGAGACTGGCTTTTGCTAACTACTCCACCTTGCCTCACCCTTACCTTCAACTCCAGACACTACCTGGCTGTATGTATGTGCTCCCATTTGTTTATTTGTTTATTTGTTTATTTATTTATTTATTTATTTATTTATTTATTTATTTATTTATTTATTTATTTATTTATTTATTTATTTATTTATTTATTTATATGCCGCCCACTCTACCCAAAGGTCTCTGGGCGGCTTACAACAATTAAAATTCAATACAATAAAATATAAAATGATTAAAATACAATTAAAATACAATTAAAATTGCCATCTGCCATCTAAAATTGTTGTCTGATATGCTTACCTACCGCTTCCACTATGTATGGAAGCTGGCAACTTTGAATCAGTATTGAAAACTCTTAAATGACACAAGGTATGTATTACGTAGCCAAACTAAGGAAGGGTTTTGTTGTGTAGAAGGGTTTTGTTGTGTGGGCCTCCAGATGTTCTTGGACTTCAGCTCCCAGAAATCCTGGCCAGCAGAGGTGGTAGTGAAGGCTTCTGGGACTTGTAGTCCAAGAACCTCTGGATTTCCCAAGGTTGGGGACCACTGGTATAGACTATGACTACACAATTAAGCCAGAGATTGCAGCAGGCAGATGTGAAGTCATACCTTAGAAAGGAAGCAATCCTCAAACAGATAAGACAAAGAAAGAAAGAAAAAATCAAAATCCACTCTCTCCTTCTGCTTCCCCCTATAGGCTCCTAGGTTCTCACAAAGGCAGAGTTGCACTTCAGCACCAACACATACAACTCTTTCCTTGGGTCTTCTCAACTTTGTTCCAGTTTTAGTTTATTTTACCATCTATTCTCTTTCACCAGCCCTTCTGTCTAGAAAACAAAGATTTCTCTTCTCCAAAGGAATCCTGCAGCTATTGCTATCACTTCTACTCATCACGAAACATGTTTTCTTTCTTCTGCATTATTATTACATTATTTAATCCAGCTTTCCTTCCTAGTTACCTCATGTCTGCTGCTACAGGAAGTGCTTTCGCCATCTCTGTTGGATATCTTTCCTGCTTCCTCATTCATACAAATGTAAGACTCTTTGTCCACATTTCAGAGCAAACCAATCTAATTTGCACATCAAAGACGGAAGTGTAGATGAGAATATTTCTCTCAGTTTTGTAATGCCTCAAAAAAGTCACAAAACATCTGAAACAAAATGCTGTATGTTTTAAATTGTCTATTCTTTAAGAAAATGAACTCAAAATTGATATTTTAATACAAATTTTCATATGGACTAATATTTTAAAAAATCAGAGATCAATGCAGACATCAAGTAGTATGGCTACATGCAAAACTGGAGTGGACCAGAAATAGACTTTAACCTCCACTCCGATCTGTCATAACTAAGAGATCCTTTATCGCTGAATGTTGGGAATCTTAGCCCTGCAAATGTTTATCTGTTGTTGTTTTTTTGAAGTATGTATATCTTTGAAGCACAGTTAGGCCCACAGTATCCACGGGGGATTGATTCCAAACCCCCTACTGCAGATGCTGGAAATAGTGGATAAGCAAAGCATTTGCTTCCAGTTACTTTGCTGTCTGCGCATGGTTGAGAGAGAGAAAGCCTTGGCACAGTCTTGCCAAAGGAGTGGGTTTCCTGCCCTCCTGTTCAAGGGAGAGTTCCCTGAAACCAGGAGCTGCCCCCTGCCTGCCCCCAACGCTATTTTCACCATTTCACTGGAAGCTGTTTCCCTTGGAGATATCAGGCCACGAATGCATTTCAATTAAACCACCAGTATAACCTATCAGTTTGAAAGCATGTAAAAATGTGAGTAGATAAATAGGTACCACCACGGTGGGAAGGTAACAGCATTCCGTGTCTAGTCGCGCTGGCCACATGACCATGGAAACTGTCTTCAGACAAATGCTGGCTGTATGGCTTGGAAACAGGGATGAGCACTGCGCCCTAGAGTTGGACACGACTGGACTAAATGTCAAGGGGAATCTTTACCTTTACCTTATAGCATAGCATCTGGCTTCATCTAGTGGTAAGTCCTCATAATACACCTTAGGAACATATATTTCTGGGCTTTATTTATCTTTTTTTTCTTCCAGGAAGCAGACAAATAAAACTGCTGGTACTGATTCTGCAGATATGGCAATCCTACTGTATGTACATTTATAAAGAACTACATAACCTTCTCCAGGCAATTTACACCATATTGCATTAATCAAACAAATAACTGGCATGCAAAAATCTGTAAGAATATGCTTTATTCAACAATTTATCTAAAACTAACAAATAATAAAAAGCAGCTACTATTTTTCCCCATTTAAAAGCTCAGGTCAATGTCAGATTAATGAGGTAAATGCAACTATGAACAATGGGTTTTAAAAAGCCAATTTTAAGCTACACAGTGCAGAGGTAAATTTTGCCTAGGACAGAGTTCCAAGAGTGATGAAGCCAACATCAATGAGGCTTTACACCTTGTGCTTCTCCACTACCCCTTAATAGATGGTAGTGGAAGGTGTATGAAAAGGGCCTCAGAGGCTTTGCAACAGGGAGGCAGGCTTATATGGGTTGAGTCCTTGAAATATTCTGGCTACCCATAGAAACAGTGACACAAGTGGCAACCTGAAGGAGGGGAAGAAAATTCCAATAAGACTAGCATTTTTAATTTTTGAAAAAGATATTTCCTTTATTGGATGCAGCGGTCGGCTTATGGAAGAGAGATATTATAGTATGAAGTCAGGCATCTTATGGATCTTCTGAGATCTTTTGGAAATGGAGTCAATATTTAATAATATTATTTATTATTATTAACCTTACTATTTAAATTATTAAATAATAGAAAGTAAAGTGTAGTTTAATAAAGATCAAAGAATTGTTGGTGCACAGGCTTTAGGTTATAGTCCTCAGCACCTTTAACATGAGCATGTCCTAGGGCTAATGTCTAAGTGGGCACACTTCAGATTGTACAGTACTGCAAAAGTGAGGGCATCTTGCATTTTCAGTTCTTTCCAAGAACTGAAATAAGTGCAAATTTTGGTAAGAAGACATATGAATCAAAGTAAGTAGATTTCTATTCACTTCCATTCAGTTTATTGCTCAGCGTCTGATCAGGATTTTTGCCTTCAAGGGAAGCAAATGAAAGAACAAAAGTTAAACAATTAATAGAAAATCAAATATTCAGCATTTTCTTTAGGAAAACATATCTTTTGTTCCAACAGATGCCATCACACATCTTGGATGGTCATGTTATGAAAATTCCATACAACTGACTGAATGGCTGACTCATTCATTCCGCCCCCGCCCCTCCCCCCATGCTACCCTCTCAGGGCAATATACACTAAATTATAAAAGCAATATAATATAACAATAAAAATTAAACTAAAACACCCAAACAGAAATCCAGTAAATGAAAAATAATCTAAAAATTTAGACCGTGAATTTAGTCTTCATATTAAAGTGGGTATTCACTGAGTTCTTACAAAGTCATTTTTAAAACTCTTTTATTTTTGTGTATGGCTGAAGTAATTAGAAATCAATGCAGTGAGTTGTTGTAATAGCAATTGAATATGTAATTACCATTAATTGCCCCCTTTCTCTAAACTGTAATTTTGGTTTGACTTATAATGAATAACTCATGATATTACTAAAGAGTAACACAGAGAAACGACAGTGACAATCCAAAGCAAATTATCAAATATACTATTAATAAATAAATTATCTTAGATAGCCAAAGCATCAGCATCCTACAATAAAGATTAGCAGACTTGAGGGGGTCCCCAAAATAGCAATATCTTTCACTAAAATAAATCCTAAGAGGGAGCACACATTGGCCAAACTCCTGTTACGTAGCTGAATCAGTGAAGAGAGGATTATGTCACAAGCAGCTCTGGATTTCTGCTAAAGAGTCCCTTCTTTAACATTTGGTGGTGCATGACTTTATCTCATTGCATGCAACTCAAAATCAGAAAGAGACTCTTTAATTAGCGCTACCAAGATATTATTTTTCCTATGTCAGCAGAGCTTTACAACTGGATACTGGGTCACTATCTGATAACAGGGAGGGGGAAATGTTATGAGGTGATTCTAAAATGGAATATCCTGGAAGAGGATATCTTGATTACACCTGTTCATTAATTTTAAACAGGCGCGCTCCACACAAATTTGGATCCTTCTGTTCCTTACACAGCAACAGTACTATTCAAGCACAAACAGGGGATTTCAGCAAAATCAGGAAATACGAAGGTTTGCAAAAGTGCAAAATATCTTTGGGGAAGAATCTGGGGGAGTTGTCTCAAAAACAGCTCATTGAGGGCTGATTGTACATAGTAAGCCTTTGCCTTAATGATTGTGGCCTGGGGGGGAGCAGAAAACTGAGAGCAGGGCAGTGGAAATGAAGTATATTGGCAAGTACACGGTCAAAAGCATGGCTGGCCATAACTCTGAACTGGAGCCCCGTTTATTCTCCTGGTTTCAAAAAGAGCTGTTTTATTGATGATGTGTATGTGTTCGTGTAAAAACAATTTCACCAAACTTTTGGTAGACCAAAAGTAGCAAAGCATTTAGAAAATGATGGGAATATTGTAGGTTATAAGTACATTTAACACTGTCTGGAGCAAAGCTAGAGGAGGCTTGACAGAGGTCAGATGGTATCAGGAGATAGAGAGACCTCTGGTGCTATATATCTGGACTGCAGAGATTCCCTGTCCCATGGTCCACAGGTAAGCCCTCCGCCTGTGTCCACAATCCTTTTGCCTCCCCAAAGCCTCATCACCGGGGGCTATCCTGAAGGGAAACTCTGTTATCTTCAGTCATCAAAGACAAGGGGATTTCCTGAATGGCTTCATCTAAGCTCACCATTAAGTAGTCACGAAACATCATTCTCAGAAGCAGTCTCGGAAAAGCAGACACACTGTGAACTGAGTTATTTTATTCTTATTGTGTTTTAATATTGTGTTGTCTTGTTGTTGTTAGCCGCCCAGAGTGGCCTGGCTACCAGATGGTGCAGGGTATGTATAAACAAACAAACAGACAGACAGACAGACAGACAAACAAACAAACAAACAGTAGTGAGAGGGGCAGCACAGCATGAGAATATTGGTACAGATTCACACTTAGATGCCACTCAGTATAGCACCATTTAGATATTTGTCTAACCAGGCATGAAACAAAGAAGAGACTCATGCCTGTTTAAGAACGCTGTTCCTCCCTCTGTCCCCTCTGCGTGGTCTGTTTGCAGTCCCAGAGACTCTGTGTTTAGCTTGGGTGTGGAGTGCTGCACTAGGATCTTTTTTCAAGTGCCACTCCACCAAGGAAACTCATTTGGGGTGCCAACTGTAAACTACTCCTTGAACATTTCACATATCTTAAAAACCCTATTATGGATGCTCTGTGTGCTTCAGAGCTGCCACCACGGTAGCGCTTTGCCTGCCTGCTCAGAACTGCCGAGTGCAGGCTTGTGACATGGAGGCCGAGGGGAGGGGAGTCCGGGTGAAGAGCCTTTTATCAGGTGGGAGTTGCAAGGAGTGATTGGCCATCTCAATTTCGCATGCAAAGTAGTAGCACCAGGCAGAGCCTTCCTTAGGCGACTTTGAGAGGCCATGAAAGGCTTTCGAAGCCACATCATCAGAGGCGCCTTTCGGTTGGGATGAAGGAAGATCTGGTTGTAAGGCTGCATCTTTTAGATAGCTTCAGTGGGGTATAATTTTGGAGGGATACAGTGTGCCTTGGGGCAGACTTACAGGTGCATTCAGATGTGGCAGGTTCCTTGGGCTATGGAATTTATTTTAAGGGCAGGTAGTGTGGCAGGGAATGGCATGATTTGGGAATTACTAAGCACCTTACCTTTCTGGAATTTTTCTAATAGTAGGGGCGCTTTGGCTTTGGGCAGGCATGTGGGCCAATTCCGCCGTAACCTTTTGGCGTGACAATATGGCAGTGGTTCATGTAGTAAATTCTCTCTCCTCAAGATCTGGGAGGTTCATGCGGTTGATTCGGGCCTTCACATTGCATTGTCTGCATTATAATATAGTTTTCCAGGCTCGGCACATGCCTGGTGTAGACAATATATTAGCTGATGCCCTGTCCCATCAACAGATCAACCAGTTCAGGGCATCGGCTCCTGGGGCCCCTATGCCATGGTGGGTAGTGCAAAAGTAAGGAGTGTGGGTGAGTTCCATGTATGTATGTATGTATGTATGTATGTATGTATGTATGTATGTATGTATGTATGTATGTATGTATGTATGTATGTATGTATGTATTTATTTATTTATTTATTTATTTATTTATTTATTTATTTATTTATTTATTTATTTATTTATTTATTTATATCCTGCCTATCTGGTTTAGCAGCCACCTAGGGTCTCGAGGCTCGGTGACTGAAGCAATGGGGGGGGGATCCCGGTTTTTGGACGGCTGAAGATGCACTGGACAGAGGACAGTGTGCTTTGGCTATAGGAACTCACCCTTGGTGGCCTGATCTGGTTAAAATGGTACACCGGACTTAGATGAATTCACACTACAGTAGGCCCCCTTGTGAAAGGGGAATTAAAAGTTTAAATAGTTTACTAAAGTTTTGGCCGTAGTTTTATCCAACTCCTATGTCTTGACTCTTTATTCCGGGCTGGACGGGCAAAGGTCACCATAAATCAGAAGCAACTTGATGGCATGTAACAACAAGCAGTCCCAGGAAGGCAGCATAAGGAGGAATTTTTATTAAGTCCCTTTTAGCCCTATATATGCTTCACATGCACAAGAAAGAGGTATTGGGGAGCAGCTCAATGACCCAGCATGAGAAAGGCAAATTCTATTTTGGGTCTAGCTAGAAAAGGCTTGAAAATAAAACTACCCACATAACTTTACCCTTATACAAATCAATGGTGTGACTACACTAATACTATTATGTACAACAGTTCTAGAGTCCTTCAAAAGGTATTGTGCAGAAAATGTAACCAAAATGAGCAACAAGGGGCCATCTGCCTTCAGAGGGAGTATGGATAAAGTGACCCTAACAGGTGTTTTAAGGCAAGTGAGATATAGGTGTTTTAAGGCAAGGAATGGTTTTACCACTTCCACACACAATGGGTTTCCATGGCTGACCAGGGACTTGAACCTAGGCCTGCTGAATCCATTACTCTATTCACTACACCTCATTGGGTATCTTATGCCATGTAGTCCATTAAATTTCACTGCAGTCTATTTTCTTAGCCTCATGTTATCTGTTCTGTCTTCTCATCTTGTTTCCACCCGATTTGCACACCCAGTTCCCTTTGAGCTGCAGCAGGCACACCTTTTATACAAATGCAAATAAAGGTTTTCCCCCTTGACATTTTCAGTCCAGTCCTGTCCGACTCTAGGGCGGCGGTGCTCATCCCGTTTTTCAAGATGTAGAGCCAGCGTTTGTCCATAGACAGTTTCCGTGGTCACATGGCCAGTGTGACTAGGGAGCGCTGTTTTACCTTCCCACCGAGGTGGTACCTATTTATCTATTCACATTTTCATGCTTTCGAACTGCTAGGTTGGCTAGGAGCTGAGACAAAGCGATGGGAGCTCACTCCGTCGTGTGGATTCAATCTTACGACTGCTGGTCTTCTGACCCTGCAGCACAGAAGCTTCTGCAGTTTAGCCCACAGCGCCACCACGTCCCACACAAATGCAAATACTGAAAGGGAAATTGATCCCAACAGAATAAAGGGGTGCGTTCTTCACTATCCCAATTGTTCCGCGCACTGCTGTGCTGTGACATTCTGTGACTGACAATTCCTTATCAGAGCAAATCTGAGGAACTGCATTTGAAAATGTTTTGTATACTAGTTAACGCACCTTGAAATTCATGATATTTATTTTGAAATAAGTATATTTAGGACTGCAGCCAGAGTTTTTTCTGCTGCCTCCCGGACTGCTGTCACTATCTAAATACTCTATTTTCTCTTGGGAGTTCAAATCGTTGGCCCAGAATCAGGTTTTGTTGTAATACATGAAGTTGAGAACCACTTTTTGACGTAAATACTACTTCCTAGAAAAAAAACAACTCATCTGTGATTATGAGTTCTGTTAACTTTGGGCAAGGCACCAAGGTTAAAATGTCATTGATCCACTTTGAGCAAATACCATAGTATCCTTGCCATGTGAATCCAGCCTATCTAAAGCATAACTATGTTTGGTCTTATCTGCATCTGCTGGCTTGGAGTAAATTAAATCAGCCACTGCAATGGAAGTGCTGTATATGATAAAACATTAGTATGGTATCAAAACATACCTATTAAATTTGAAAGAAATGTTTAGATAACTAATCAGTTTCTGCCCATCTCGCAGTAAAATCAAAGGCCCAGGCTTGCAGGGTGGATAATGGATGTACTTTACCAGGACACACTTAACTGCATTTATGCAAGGAAGTAAATGTAAAGGGTACTCTATGAAGTGTCTACTTGACACATTACCAGAAGGCAAGACAAAAGAGGCCACTGATTTGAATATGGTTTAATGTCCTTGTGACTTTAGACTTACGGGAAATATTGAATTCCTGATCTTCAAAGAGCCCCATGGTCCAGCCCTACTCAGCTGTTGCAAATGCAAGGCTGTGGTTTCTTAACTGAGTCAATGTCTCTCTTATCCGCCCCTCCACTTTTCCTGTTGCCTTCAGTTTTCCACAGCATTATTGTATTTGCCAGGGAGTCTTGTCTTCTCATGATATGCCCAAAGCATCATAGCCTCAGTTTAGTCATTTTTTTATTCTGTGAAGAGTCCAGGCTTCATTTGATAGAGAACCCACTTATTTATCTTTCTGGTGGGCCATGAAGGCCTCACAGCTCTCCTCTGATATCACATTTCAAAAGAAATTATTTCTTTGCTGACGGTTTTCTTCACCATCCACCTTTCACATCCATACATAGTAATCAGGATTACTGAAGGGCAAGATGAACTTCACCTTGGCCTCCAGTGACAAAACCTTGCACTTGAAGTTCTTATCTAATTCCTTCATTGCTGCCTTTTCTGAGCTTGTCTTTTACTGATTTCTTGACTAAATGTTCCATTTGGATTGATGACTGAACACAAGGTACAGAATTAAAAAAAAACAACACTTTTGTTTTATTGCCAACAAAAAAGTTGGCAAAAAAAGCCAATTCTCCTCTAAACATTATTTTTGTCTTCTTAACAGTCAGCTGTAGAGATGGCCATGAATCACCAGTTCAGTGGTTTGTGCCAGCTTGTTCTTTTTGGCCAAACAGGTGTTTAGTGGTTCCCAGCCCCACCTTACTCAGGAGGTGCCCACTCAGAGGCAGGGGCCCGGTTTTACCTGCTTTTCCCCTGAGTGAGTGTCTGGGAAGGAAGGGCTGGGAAGCAGCAAACACCAGTTCAGCTGAAGTCCGAACCAGGACAAACCATCACTTCAGCAATCTGTGCCCATCACTCCTCAGCTGGAGTACGGCTTTTGCACCTTCTTCTTTCACCGTCATCAGGAGACATTTAAAATTCTTCCTGCTTCCTGCCAGTATCATCCATGTATTTTAAATTATTAATATTTTATGTGCTAATTTGCAAATTTAGAAATTTTGTTTCTAATTCAAGCAGAATTACAATACATCCCACTTGAGTGGGGAAGAAAATAATGAGGTGCCCTGGGTACTCACTGAATCAGCTACCTAGGCAACTAACTGTGGATGGGCGACTTCCTGATTCCCTATGGTTCTACATCTTGGGCTCTACAGCTGTTCAAACAGGGAAATGCTCTTTGGCAATCTTTCAAATGGAGAACTTTCCTTTCTCAAAGAGAACATATAGTGGCTACCCTTGGTGTCCATATCTTGTAAGACTTTGAGAAGGCAGAGAAAGAGATAGAAATGTCCTCCTTATTTGACATATTTTTGTGGTGTCCACTTTCACAACACCAAAAACAAAACAAAACAAAAAAGTATGACATGCATCATCTAAAAAAAGGAAAACAAGAGAGAACACAAACATGTACAATTTGCATACAGTGATATAAATGCAAATTTAGAAAAACTTTCTACAAGTGGAAGAGAAATGTAATGCATCTGAATATACATTATGATGAGACAACTTGGATGCATGCTTAGTTTGCTGTGCCAGTAACTGCTAATTAGCAACTCTCTTTCAATAGTTATCTTGAAAACACCTCAGACTGAGCAAGACTTGAGACAGAATATACTTTCGAAACAGAGGACAGCTCAACTAGAGGGTTGTCTTTTGCAAAGTAGGGCACACGACCAGACATCCTACACAAGCTCCCAAGAATGACAGCCATTTTAACTCCTCTTCATATTTCCTAAGTGAAGGGAGAAGCAAAGAGGGTGTGGTAGCAACATGGCAGCAAGGTTGTTTTTTAAAAAGTCAAATACCATGAGAATCTGGGACACTGTGTTCCCAGGGAGAGTTTAAAAAAGTACTGCTGAAAGGTTTTAGGCCTAGCTGCAGATTTGAAGGGACACCTGGCAAATTCAGTCCTCCATCAGTGAATCCTGGTGGACTTACCTGATGATAGTACCCACCAAACATGCTGAGGCCCTGAGAACTGCATGTGGACAGCTGGTGTTGATACCAGCTTTCTGCAAGCACCTGAGCTTATATACATAAAAGACTGTATACCTATGAGCTTTCCAAACTAAGGGATAACTGGCTAAATAATAAGGATAGAATAGGAAGTACTAGAGATATGCTAGTATGGTTGATGGCTGATGAGATGGTTGGACACTGTCATCGAAGCTACCAACATGAATTTGACCCAACTCCGGGAGGCAGTGGAAGACAGGAGGGCCTGGCGTGCTGTGGTCCATGGGGTCACAAAGAGTTGGACATGACTAAATGACTAAACAACTAGAAGAAATATGCTAGGATATAGAGCTGATTAGAGTCTACATACCGTATTTGCCGGCGTACAAGATGACCTTTTGGGCCCAAAAAACATGCCTCCAAGTGGGGGGGGTTGTCTTGTATGCCGGGTGCACTGAATGACGCGGGGCCGCGCTGGCCGGGGAGGAAGGCAGGCGGGCAGGCAGGCAGGCAGGCAGCCAGTCGATCTGGATGGAGTGAAGGAAGCACAGCCTGCCATGCCTGAGCGGCCAGAGCCCGCCGCTGGGCTGCCCGCTGCCCTGTGCCACTGAGCCAGCTGTGCGCTAGCTCGCCTGCCACCCGCTCATTTCCCTTTTCCTCTTCCTCCTCCTCCTGCTGCCACCCACTCAGCCTCTTCCACTCTTCTTCGCCCTCTTGCTGCCATGCCTCAGCTGCCGCCGGGCTGCCTGCTGCCCCGTGCCACTGAGCCAGCCGCGCGCTCGCTCGCCCGCTGCCCGCCTGTTTCCCCTCTTCCTCCTCCTCCTGTTGGGGGGGTCGTCTTATACGGCCGGTCACCTTGTGCGCCAGCAAATACGGTAGTTTACCTGATGTATAACCTTGTCTATTGTTATATCATTTTATTGTGCATTGTAATGTATATGTTCATGGTTTTAATAGCCAGTGGCTATAATAATAAACTTCCATAATGGAAGAGACCAGGATTGTCCTGCTCTGATGCTAATATTCCTGCTGGCTGCTTGCACTTTCAGAATTAAGCATTAAAGAGACAGACAGACAGACAGACAGACAGACAGACAGACAGGCAGGCAGGCAGGCAGGCAGGCAGGCAGGCAGGCAGGCAGGCAGGCAGACAGACAGGCAGACAGGCAGACAGACAGACAGACAGACAGCTTTATTGGCATGAGTAAAAATTGGACATAGTCACAGTGGTTTGACGGGTAACTATATATATATAGGCATTAAGAAGGCAGAAAAGTGTTGGACATCCTTAAAGGGACAATGGTTCATCTCCTAACAGTAGTATCAAAGAAGTCTGAAACTCTTTATACAATGCCAGTCATCTCGGCCGTCAGCATAAAGTGAACTTTATCCAGATCTGACCTCCCTTCCAGTTTTAATAAAATTGAGGCTATCAACCTTGATTGGCCAATCTAGTGAAGCGGGCAGTGCAAAAACACATGAACAAGAGTTTCCAGCACCCCCTGTTCACATGGGCAGTGCCTTTCAGAATAGGGAACTGCATTAAATCTATCATATAATATAGCAGTAGGCACGACATTCCATCTGGCCAGAGAAAAGACCCTACGTTTTGGGGGCAAGGAAAGGTAGGCAGCAGGTTTACCCATTTTTGCAAGTACATGGAAAAACAAGGGTGAACAGAATTTATTGGCAGCAATACAAAGGTCCTAGAATTCAATATCCAAAATTCTTATCTTAATAATTTGGAAAGCTAACTCTCGACTTAGAGCTCCAAAGGTAGTTGCTATCTATACCAATTGATTTCATTTTTTTCAAGAGGACCGTTTGCCCAAAAGGCAGGACAGACTCCTACAGAAGCTGATAGAATAAACTGTCCATGTTTGAATTGTAACAGATACTTAACCAAAATTTGAATGATCTCAACCAAGCTACAGTCTGTATTAAAGATACTCTGGAATCCAGACAGAGTACCAAGTAGGGCACGCATCTAGGTAGTCCTAATGCTTTGCGTAAGGGGATTGTAACTGTTCAATCGATCAATCCATAGCACTTGCTCAAATTGGGAAACCATAGAGGGCTTGTGGAATTATTTTGGACTTGAAAACTTGTAATGCTGCCGGGACAAACTGATTTCCCGAGTTATAGTAAATATATATGCAGGGCTTCTTAACATTATGTTCTTCCCAGAGTGTGGAAATAAGAATTTACAAGCAGAACTTGGGAATATGTCTTTCAGGGGTCTAAAACTAGATTCTGGAAGCTGTAAACCCAAAAATTAATGCTTCCAAACTCTGGTTACAACTAGTATTGCTACCTGTAACTAGTTACTTTTTGGATTAAGGAAGGTATAACAAATTACATTTCTGAAGTAAAGTGATGTATAGAAATGAAGTACAGTAACTACTGGAGCAATAATAACTAACTTTATATTTATTTTTAAATGTTACTTTTTAAGGCCATGTAAAAGCATTTTTAGAATTATATGAACAAGAATTTTTCACACTTTATGCCAAACTTATATTTCCACCACCACCACCATCCCCCAAAAGAAACAAAAGAGTAACCTGCAATACAACAAGCAGAGTAACTAGTTTTTCAACAGGTTAATTTTTTTCCACATATTAATGAGTAGGGATGGGATTTAAATAATTCTAAAATGTTCAGTCCCAGAAGTCATGTAGAATCCTGGGACTGGCAGATTCCTGGGACTGGGAGAAAGCAAAAGGGATATTCTGTTTTTATCTATGTGTATTGGTTGGAAAGAAGAAGGGAACACCTCCTCAACTGTACTGCTTTCTGGAAATTTCTCCTGTGGTCTATGGATAAGGTAGTCTTGCTACTAGAGATCGGCACAAATCAGAAAAATTGTGATTCATTTTTATTCATCAAGGTTGATGAATCACAAACTACGAATTTATGATTTTTTTATCCAATTTGTTTTTTAACTTTAAAACCCTATAAAATGCCCTCTCCAAGCACCTAGAGATACCAAATTTGCAGAGAGACTTCCACCGGCCTCCTCTACAAGTCCTGAAAGCATGGTGAAATTTGGGTTTCAGATGTCTGAGTTATACACCCACAAAGAGTGCCCCCCAGGCACCTAGAGACACCTAAAGTGCCCTTTAGCAACTGGATTGTGGAAATCCAATCTTCACCAAACTTGGAGGGATTCTAGAGGAGAGTAAATAGAAGTTTCTCTGTCTCTAGGTGCCTGGGGGGAGCTTTCCTGGGGGGGGGCTCTTTGTAGATGTATAACTTAGATATATGAAACCAAATCTTCACCAATCGAAGAGGGATTGTAGAGGAGAGACAGAGGAAGCTTCCCTGCAATTTTGGTGTCTTTAGGTACATGAGGGGGGTTATAGCCAAACAAATCAACAAATCAAAAAGCACTAAAAGTTCATTGACTTGTATTCATTGGGGGCATTGATTCATATGAGTATGAATCAATGAATTAGTGATTTTTGAATTAATTTGGTTATTCACTTTTAATTCGTGCCCATCTCTACTCGCTACCTATTCAACACTATAGGGAGAGCCTCTCACTGCTCCATCATGGAGCACTGGAGTAACTCCCAGGAAGCATTGTGACTGAGGCACATTCCCTTTTTCTTTCCAGCTGAACCACATGTAGTAAAGCAGACAATGCCAGCAGAAATACATCTCTTTTGCCTTCTGGTTTCTCCTCTCTCAGTCCCAGAAGTCTGCCTGGGGGAATTCTAAGCAACATCTGGTATTGGAAGCCCTAGAGTTACAAAAGAATTGTCCTTAGTAATGACTAATGGCTTAGTTTTCAAACACTGTAATGAGTAATGGGAAACAATAGTCCTTTAAAAGTAACTTTCCCAGGTCTGGTTCTTCCTTGTGATTTTCCAGATCAGATCCGGGTCAGTCAAGCTTCTGATTTATCAAGAAGAGCCCTACATATACAGCTCGGTCCTTTGTAATTTTTTCCACACTGGGCCACCAGGGAAATGCCAGCTTCCACAATCAAAAAATGAAGAAACTAGAATAGGCCCATTGAATTAACAAGGCAAAAGTTGACTTAACAGGTCCCCTCCATTCAAAAGGTCTACTTTTTGTGGGACAAATAATTGGGATATAGACCCATTTTCTCTGCACTGGTGGGGGGGTTTGAGGGCATTGATCCCGAGAGAGGTCCAGGTGGAAAAAAAATTGAACCTGAGAGGTCCACAAGGAAAAGATAAGAAATCAGGCCTTCTCAGCGGTTGCGCTACATCTGTGGAATGAACTCCTGCCTGGTATCTGCCTGGCCCCATCACTGGCTACCTTGAAGAGATTGCTGAAAACCTGGTTATTTAGACAGGCTTTTGAGAATGTTATACCAACAGAACACAGACTACTTATCAACCCCTAAGAGATTCCGTCATCCTGACTGTTTTATTAAATGTTATTTTTTGTGCTATATTTTTAAGTTTAAAATGTTTCTAACATACAATGTTTAGTGTATTTTATGCTTGTTTTTATATCACCTTGATGTTATTTTATTTTAATTTATTGTTGTTGACTATTGTTTTATTTTGTGTTGTGAACTGCCCAGAGTGGCCTTGGTAGCCAGATGGGTGGTATACACATTAACTAACTGGGCAACCTTTTAAACTAATTTAAACTAAATTTGGCTGCTTCCCTGGGTATACTGTAAACTGGAAAAAAAATCTGAAATACCATCACTAAAAATCACCCATCTTGGTTAAATAAAGTTCAAGCAGATGACATGCAACAGACTCTTGAGTATACCAAAAATGTTCACCATGTATCATAGCTAAATTTGAGGGTTTGGGGAAAATGTATATTTATGGATTACGTTTTCAGGTGATAATACACTCAGATTGGCTGTTTAAGCTTTTCATTATGTCATCAAGATGACCACACCCTGTCTTTGTTCTCATTCAAATTTCATTTATCATTCATTGTTTGTTTGAATCACTCTCAGTCATTAAGTCATTGCTCATTTAGAAAGCTTCATTTGGAACAATCAGATTTCTTTTTGGCAACAGTGCAATTAAAGAAAGAAGTCTTGCCTGTTGTCATTTAAAACTTTTTATTTCCAACCTCTGAAACATTCTACACACAAAAAAAAAAAAAAAAAAAAAAAAAAGCTTAATGGAGCTGCCAGGACCTGAGAATAAACAAAAATATGGGCATTTTGGCCTCCAGTTGGAATTAAGTATCTGGCTCTGGAGTCAAGGATTGGAAGTTCAGTATACCTTTCTGTGTGAAGAATCAGCCTATATAGCCCTGGGCAAGCTGCAGAGTTCATGAATAGCATGGAGAACAGAATACAGTAGAATCTTGAGGTATCCACAGGCAAATTAACAGGTTTCCCCCAGCACCACATACAGTACTGAGCTTGCCCCTCCAGAAAGGACCAGAGCTATTACAAAATAGTGCCTTAATCCCAAAGAGGTGATCCGGAATGGCGCAATAAGAGATCCAGCAAAAACTAACAGGGGCATACTCTCACCTTGTCCAGTTCCCAGTGTAGATCATCTCTCAGGGTTACCAAAACCATATGTGTGCCATAACCTGTTCTGGAGCTAGACTGAAATGAATGTAGTTTATCTGTTATTTTCCAGAAGCTCTTGGAATGGAAAAGCCACCACATGCTCCAGTATTTTGCCCAATAATGTAATACTGGCTGGTAATTACCCAGTACAGTGGGAGTCAGAGAGGGCTTTTTAGTCTGAATTTTTAGGCAGGCTCCCTTGCTCTAAAGAGTCAGACTTTATTCTCCTTACCAACTCAGGGCAGGGTTCCACTATCAAAATGAATCAATAGCCAGATCAAGGATTTGGAAATCATGTTAAAGTCACACAACAGTTACATGGTATTTGGATCAGTGTGTACATCCTCTTGGGAAAACTTTTAATCCGATTTCAAGTCAGGAAAAGCAAGGGTCATAAAACTGATCTTGTCTATTGCTATTCAGAAAGCACCTATTACTCAATCAATATCTTCTTTCACTCATGAAAATTGGGACACCAGAACAGGAACAGCTTGATTAAAGTGCTATTAAAATATGCTAGAGAGTTTGCCATAATGCTTCTTATGACCTCACCTCACCTTACATTTGGATTCCTTCTTCTCTTTTGCATCCTACTGTCAGCTTCTCACCAACTCATGACACTTCTACTTAAACAATGTTTCATGCCAAGGCTAGTTATTATTATCCACCTTAGCCACTGCAATCTCCTCAGTGGCCTTATCTTGCTACATCTTATTTCTCCATGACCATCTTTATTACTCCACACTCATATTGCAGTATATTCTTAACTACAAGTTTCCTACGATTTTCTCTAATTATATCACCTTCATTTACCTGAAGTTACTGTATATTACTTTGTGCTTCTGCCCTTGTCCCCATGCCAAAGGCCAGTTTCAGGAGACCCTTCAACATTGAAAATTGCCAGCAGACTGTCACCAGAATAGTGCCTCCCTCAGACTAGTGACCCTGGCTGCCTTGACCACTATGTCATTACAAGTCACTTAGCTCACCTCACATCAAATGCATTCCATGGCTTGGCTTGAAGCTGGTGCCAAGAAACTTGTACAGTACAGGGGACAGCAGGTTTAATGAGCCTTTTACTGCTGTCTATGGACAAGACATGCACAAAAACTCCACTGGTCCATATCCAGGGTTAGATTTAGATCTCCTAAATTTTCTCCTCTGGTTTCCTCCAGCCCCTCCTTTGGTTGGCATACATAATCCACCACCCTCTCATATCCTTGTTCATTATTCCCTGTCTCCTGTTGACTAAAGTCCTTCCTTAACTTCTCATTGAATAATTTCACCTCTTCGTTGTGGGATCTCACTATTTCTAAAATTGCTTGAAGGATAGATTTTGTTTCATCCCAAAATTTTCCTTGGGAAAATTTCCCTTACAGTATGTCCCAGATATCAAATAATCGTATTCCAAGTGAAAGTTGTCCAGTTGCTTAAAGTAATCAGTCCAAATCCATCAATACTTGCTTCAATAAGTCCACTTTAATAGATTGATCATCTTTAGGGCTAAACTTGAATCCAGTCTCAGACGTAAAGGGTTTCTGTATTCGCAAAGGCTTTCACGGCCGGGATCTAATGGTTGTTGTGGGTTTTTCGGGCTCTTTGGCTGTGTTCTGAAGGTTGTTCTTCCTAACATTTCGCCAGTCTCTGTGGCCAGCATTTTCAGAGGACAGCACTCTGTGCTCTGGTGTAGTTGGCTAGGGAGTGGAGTATTTATGGCTGTGAGATGGGCTTTTGTCTTTTTCTGTAGATGGGTGATTAGTGTGTCTTGTTGTGGGTGTATTCTTGTGATAAGAAGGAGAGATTATCTGTCACTGTGGTTGATGGGTGTCATTAGCTGGTCTTTTGTGTGTAGTGATCCCTGGTCCTTGTGGCTGGGTAGAGTTCGTTGACCTTTTGCACGGTGCATTTTTGAGAGCTGGGAGCCAAGTTTTGTTGAGTTTCAAACTTTCCTCTTTTTTGTTGAAGTTCTGCTGGTGCTTGTGGATTTCAATGGCTTCCCTGTGCAGTCTGATGTAATGATTGCTGGTGTTGTCCAGTATTTTGGTATTTTGAAATAGAATTTTATGTCCAGTTTGTTTTAGGGCATGTTCAGCTACTGCAGATTTTTCTGGTTTTAGTCTGCAGTGTCTCTCATGTTCTTTGATTCTGGTGTGGATGCTTCGTTTTTTGGTTCCAATATATACCTGTCCACAACTGCAAGGTATCCGGTATACTCCTGCAGTGGTGTGCAGTTGTGGCCAGGTATATATTGGAATCACAAAACGAAGAGAGAAATAAATAAGAGAGAAATAAATTTATCTATTCTTGTAAATTTCCAGTGCATCGCAACCTTCTCTCTCCATGAACTATCACATTTTTTTTCCTTGCATGGCATTATTATTAATGATTTTCTAATTGATAAAGTGACAGTTGAATTGGCATATGATCACTCTCGGGCGTACTAAGAACTTTAACATTTTCAAAGGACGACAATACTGAATGTGAAAAAACCATGTAATCTATCATACGTTTGCCCTTTGGGCCAATAAATGTGTATAGACTTGAGTCTGGGTCTACCTGTGTCCCATTATATACCCTGCTTCCCTCAAAATAAGACATAACCTGAAAATAAGCCCTAGTATGATTTTGCAGGATGCTTGTAATATAAGCCCTACCCCAAAAATAAGTCCGTTAAGTGAAACCCTGCCCTCCACCATTGTGCAGCAACCAGAAGAAGATGACATGACTGTATTTGAATAAATGTAGATTGTTGTACATGAAAAAAATCCCCTGAAAATAAGCCCTAATACTTTTTTTGGAGCAGAAATTAATATAAAGCCCTGTCTTATTTTCGGGGAAACATGGTATATACAGGTGATATTTATAGATGAGACCAAAAAAGGATTATCCGGCTTTGTTAACTCCTGGGTACTTAGAATTCCTCTCAGGAAGGTAATTTAAATCTTCTGGTGACATTCATATCACCTGCTAACAAGATTGGAGGATCAATATACTGCTCAAAGAGTGTTGAGTGTATTGAAAGTTGAGGTAAGTGTATGCTACATTACACTTACCAAATGAAAACATGGGCAATCTTAGGCTTTGGCTGAGCAATGGCCAGCATAATTATCAAATTGAATAATCCATTTCCAGAATGAAAAGTGATTGCAAACTAAGAAAATGTGGTCCCCAGTATGATCTCCTCAATAGCCCTTTAATAACTGTTGCTGTTCAGCAACTCATTTTAAATATGGATTTTCCACATAGCCCTGCAGGGAACTGCCTTAATTGACCAGCTAGCCCAGGACTGTCTATAAATGGAAGCAGCTTTTTGGAAGCAGCTTTCCACAATCTTGGGCAGAAATATTTCATGCCACCTCATTCTTTTAGACATGAGAAGCCAGTAATTAGCAAATTTAAGATTACTTCAATCTGAATTAATTTTCTCTACTATTTTTATCAGGTCCGTGAACAACCATGCAGGGTAAAAAAAAACCCTGAAAAATAACTTATTGAATTTTTAGGTATTAGTAAACATGAGCTGTCAAAGCAAATGGGAGTTTCATTTGCCACTCTGTTTCAGGAGAGACCCATCCAGCTGGCCTTCCCCATAGGTCAAGTGAGGTCTAGTGAGGCAGCTGCCTCATGCATAAAAACCACTCGCTGGTACCAGTTAAAATAGACTCAGTTAAGTCAACACTTGAATGAATCCCATTGAGAATGGGTCAGCTCTGAAACCTGCAATAGGATTTTGGGCCCGGAAAATAGATTTTGAATGCTTGGAAAGGGCACATTGTTTCCTCATTATTTTTTTTACATGCCACTGATGTGGACGAAGGTGCTTCCATGATTCTCTCATCTGTCAAAACAACTTGGTTTGGTATGGATACAATGCACCGTCCTAGAATGAGGACAAGAGTAAGGTTGTTTGTTGCTAAATATCTTGGACGGACCCTACTTCTTTCAAGGCACTCCTCCTCAACCCACCCCTCCGTCCTGTGCTGGTAGCCAGAACTCTTTTATACCCTCTCTGTTTCTCTCACACCCGACTTTCCCTCCCTCCTAGTAACACGATGCTCCTGAGCTGATCGCCTTCTTCCCGTTGCTAAGCGACCGTCTCCTCTTTCTCACCAGAGAACCTGCAGCCGCGCTGGTCTCACCCCGCAGTCGGCAGCGCGCCTCCTATTGGCCGCCGGGCTGCGACGTCACGCACTGATCCGCCGGCCCGGGCCTCAACGGCGTGCCCATTGGGCGCCCTTCCTCTGGCCACGGAGCGTCATTTTCTCACACCATCCCCCCTCCTTTTCGTCGTCACCCGTTGCTCATTGGTAGGATAAGGGAAGAAGGCGGGAGTAGGCGCAACGGCCCCTGATTGGGAGTAAGGAGCTGTCGCTCCCAGGTTTCGAGTGGTTCTCTGGGCGGCGGGGCTGGTTTAAAGGAGCATCTCCAGCCGCTGCTCGGTTTCAGTCCCCGGAGCGAAAGCTTCAGCGCAGACCTTTCCTGAGGACGAGCCGTCGCAGTACACAGGTAGGTGGGACTCCGAAACGCTGGGTGGGAGCGGGGCCGCCGCCCATATTCTTGTCCGGGGCATGAAGCCCTTTCTCCTCCGACCTAAAATGGTCCTCACGCCAATCCGATCAGGTAGGCTAGCAGCAAATTGATGCATGTGTACCTAAGAAAGGTACATTGAATTCAGTGGTAAGTGCATATTACGATTGCATGCCCTTTTTCTAAATTCACTTGGATTGGGATTCCAAGATCAGATCAGCAGTCATTCTGTATTGTTGTTGCTTATTCTCTAAAATGTATTCCCTCTCTTTTTCATTTTATTTTTTTTACCGGACTACAAGTTTGCATTAAAAAAAAAAGAGTAAGAGTTTACTGTTATATAAAAACTCGTTATTACTTGGGATGTTCTTCAAGCCAAATGCTAAAGAAGGTTCTGCCATTTGCAGGACTACTTTCTGGTTATGGAAAGAACTTAGAAGCATGTGGGTAGGTTATCTTCCCTCCAGCCTCAGCCAGTGGTAATATCTAGACCCTATCAGGGGTTCCCAACCTTGGGTCCCCACATGTTCTTGGACTACAACTCCCAGAAATCCTGGCCAGCGCAGTTAGTGGTGAAGGCTTCAGGGAGTTTTAGTCGAAGAACATACAGTGGACCCTTGACTTA
Source organism: Pogona vitticeps (assembly GCF_051106095.1). Taxonomy (NCBI): domain Eukaryota; kingdom Metazoa; phylum Chordata; class Lepidosauria; order Squamata; family Agamidae; genus Pogona; species Pogona vitticeps. The sequence continues at coordinate 290,451,421 of NC_135784.1, forward strand.
CAGACTTTTTGAGTTACAGACTTCTCTGGCGGCAAAATTTAGGTTTGACTTGCAGACTGAGATTTGACTTACAGACCAGAAAAAACCAAAATGGAATAAAAACGGCCTGTTACGGGATTAATCGGTTTTCAATGCACTGTAGGTCAATGGAGACTTGACTTACAGACTTTTTGACTTGAGAACCGCCTTCCAATACGGATTAAGTTCTCAAGTCAAGACCCCACTGTATGGGGACTCAAGGTTGGGAACCAGTGCTACACCTTGGGAGGTGTAGCAACCAGTTGGGGAATTGGGCAAATGTTACTACAAGGAGCAGCTGCATACCTTCTAATTGTATCCTGCCCTTTCTGTCAAGGCTGCTTCCTCTGAAACGCTGTATCTGTTTGATTGCTTTGGACTCACCAATGTTCTTGTTACTCCCTTTAGGTGGTGGAGCAGAGGCTGATCCATGCCACCTGTAGAAAAAGGGAGTGACCACCACTTCTTCACTCACCTGTAGTTTCCCTTGGTGCACTAAGCCCAAACTGCTAAACTCCTGGCCACTCAAAGAGAGACTAAGCTGGCATAGACGGTGGTCTTCCTTTGAGGAATATGGCAGCAGGGATTAAGCCCAGCAGCCCCAGTCTTAACTCACTGCACAGCAGTGAGAAACTGGTAATGCAGAGATAGTAAGTTGTGTTCTCCTTCAAGTTAGTCCCATCATGTTTCCCTACGAAAGAGAAGACAGGTAGATGGCTGGAAGAAAAAAAGCAGCCACCACTTCCTTTTGTGTCTTTGCTTGCCTCATTGTGCTGGGGCAGACGGAAAAACAGGGCAAACCAGTGAAGGGAGACAATGGTTCCTTGAAAGAACAACTCATTTGCTCTCTTTCCAGTCAAAATGCTATGTGTTCATCTTTTTTTTCAGAAACAGCTGTCCCATGCCACCTGCTCATGTAATGTGTATTGAAGGATGGGGGAGGGAAGGTTGAAGGAGTCTCTGTACAGGGTTCAGAGAGGGAAACCTCAGTGAAGCATGGGCTTTTGGTAATTGCCAGACAGGATCTGTGCTTGATGCTGCTGGCCTGGTTTTTCTTGCCTGTCTCAAACTGATGCAGAATGACAGCATGCCCCAGGCAGAGCACAGAGGTGAATAAGGCCAAAAAAAGTCTATAGGCCAAACATCTAATCCTATATATTTTCTATTGAAAGTAAATCACATTCCTTTTGGCTGAATGGGAGGAAGACCACAGCTGAGGTAGCTTTTTATTTGATTTTGGAAAGGGCACTAAGGAGAAGTCAAAACATTGAGGAAAAACTGGATCCTAGAAGAAGTTTCTCCCGCACACCACCTCCAATCATAGGGAGTATTTGTAGCTCTGTGGAATTCATGCACTGTGGACTAAGGAGCCAACCCTTAAAATAAACAAAATTCAGCCCCAAGGAGTCCCAGAGCCTCTTTGTTTGTTTGGGTCACTGCCACCTCAGCATTTAGAGGTAGAAGTTGTAGGTTTAGTTATCCACCTTCAAGCCACCTAAATCAGGTTAGGAGCCCTGAATGGATTCTGAAGATGTGTCCAGAATGATTTCTATTTCAGGGTCCTGCTTTCCTTGTCTTAGACTACAGGTTATTAGCACATTTCTCTACCATTTCATCAGTCAAAATGCATCCTTCAGTATGTTAGCAAACCTGGAAGACCAGCTTCCCAGTAACTATCAAATTCATGACAGCATTGACTTATCAGTGAAGTTTACAACACAGGTCAGATTGACTGATTTGTGAACAGTAGTCAGGAAGAATTAGTATACAAATAGGGCTAGTTAAGATAAGGGGTGGGCGGGTGAGACATATGTTAGTATATCTTAGTTTCAAGACCTGTTTTTGTTTTAAGATGCACACATGCATTGTAAGCTTATGATTTATTTTTGTTCTGATCAGAATCAAGCTGCCAACATTTTGCAGTAGCCTGGCCACTGCTGAAATCTTTCCTGGCAATCTTACCCAGGAGAAACAACCTACTATTAAGTACCAACAGCTCTATTGGGAACTCCTTGATCTCTCACTGAGACAGTTTAGTGCAGAGTTATTTATTGGCTGAACTGGGTGTTTCTTTAAGGTAGAGATAGGGAATGGCTGGCTTTTCAGATTTTTGGACTACAATTCACACTGGCAGTGTTCAGTGGGGCTAATGGGAGTTGTAGGTGAAAATATTTGGAGAATATTGGGAGTTGTAGGTGAAAATACCTGGAGATAGCTATATAAAGCTGCAAAGAGACGACTGATAAGGTTGCCATCCTAAAGGAATCAGCATCCCTTTAGTGAACTATTGGAAGAAATGCTAACGATCATAATATTGCTTCTATAGATCTCCAATGTTATGTCACATCAAGAAATGGTGGGGGGAGTTCTAGGAATAACATCAGATTTGGAAAACAGGGTTGATCGTGTCTGTTATATCTCATCTTCATATAGTAAAGCACTGGTTCTTAACCTTTGTTACTCAGATGTTTTTGAACTGCAACTCCCAGAAACCCCAGCCAGCACAGTTAGTGGTGAAGGCTTCTGGGAGTTGCAGTCCAAAACTCCTGAGTAACCCAAGGTTAAGAACCAGTGTAGTAAAGGATTTTTAATATGGTTATCTACTAGTCTGAGTATTAGGAGAGACAAAGTTTTAATCTGTAGAACACCATAAAATTGAGGCCCTAATTGACAAATTATAAAACATGATGGCAGCTGAAATCCTGTTTGAATAAGTTATGCCTCACAAGGCTAGTGATGTCACCAACCTGCAAATTTTTGGAAAGAAAATATTTCCAATCCCTACCTTGAAAATTCCTGAAGATCTTATGGAATCTGTTTTGGGAAGCAGTGGAACCAGGGGCAAGGGGAAGAGTCTTTAATTTCTGAAAATTTGTGACACCTAGATCATTTTACTGGAAACAGTACTTCAGAACTTAAGACCTCCCCTCACCCTGCAGCCCCCACCAGTTTCCTCACAATGAAAGGGATTTCATGGGAGTCTTGGGGACTTGGTGTTGGAAATGTTGTCTTTCCAAAAATCACCATAGCTAATGACATCATCAGTATTACACCGCATAACTTACAGAACAGGCTTCAAGCCACTGTCTCGCAATATATAATTAGAATGTGTAATCCTTATTCCGTAATAAGGTAATCTTGAATAGTAGGAGAGTGCTGGTTTGGATTTTATTAAAATAAGACACTAAGAAGGGCTTTTTAAAAAATAAATAAGTTTAACAATGTAAAAAACTGTTTCAAAGAATTAAATCTCAAATCTGGGTTTGATATATCATTAATATATCATTGATTTTTACCAGTGTGGCTTTCTCAGTCACTTTCTTTTAGACGTGGATTTCTGCAAGGCAGATAAAGGACTGAATGAATAATAAAGGTGATGTCATTGCCTTTTCCATACTGGATTCACTCAATACTGCCACAGTATGTGATGCCAAGACCTCCCAATTTCCAAATATCTTATCTCTTTGTTTGTATTATGCAATTTGTTCTTGCAACTGGTCGTGTAACTTGCCTCAGAATTTCATCACTGTCCTCTTTTCCTTGTGGATTTAAAACAATAACATCCCTACTCTAAGTGTATTGGACCAATAATACCTGAGGTCTCTTGGATCTTTTTCTTAACAAGAACCAATGTTAGTATGCTGCAGGAAAAGAAGAAAAACCAAAGCTGTTGTCTTAAATATTGGCAAATTAATTTTGGTAGAAACCTTGATTGGTCAAACCCAACTTTATCAGGTGTGGGAGACTTTTGAGGATGACATGTGTCTTTCCACATCGTGATATTTTATTGCTGTGGTCTAAAATATTGTGTATTATTGCTGCATGAGAGTGCAGCAGTGATCTGGTGCTGGCAGAGCAAATCAACATTCTATAAGGCAGTTCTCAAAACTCAATGACTATATAAGTTAATGGCCTACAGAATACCATATCATTAATAGTTCTGCTCAGCTCTTGCAAACCAACAGCATCTCATATTAGGTTGTTCTCCTTATTGCCCTTCCCTGGCAATATTTTCTTTTCCAATAAATTTTCCTCAGGTTTTGCTGAGGTGGCAGTGACCAAATAGAACTACCATTCACATATGTTCAAAAACAGCCATGATAATTGCTTAGTGTTAGGGTGAGAAGTAGTGATGAAAAAAGGAGTCAGCTTCTAGGATTTTATCTTGCTTGGAATTGCTTTGTTGAATGGTATTGAGCACAAGAGGGTATCTACCATATGTGTTGGCTACAAAATGTAGACCATTTTGACTGTTGCCTTTGGTGTTGTCAACATTCAGGCTGCCTTTTGCTATGTAAAGCTTGGCATCCTTTTTCCTGCTGGCAATGTGAGCACAAAACTGTGCAGCCATGTCAGGCCATTTCCTAGTGTTTTGAATCACGGATACAGAAACATCGTATCCCATATTCATAAAATTGAGGTATTTTTGTGGGCTTTTTAGGAATTGAATTTTCTATTGCTAGTGTCTTGAGAATAGATGGTTTCTCTCAATTTTTCTAAGAATCACTACTTTCAGAGTATCTTAATTTCTTCTCTAAACATTCTGGAAAACTATATGGCATACAGTTGTTTTTTTGTCTTCATTTAGGTTTATTCTGCTGTTTATATGTACTGTATGATTTGCAAGTACATCAAATGTACCTCCTTGAATATTTTGGTCTGGCAGTGGAAAGCTTTTGACAAGATCTCATTATTGTGTAGAGGGAGATTTTCCAGTATGAATTTCTGGTACCTACAGGTGATGATGGAGAAAAAAGCCAGTACAAGTGATTGGCAGAACCTCCTGCGGGAATAGTCAGCTAAGGTGAACATACGGACAATGTGGAGTGTGATGAGCAACAGGGTGGAAGAGGGAAGTGGCATGGAAATTAAATAGATTTTGAATTGCAATTATTGCAGGCAATAGGGTGTAGTTTCAGTTGCCTACGACAAGAGGTGAATGTGCTGAATTTAATCCTCTGCTAAAGCTTTGGGCGTTGAAGGCAGAGCTCTGGCAATTTTACTTGGGTGGGTGTGGTGTGTAGTCAAAGGAAACTGAGTGATAGGAGAGAGCGACACCTTGTGGTTTTGCCTAATGATTTCTTAATAGAAAATGAGACCACTTTGAAGACAAAATATTGAAGGAGCAGAGCTCTGGTAAATTAATAATGCCTAATGCTTACTTGCATTTATAATGGTCATGTATTCTCAAGGAGGTAGTGATGGGAAGTTTGGTTTTTGAGAACCCAAAAGCTTGGTCTACTTTGCATCTGCTGTCCAGATTTTATCTACAGCCCACTTAAAACATACATATATCTATCTGGGTGCTTGACAGATGTGGAAAGAGACTGCTTGTATTTGTTCTCAACTTGTGGTAAATCAGCTTTCTTTTTGTCTGCTATGAATAAGATTACATTTTGTCCCACTACCAGAATTACAGTATTTTAATTCCTTACACCTTTTTTTTAAAAGACACATATTCTATTCTAAAAAATTGTCCTGAAGTGGCAGAAAAAGCACTTCTGGGGGGACATTTATTTATTTTAAACATTTTTAAATGTTTAAAATAGCAATCCATTTTTTAAAAAACCCACTTAGGCAGCCCAGTCACTCAGGGAAAGCTTGCCTGAAGGGAAAGGTCTTCACCTGCTTATGGGACAGCAAAGATGGAGCCAGCCTGGTCTCCTGTGGCAGGGAGTTCCAGAGTCTGTGAGAAGTTAACAGAGAAGACCCTCGCCCAAATTCTCACCAAATGCACTTGTGAAGGTGGTGGGACTGAGAGAAAGGCCTCTCCTGATGATTTTAACACTCGAGCTGGCTCACAAAAGAGAGATGCAGCCCTTGAGATAGCTTGGGCACAAGCCATTTAGGATTTTAGAATCATTCCACACCATCCCAGATCCCTCTGCCTGGCAGTTGAAGGACAGCTTTGGGATGCTACTGTTTGGGAGAAAAGGTGCACAGGCTTTCCTGCGTCACTCATGGAACTACCAGTTGGATTTTATTTTTTTCAAAAAATGCTGTGACAAGAAGACTCTATAAAAAATTAAAGATTTGGTGAATTCCCTCAGTGGTTATATGCAGGGGTGGGGAGCAAACTGGAAGTAGGAGACACATTCTTTGGACTCTGGTAGATAAAGCCGGGGGCAGAGTCATATTGGATGTTTCGTGCTTGGGTACCACGGGGGGGGGGGAGTCTATTCTGGGATGAGGATAAAGCTCAAACAGTACCCTCCTAGCAGTGTCCCTGTATATTTTTCTTGCATTCCTTTCTAGCATCTCTGCGAATGTTTCCCACAGAAAAGAATCGATATTTGTAAATCACGCTGAGAGTCAAAATTATCATAATTTGGGACAGCAGTAATCAGGCCTTCCAATTAAACAGTTGTTGGCTCTGCTGGGAGTGAAAAATACAGGTTAGTGGCAGAGGGTCCTTGCATTTAAACTGAAGAAATGGGCATTCCTCTGGTGATGCTACCCAGTTGAAAGCCTGATGTTTTTCTCTGCCATGGCCATTTTGGATTAGAAAATCAAAACAAAATGGGGATATTCAGTCTGTTTTCCTATGCTGCATATAATCTGACTCTTAAATTTGGCCCTTTGTAGCTGAAGACTGGGCATGCCCTTGCCTGTGGAAAAAAAGATGTAAATTCTTGGAGGAGAAAGGACTGTTTGTAAACTCCTGTAACCAGTCTGATGTCATGTTTCCCCAGCAGCAGGGGTGGATTAAGGGTAGTTTAGGGAGAAGCCACAGAGTATTTACACAAATATATACAAATTCCACCTCCTGTACTGCAGTCACAATTACATGTCTGTGAGTCACACTTCTCTGCTTCCTCATCAGTTTACAAACCACTATATATATAAATAAAACTAATAATAAAAGGGATGCACATAGTTAAGGTATCATGAAGACCATGCCTAACTTTTAATAGCATTATGGATGACTCAATTAATCCATTTGCCTATCGGCATACAGTATGAGTGGTGATAGTATAATTGTAAAATATTTTAGAGATAAGATAAAAAGACATTTTGACATGTAAATGTCATCCATATATCTTTCCAATATTTTAGCTCCTCATCTAAGGTCTCCAGGGGTTGTTGGACTTCACTTCTCAGAAGTCCCAGCTGGCACGACTCATGGTCAGTGATCCTGAGAGAGGCAGTACAAGAATATCTGGAGACTAGACATGGGAGCTTTGTGTCCAGAGGACAGAAATAGGAAGCTCCGGACCACAGGTGCCACAGCCCCCCACCCCCAAACCAGCTGGTCCACTCACCGGGCTGCTTGCAGTGCACACATTCAATGGCAGCAACATTGCGGCAATCAGAAACATAATCCTGACGGTGCTGCAATGCCTGCCTCAGCAGGTGTGCCTCCTCATCAGAGTAGCTGTGGGAAGAGGTGGGGTAGCACTGGTGGGACTACATCCGCAATTGGAGTGATGTTGCATCAGAAGCAGATTAAAAATACAATAAGTACATTAGAAATATGAAGTATATACATAGGCCCCAATGCAGATATCTGATTTTATTCTTTCAGAACAGTGCTAGAGATTCACGCCAATGTCCTGTCAAACTGAGCAAGCATCCATCATGCTTTGTGTGGCCTATATAACGAGAGGGAATGTTTGTTGTTCTGGCTTTTGTGCAACTTCTCATAATGTCCATCATTGGTTGGCAACCTTAAGTAACCCAGTGTTCCTGGATTGCAATTCTCAGAAATCTCACCCGCGCAACTGGGAATTGCAGTCCAAGAACAACTGAGTTACCCAAGATTGGGAACCACTGATGTAGATGGATGTCTGCACCCAGGCCCCCAGAAAGTACAGTATCCCTCTCTTTAATACACAACTTCCAAAACAATAGTTCAGCCATGTAGCCAGATGGTTGAATGCTGGTTGCTGTGTACCTGGTATTTTACTGTGGGACACCAAAATAAGCCAATACAGAATTACGTTGGACATTAGAACCAGTGTTGTCATCAGACCTAACAACTTGTGTTCATACCCCAAGTACAGACCTTTTCTAGATATTAATACCTTATAGTTACTATGATGTACTTTGTTGATATATGCTGTCAGTTCATTTCTGATTTATGTTCTGTCAAGTCAATTCCAATTCATGGCAGCCCTTTCCAGGATTTTCTGCATACAGAGTAGTCACAAGTAGTTTACCAATTCTTCAGGCAGGGTAAAGGCAGCTAGGTGAACAACATTGCCCAACTGCCTACTGAAAATTGGTGTACGTGATTGGAATGTAGATAAAGCAAGTACAAGGGTAATAACAGGTATCAACAGAGGCTGTTTATGTAAAAGTCAACTGCCAAATGCAAGTGTTTGTGGGGGGGAAAAGAGGCTGGGAGAAAAACTTTATATAAGTAGCGCATTCAAACAAAAGGAACAATCCTTTCATTAGCAAAATTGCTCTTTTCAAGTAGATGTTAGCAGACTGGGTTTGATCCACCATTGGAATCTTGCTGGCAGAAGGGGAGTAATCTTGATGTCCCAGTTCCAGCTGCAACCCCTTGTATTGTTCCCACCCCCACCCAACTCCATTCTTCATAGGGTTTGAAGAGATACCACAGTGGGAAGAAGGAATTCAGTGACTGGGCTCCTCTCCATTCCCTTCGCCCAGCAAGCATATTCTGAGCACAACTTCACTAGGAGGCTGCTCTTAGGTGCTGACATAAAAGCTGGATCCATCCCTGTTGGTTTTAGAAAAACCTAATCCTCAAATGATACAGATGAATTTACATGTTCCTCTTGAAAAGATGACTTCTTTTTCCAAGCTTTGTTGTGCTGAAGAATTTACTCAGATTAGAAGCTGAATTGGGGTGTGGGTGAGGAGACTTTCAGCACAGCCAACAATGTGGGACTGACAGGACCTGAAGTACAATTATGTTGGCCAGTCACCTTTCCCCATTCCTGTGGAGAGAATGTTGTTGGATGTATCTCACTCTTAATTACAGCATTCAAATAACTGACGATTGTGCCATCAACAAAGGTTTCGTGTTCAGTCACAATCAATCCCCCAAATGTTCAACTTTTCTTTTTCTTAAGTTTACCTGTAATGAAGTTAATATTTCTTATTTGCTCAATTAATCCCAGGTCATTGTTTACATTAGTCAGTGAAAGCTTTTGAAAAGTTCCCTTTAATTGTCAATTAAGAGGTTCACTTCTCAGAGCATTTTTTAATCCTTCATTAGTTGCAAACTGGGTCAGATGTTAGGCTTTTTATATAACTTCCAGGGAAGAAATCACATTTGTCTATATACTTTCCCACCCCATTGCTGGGCAACATCAGAATTCATGTACTCAAGTGCCCCACCTAGCATGATAAATAGAATATGTGGCTTTTTAATAATTTCTTGGAGAGGGTGGAAATTAAGTCCGTTGACCAAGCAGCTGTTTTGATCGTCATGGAATACAAAAACCTGAACTATCTGGTTTCTGTGCATACAACTAATGTATAAAACCTTGGGTCCCCGGGTGTTTTGCTAATGCCACGGAACTGTGGGAATTGTAGTCCAAAATATCCAGAGACTTCAGCATCCTAGCAGTGTTTCAGTCGTATTCTAAAAACAGCAACAACTTTAAACACCAAAGACAATTGCCAAATACGAGGTTTAGTACTTCGTTCATAAATATATTTTGAATGTAGCTGCAGTGATTTCCTGAGACATTTTCCCTTAAACAGAGCTTGGAAATGTTACCTTTGAGACTGCCCAGAATACTCAGACAGCTGTTCAATAATTGTTTGTCAGGGCAATAGGAAAATATGACACAAATCCTTTCCTACAGTAATTCTTTTAATTGCTTGATTTTAAGATGTGGTTCAAGAACTACAAGTTCCAGACGTACAAGGTACCGCTGAACGTGGCAAATGCAATCGCTGGTGATTGTTGAATAGCAAGTTAATTTAGGATTTAAAAGCGGGAGAGTAGGTGCCCAGATGAGTAACCAGCCCGGGAGAAGGCAGGTAACAAGGACTTTATGCAAGCGCGATGCAGGTGGAAATGACCCTAGAGACCGTTTTTATGTGCGCCTCAAAGGTGAAGTGAGGCAGCCGCGTTAATTAACAGACGCGAGTTTCCCCCGCAAAATGTATGAAACTGTCCGGGGGTGAGTTAATCGCCTTAAAAGGCAAGCAGAAGCACCAGAAGGCTTGCAGAACGAGATAATCCCCGGCGTTTTCGTGACCCGCCTGTTCTCCCAACGCACGTGCCGCTTATTAAGCGCGCGGGAAGGCGTACCTCCCAGCGGCGGTTGCTAGGTTTTGGCGTCACCCGGTCGCGGCGTCTTCCTGCCACACACGAGTCTGCGCAGAGGCAGTGGCGGAGCCCGAGAAGGTCGGAAGGCCGTCCGTAAGGAAGGTCCAGCTGCTGAGGAAGGGGCGTGGCCCGCAGCGACGGGCGCGCGAGTGCGTCAGAATAGTGCGGGCGTGGTCATGGGCGGCGGCGCGCAAGCGTGGTGTCTCGCTTTCAAGGTGACAGCGGCCGCCGGGGCCGGGAGCGCGCGCGGGGGGGAGTTGCGCGTGCGCGGGGGGGAGTTGCGCGTGCGCGCTGTGGATTCACCCGTGTCTGCCCGAATGTCTAGAGCCGGTGATGGGATTCCACTTGGTGTGAGTGACGGGGTGTGGGGGGGGGGGGCGCGGCGGCGGCGGCGGTGAGGCCTCAGTTGGGGCGTTGGAAATAGAAAGTACCGCAGTTTGGAGGCAGAGTCACCGAGGAGGGGAAAAAAGGGCGCCTTGCTTGTTTAGGTGGATTAATCGGGCTGTGGGAGCCGCTTCTGCCTCCCCCCCCCCCAAAGTTCCTGTTGTGGCTGTTGGTGTGGGGCCAGGTCTGAGGGGCGAAAGAAAGTGGAGGGAAAGGGCGCCGTGCCCCTCTGAGGGGAAGGGCGCGCGCCTTGTTTTCCGAGAAGGGGAGGGGGCGCTTGTTTACTTTCACTTTTAAGACGTGCTCGTATGAGGGGGGGCGGGTAGCCCTGTTAGTCTGCAACCAGCAGAGCTGCGCCGTAAAGGGGCGGCCGCCCAGCACAGCCTGGTTTTCCAGAGACCCGGACGAGCGTCTTCTTGAGACACGCACCAAACGGGGAGAGGTAATGGGAATCGCGTCGCGGCGTGAGGGGCGAGAGTGCTCGTGATCGGTCTCCCCTCACTCCCCATTTCACTTTTCTCCTCCTTTAAAGATCAGAGGAAAACGCCCCGGGGGGGAGACCGACGGCGTCTTCTGGCTGGGTATGGCTTATTACACTGATGGGCAGCCGTTCCCCGGGATTTTTAAAATGCCTGGAATTGCTGTTGCCAAGCACGCGCTCCGCCCTCGAGCAGCGCCTCCCAAAAGCTGGCTGTTGCCCTTCCTGGAGCACCAGGTTGGCGGGCAAGCGAGCCCTCGTGTGAGTTTCCAGGTGCGAGAGCGTTGGTGGAGCCTCTTGAAGAGGAGGAGGAGTTTTTAGAAGAGCTGGCCCTGTTGGCCTGTGCCCGGGCAAATTCCAAAGAAACAAAACGGGAAAAGACAAAAACGTGGCACCTTAAAAATTAACTGTGGTATTCTAATGTGAGCACTCATGCCACATTAAAATGTAATTGTTAGTCTTTAAGGTGCCACATGTATTTCTCTTTTTCTGTTTGGTTTCTTTGGATTTTTTGCCTGGCATATCTTTATTGGAAGAAGGCTTTAGCAGCTGTCTGATGGTAATGCATCTGTATTCTCTTAGGAACCACAGTCGGTGGTGCCATTATATAAATAATTTATGTTGCCAATAATTCTCAAGTTTTAGGGCTTTCTGACAAGAATTGAAGGAATGTCCAAGGCAAGGAGCTGGCTTTCTCTGTGGTAGCAAAAATTAAGATCCTTGTAGCACCTGAAAAGCTTGCACGTGTTCTTTCACATCACCTTTCATTGGTTGCAACCCATTTCATCAGAAGTCTTTGAAAGTTTATGCCAGGTATAACTTAGTCTTTCAAATGTGATAAAACTTATGTTTTTTTCTGCTGGAACTAGAAAGGTCTAAAGCAGTGGTTCTTAACCTTGGGTAACCCAGGTGTTCTTGGACTGCAAATCCCAAAAGCCCAACTAGCATAGCTGGTGGTGAAGGCTTCTGGGAATTGCAGTCCAAGAACACCTGGGTTATCCAAGGTTAAGAACCACTGGTCTAAAGCATGTCAAGGCTGCTGTGGTACTGGGATGCAAATCTTGTTTGGACAGGTAGCTGATGTTTAGCACTAGCTAGGGTTGGTGTAGGGGATTTAATATAATTGGTGGTAGTTGACTAGTGTGACTCATAAATATTTTTCCTGGTTTTTTTTAATACAGTAGTGGTATTTTTTTTTTGTCAGTGTGAGCTGTGTGTGCTATACATGTAAACAACTACTTTCACTTCAGTTTACTGTGTGCAGGCTTTCATACTGCAACCACTATTCCTAAGAGAGTAAAATCCATTGGTCAACAACAGTTTTCTCCAACCTGGGACTGTGCTGATCATTTTGCATAGTCTGCTGTTCCCATGAGCCTTGGCTAACATAATCATTGATGATAGAATATAGAATCTGAAGTTCAGGGCACCCAGTTTGGGGAAGACTGCTGTAGGGATTTGTTAATTCTATTTTGAGGGAAGAAATTTGCAATACAAAGTTTATCATGAAGGAAAAAAATTAGTATTTATGAGTAGCTGACAAACGTGAACATGGTTTTTGCTTGAAAAAGCCAGTAAGAAATTAAAAGTGTTGTTACACTCAGGTAAGGCTCATGTAAATGACCCTCCAGCCCTGAGAAGCATACTGTGATCATCTGTTTTGTAATCTTGGCAGTTGTCCACATCATCTCTTGTCTCAGACAAGTCTCAAACTGTATTCTGGTGTTTTTTTTTTTTTAGCTAGCCAATTACCTGTGGATCCGACAGGACTAAATAGGGCAAAGGCAAACCATTTACTGTATCAGGTCCTCTGGTGTGTGGTTTCTAGGCATGCTGCATAAAAAGACTGTGTAAAAGAACTATAGAACCGAGGACAGCAAAAGTCTGGTAAAATTAAGCAGGTTGGCATTTTGTTCTCTGACCCAATTGAGAGACACTGAGAAATGTGGGAGGAGCACCAATCTTCTGGGATGGCGTCTCTCCTGCTTTAGAAACATTTGCAACAGAGCTGCCTGGTTATTTTTTCAGAGGTTATTCCACAAAGAGCAAAGGGCTGTCTTGGAGTACTGCAGGTCACAGGTGAGCAACTGAACTAAAGGCTGAGATTGTTTCTGTGTGTGGTTGTTCCTCAGGAAGTAATACATTCCTAAACTGATGGTAGTCTTAATTTATGGCGGCTACAAATGCAGAAATCACTGTGAGCAGATTCTTAACCAATTACAGAAGTTTCAGATGCCTAATAGTTAAAGGAGCTTAGTGTTTTCTTTTGTTCTGTTATCAGGCACTTTTCATCACTGTTGGAGGCTAATTGAAACACCGGTCATGCCCAAACATAACTTGTTACTATTCAGTACAAAATACTTTGTTATCCGCACATAATTTTGTCATTGAGTGACATAAGCAAGAATCTGGAAAAATTAATAGTGTAGTCAAATGGCAGATGAATACTGTACTATTTTGTTTTTCTAAGACATCATGGACAATGATGACTCTTCTGTGTTACCAATCTTGCTTTCTGGACTTCTTCCATTCTTTTCTGGACTCCTTCCATTCTTTTAGTGCTAACTTTTCTTAAGTCATGTCTGTGTGGAGTTCGATTAAAACGCAATTGCTTCTTTTTCGCAAATGGAGCTTTGGCTTGAAAATAATTTCTCACCTCCAGTTTTGTAAAAGCTGCCTTCTTTTTATGTCATCAGCCAAACCAGTCACCAAATTATAGTTTGCCTCTCAAATCCCATTGTTAGCATAACAACAAATTTAAAATTTGTGTTTTGTCAAGTTGATTCTGACTTAAGGTAACCCTCCTCACTGCTTTCTAGGTGTAGCATTGCCGTCTTCTGAGGGTGCTTGGGGACTATGTACCTTGTGCAAGGTCATACAGGGCTAGTTTTTCTCCTAGGAGGCAACACTCTCGATACTCCAGCTAAGTGAGCTATCCAAAGTGCAAGCCAAACCCTGATTAGTGAAATAGAAATCCAGTACCTTTTTGCTAAAAATGCTGTCAGCAGTATGATTTCTGCGCCACCCTGCACGACAGATATGCTGGGGTATACTGCATGTAAACTTTGAGGTTCTATTTAGATATTTGGAGGAATAAGACTGGTAATTCTGTTCTTGTGGCTTGATGGGCAGAGCATAAGCTTTCAAGATTTTTTAAAACTTTGTCAAAGTTTATTTTGGTGTTTATGTAAATAAAATTACCACATCAATGTGGAGGTTTCCTTCAAGAATTAGTATGTTTTAGGGTAGATTGTACACTGCTCCATATTGTACTCCATAAATCTTCATACATGATATAGAAGTCATATTTTTATTTGAGATCTTCCTTGTTTGATTATGTACTTTATTAAAGTTGTTTATTCAGTACATGTTTTTGTTTTTCTCACTACAAAGTGTAGGTCTACTAACTGTCATGGGAATCTTTTATTTTTCCCATTTCTGCCAGCAGAAAAGTGTTGTGTCCTTTTCATCCTGGACAAAACTGCCAGTAAAGGGTAAAAGGAAATTAACCTAGCCTCTTTCTTGTGTAATGCTGAAGCCAGAAAATAATCTTCAGTACTATGAGCAGGGCAGGATGAGACAGGACTGGATTGCACTGGTAGAGCACTGACTAAAAGGAATTTTTTTTTACAAAATCCTACCCCAAGGGAGCAGCCTCTTGCTATACAGTGGAATATATGTGTCATGAAGCTGTGCAGAATATACAGTACAGTAGTTCATATCTGGATGACCAGATACCTGAGTAACATCACTGAAGAGTGATTGAAGTGCAAGATTATCTTGGTCTGAACAGTTATGTCTATATGTAGAGTGTTTTTTCCAGTGAAGGCATGTGGAGACTTGTAATGAAATTTAAGAATGATCTGTACTAGTTGAGTACAGGTAATTGTGGGGAGATAGTGTCCTTCTTAGCTTTGAAAGACTCAAAGATACAAAGGTTTGTAGAAGATGCTGCTTGCTAAGTGTAATGGAGGCTGTACTTACTAGTTCCCAACCATAGTTCTGTTCATGTGGCAGTCAGTGGAGATGTGACTGTAGCTTTCCAGTGGTACGGGCAGAACTACAGTCTATACTGTAGTTGTGAGATTTCCTTTTTCTGTCTACAGGACTCCTGTTTTTGCTCAGGACAAAGTAAGACAGTCTGACAAATATGTTAATTGCCACGCTAATGGTTACATTATCAGTGAACAGCAAATCTTTATCTAAAATGCTCTGAGATCCAGCATTTAAGACACAAAACTAAAACCTGAGATCTAGGTACAAAACAAACACAGAGCAACAGTTGTAATATACAGAGAAAGGAAATTTTGGTTATATTACTACTTTTTTCTTGGGTCAAAGTAAACATGCACAAGATCACAGCTGTCTTAGTTCTACTTGGGTAAAAACTGGTAACTCCTTCTATGTTTCAGCTATACCACCATGCCTGGATCTCTTCCTGTCAATGCTGAAGCCTGTTGGCCAAAAGATGTAGGAATAGTTGCAGTGGAGATCTATTTTCCTTCCCAGTATGTCGATCAGGCGGAGTTAGAGAAGTTTGATGGCGTGGATGCAGGAAAATACACCATTGGCTTGGGACAAGCCAAGATGGGTTTCTGCTCTGATAGAGAAGATATCAACTCACTTTGCCTCACCGTAGTCCAGAAGCTGATGGAGAGGAACAGCCTCTCTTACAATTGCATTGGGAGACTGGAGGTTGGAACAGAGACAATCATCGACAAATCAAAATCTGTAAAGACTGTTTTGATGCAGCTGTTTGAAGAATCTGGTAACACAGATGTGGAAGGCATTGACACCACCAATGCCTGCTATGGAGGCACTGCAGCACTCTTTAATGCTGTAAATTGGGTGGAATCCAGTTCCTGGGATGGTAAGTTTAATTATTTCAAGTTAATAATATCTTGGACAACTTGCAAAGCAGAGAATAAGGATGAAGTGTAAATTGCTTCCAGCATTAACCCTGTTCAGTTGTTACTCACTTGGTTCTGAGCAGTACACTTAGAGAGAGTAACTAGTTCCTTCTTTCTTAATGAATGTGGAGAACAATGAGTCTGAAGAGTCTTGTGTAGGGTGTCCAAATGAACAAAAATCTCAGTTTACCAGGGTTCTTCCTCACATTTGGAACTGCCACAACTCTTCTCTTCAGATGCATCACTCTACACCTAGGAAAAGGACTGATGAAGAGGGCAGGAGCTGGGTGCTCATCTCTAAGTGTGTTGCTGAGAACTGGATAAGTAATAACTGGGTAGTCCTATGTTTCCTTGAAATGGCAAGCTGGTGGCCCAGTAGTCCAGTCTGCCCCCCCAGACAATCTTTATAGCTCCCAATTCAAAGGGGCTTCTGAAATGCACCTTAATAGTTCTTGAGAGGTCATATGGCTGACTACATTTTTCACAATTTGCCACCACCAGATTTCTATTCTGGGAACAAATAATTTGGCAGTTTTATCTCATGATTTCTCTGAAGTGGATGCAGAGAGCCCACTGTTTTCAGTTGGCAAGTGTGCATAAAAGGTGGGGGAAACAGTTATCAGGCAAGTGAATTGTTTGCTGAGCTGATTGCAAATGGAATAAAGAAGGCAGAATAATCTGTGCAGCTATCTAAATTCTGGGAGCTATAGTCTAATGTAGCTGGTGGCTACCAGACTGAGGAATGCTTCTCTAGTTTGTTTGAAAATAAGGATCCTGTGTAAAATCAGTTGCTAACGGTGGCACCAGACTGAATTTTATGTGGATTGTTTTCCTTCTAAAATAACAAGATATTTTTAGAATTTTAAAATTTACAAGGTATGTTATTCTAAAATAACAAGAAAGTAGTATTTCCAGTTCAAAGACTAGAGGCATAAGAAGTAAACAGGAAATATATAGTTGCTTCCTGGTATACAGAAACGTGGAATTCTGAGGTTATTAACCACATTCCAGCATAAGAGTGTCATGAAGAAACTAGGATAGATTTTGTTTGCAAAAACTCTCATGCATACAATGGACATTGAAAAAGCTACGGAATGTGGATGCAATCCTGACTTTAGATCCCACTGATTTCATTGGGACCTGCTAGCACACTTTTCTTGTTCTTTGTTCACTGTATGGATGTCTCATGTTAAAGAAATTACCATAATCAGCAAGAGTGAAAAGTTAGAGAGCTGGTACCTCTGCAACAACTGACAGGTTTGTTATACTACGTAGCTTCTGTGATAGACAGTGTCTGACTTTGTCAGACAGTGGTATAAAATTATGCAGGAATACCACAGTGCATCTAAATAGATCATGCAAAAGAGTTCATTCCCAATAAATATGTTAATAACTGTTCTATATTAAACCAGCAAATCTCACTCACTTACAACTTTCAAACTATAGTAGTTGGAAAAAGAAAAACTGTCACAATTTTTTTTTTTTAGAAATCAGTTTTATCAGCCAAATCAAGTGTTAACTTCAGGTTAAAATCTCTTCTGTGTAAGTAGGATCATTGATCATACATAGAAAAGCTATAATTTCCCAAATATTTTTATTATGGAGGTGTTATATTAGTATTAGCTTTCAGCTGTGTGGGAGTGGTGTTGATTTTCAAATTGATGGTTACAGCACAGTCAGTTTACTGGAATCACCATGGGTGGCTAAACTATTTTCCTTTTGGGATCTTCTTCCCTGCTACTTCTCAGTGACTCCTACATCTGGAAATGCCCTGCTTTTGTTTCTTACTTATAAAGTTATAACCATATGATGTTTGTAGAGACAAAATAGTATGCAAAGTGCTTTGCAAACTTTCAAGTGCCAAGTGTGTAAATATTGTGTGTGGCAGATTAAGATTGATTTGTAGATTCTGACAGTGAATGTGCATCTTGAAATCTGAAGTAAACCCTGCCGAACTCGGTGGTATTGCTTCCAAGTCCCTTATGCTTAGCATTGTAGCTCAAAGTAGCTAGCAGTTGCTGGACTCAAATTTTCTGCTAGTTTTTATGTAGTCTTTTCATAGTTCCTGCTTTTTGTTTTCCAGGGCGTTATGCACTTGTTGTTGCTGGAGACATTGCTGTCTATGCTACTGGAAATGCTAGACCAACTGGAGGAGCTGGTGCTGTCGCAATGCTTGTGGGTCCAAATGCACCTCTTATTTTTGAGAGAGGTTAGTTTCCTATCTATACCGGTGGCTCGGTAAATGGCAGCTCAGAGCGAGTTCCAGCAGTATTCTATTTGCCTCATTTTCTCAATAAATTGATAGAGATACCATAGAAGTAAACTAGCAGTAGATTACCTTTCCCAGTCTGTCAACAAGAAAATTGTAAGTAAATTCCTATTGACAGAATGATAACTAGAATCTTGCACTCAATCATTTTCCTGCAGGTTGGGTGAGCAGTAATATGTACACATGAGTTGGCTGGTATATCATTAGAATCAGAACATAACACTCTGGACCTTCCCCAAAATATACTCAATGCTATTGGGTGTTTAGTTTTTTGTCTTCCCCTTCCTGAGCTATACTTAACATTTGAAGCCCAATTTCCCCACTGCACCACCTCCTGCACACAAGGGATTGACCTGTATTCTGCAAACGGGAATAGCAATTTATGAATGGACTTTGGTGTAGCATTTCACTCAAGTTGGTCTTTTGTCTTTAGGACTGCGTGGGACTCATATGCAGCATGCCTATGACTTCTATAAACCTGATATGGTATCCGAGTATCCTGTGGTTGATGGGAAACTATCCATACAGTGCTACCTCAGTGCATTAGATCGCTGCTACACTGTTTATCGCAAGAAGATTCGTGCTCAGTGGCAGAAAGGTATGTCTTGCTGGAAAACAGTAGTTCAGAGCTGAGTATTTTTAGTTTTTCTTTTTGGATCCTTGTCTATCTGAAAGTAATTATTGGCATCCAACATTGCCAAATGATGCTGAAGGTAGCACAGTGTTCCTTTATTAGTTTTGAAACACAGAGGTCTAACTTAAAAACTCTGTCTTTCTAATGCTATCGTACAGTTAGTGCCATTTGAAAAAGTAAAAAACAGTGTATATACATGTACGTACGTATGTACGTACATACATACATACATACACACACACACACACATATATACAGTGGTGCCCCGCATAGTGAGGTTAATCCGTTCCGGATTAACCCTCGCTATGCGGAATCGTCGCTAAACGGGTAGGGAAAACGTATTGAAACGCATTAAACTTAGTTTAATGCGTTCCAATACCTTGCTTACTTACCCGTTCAGCGAGGATTCCCTTTGCCGGCAGCCATTTTCGCGCCCTCGCTAAGCGAGGGCAGGGCGTGAAAACGGCTGCCGGCAGCCATTTCCGGGCTTCCGCCGGCCATTTTGGAGCCGCCGAACAGCTGTTCGGCGGCTCCAAAATGGCCACCACAATACCCAATCTTCGCAATGCGGGTTTTTCCCATTGCGAAGATCGGGTATGTTTCCGTATAGCGATCCCGAAAAAGGGATCGCTATACGGAAACATCGCTATACGGTGCACTCGCTAAGCGAGGCACCACTGTATATATATGTATGTATGTCCAGAAATATGTGTGCGTTGGAATGAGCTCTTCTGCATTCACTTAAGTAGTCCCAAGTGTCGTGCGCATAGCCCAATGCCTTGGCATGTAGTGTCTCTTCTAATAAATAATGGAAAATCCAGCTTGTGTGACTACAGGATGGAGGATCCACAGGGCAAACATGGTTTACTTGAGATATGGAACCCTTACACTCCATTTTTGTGATTAGGATACCAGCCTTATGCTTTGTAGACATAAACAGAACATCACTAATATCTTTCTTTTTCCAGAGGGAATTGACAAAGACTTCACCTTGAATGACTTTGGCTTCATGATCTTTCATTCTCCATACTGCAAACTTGTGCAGAAATCTGTAGCTCGCCTGTTGCTGAATGACTTTCTCAATGATCAGATGCTAATAGAAGAAAATGGTATCTGCAGTGGGCTGGAAGCGTTTAGGTAAAATTACAATAAGTATGTTGTGCAAAAATGTTGTAGAAGACTTTAAATGGAAAAAAGATGGTTTATTATGGGCATTTTAGCTAGAATCATCACAAGGTTGGGGAGGGTCTAATGAATCCATATAAGAAGTTGCCTGAGAAACAGAACTATCACTTGGTATTATAATGAGGATTTTACTAGTCTATTCAGTTTTAATTAATTCCTGCAAGGAGGAAGTAGACAAATTCAGAACAGGAAACAAAGTCATGCTTATGGGTTAGAGGTGTTGTAGCATTATCCTGTACATCTTTAATCAGAATAATTCCCATTGGCATTCATAGCATAGTAAGCAAATATATTTCCAAATGAGGTTTTTCTCTCTTCATTTGCAGAATTTTACAGAGATCCAGACACCATTGTATTACCTCATGTTTACCTCATGCTGCTTTGGTGTTTTTTTTTTTTTCTTGCCTGGTTGTGGGGGAGAAAGCAAATCAGGAAAAAACCAAGGAGGTGTGCATCACCTTCTGATAGGTAGTGTTTAGGAGCCTTGCTGAAAGCATCCTGAGTTTAGGATTATAGATGTAGTATTTTATAGCACATCATGTCTCTCCAACGCTATAGTGGTTTTAGATGTTAATGAGGCATTATCTACAGTGTCTACTTCTGCCCCTATTTTAGAACTAGAGAGAGAGAAAAAACACTGCATCACTTTAAAGAGCAAGAGCTAAATTCCGTTGTTAGTCCCAACAAGAGTAGGCTCACTGAATCAGTGGGATTTGTATACATGTTGACTCAACAAACTCCCATTGATTCATTGGGTCTGCTTTAGTGGGAATTAACAGTTTTAGGCCAGTAAAACTTAACCCTTTCCCTGCCCACCCAGCAAAGTTTCCAAATAAACAACTTCTCCAAAGGAACAGCCAGTCGCCCACTTTGGTTTGATCCTATCAATTACATATGCTGGACTTGAACCAAAATGAAGCAGTCCTTCCTGTAGCTAAAATACAGGCAAGAAGCCAGAAAGGTGCAGGTATGTGCAGGCACTTATGCCACTTAGTTGCCGGTAAAAGGAGTGAAGCAGCCTGTCCCCATAGTGGATGAAACAGCAGTACAAATGCCTATGTGGTTAGGCACTCTGTTATCTAAAGTTAATATTAGGACTGAATACAGGATGTAAACTTTTTGATAAATCAGGTTTTGTGTGATTTGAGTGTAATTTCTTAGTTACGTTGAAAAGATGGGGATGAAGGGATCTCACATAATCCAGCTACCTTAAAGGAAACTTGGGAAATTTTTAGATGTCATACAGTACAGACGATCAGTATCTGTTGCTCTAAATCTGCAAGTTCCTTGTTGCCTTACTGTATTGCATTTCTACTCAATATTTTTCATTTTCAGAGATATAAAATTAGAAGACACTTATTTTGACCGAGATGTGGAGAAAGCTTTTATGAAAGCCAGTGCTGAACTTTTCAATCAAAAGACAAAGGCTTCCTTGCTTGTTTCTAATCAGAATGGAAATATGTATACACCTTCAGTTTATGGCTGCCTTGCTTCTCTCTTAGCGCAGTAAGTATGATGGCAGTAAATCATGGGTTTGGGTTTTTTTTTTTAATGATCTGACAGGCTTGGGCACGATATCCCATAAAGGCCAGATTATATTTGAACCATAGCTCAATCTCGAATTCTTCCTGTGAATTATTAGTAAGTCAAGCATCTTTAATGTGAATGCCTTTAAACTTGGGGACCAGCACTAGTTTTGACATGTCAAAGAGGTGGAATTCCCAGACAGTCCTCATTTTCTGAAATGAAATGCTATATAAATATGGTGTACAGTGATTTCCCAAAAACAAGACAGGGTCTTATATTAATTTTTGCTCCAAAAATGCATTAGGGCTTATTTTCAGGGGATGTTTTATTTTTTTCATGTACAGTACAACAATCTACATTTATTCAAACACAGTCATGTCATCTTCTTCTGGTTGCTGCACAATGGTGGAGGGCAGGGTTTCACTTAACTGGGGCTTATTTTTGGGGTAGGGCTTATATTACAAGCATCCTGAAAAATCATACTAGGGCTTATTTTCAGGTTAGCAAAGCGTGCTGCTTATACAGTTTACCACCCCATAGTGCTTCAAGCACTCTGGGCGGTTTACAAGTTAATTATGCAGGCTACACATTGCCCCCCCCCCCCAGCAAGCTGGGTACTCATTTTACCAACCACAGAAGGATAGAAGGCTGAGTCAACTTTGAGCCGGCTACCTGGGATTGAACCCCAGGTCGTGAGCACAGTTTTGGCTGCAGTACAGCGGTTTAACCACTGCGCCATGAGGTCAGGGTATGTAATGGGACAGAGGTAGACCCAGACTCGTCTATACACATTTATTGGCCCAAAGGGCGAAAATGTGATAGATTACATGGTTCTTTCACGTTCAGTATTGTCGTACTTTGAAAAATTAAAAATTCTTGGTAGGCCTGAGAGTGATCATATGCTAATTCAACTGGTGTTCATTTGTTACACAATTGGATTAAAGAACACAATTTGGAACGTGAAGGTGTGAAATCATAGAGTAAAACTTCACAAACAGTATAGGCATAGACTCCTTATGCAGAGGTGATAATAGAAACAATTATGGCTACTAGGGTGCATTATCCAGAAGACAGTTCATCAACATATGAATGTTTATGTAGGCTTGGACTAATAACAGATTACAATTGCAGAGAACGAGCCTCAATTCTCCCTCAGCCATGTAGATCACTGGGTGATTTTTTTCCATTCATATTTTTTATTAGATTTATAATAAAATATAACATACTTATATTATGTCCTCTGGTATGTAGGTACTCTCCTCAACAACTAGCAGGACAAAGAATTGGGGTCTTCTCTTATGGCTCAGGTTTTGCTGCTACTCTGTACTCCATAAAAGTTAGCCAAGATGCAACCCCTGGTAAGTAGAATCCCTGACATGTTAACATACATTGCTGTTTCTGATAGATGCGGACTGAAATCCTGTTCGTGTAAGTTCTTAACTTTATGGCTGATGGTGTCATCAACCTTATGCTGTGCAATTTACACAAACAGGATTTCTACCATGGAATCATTGATGTGCAATATGGAAAATATTCAGTTCCTGTTGGGAATGTGTACATGTGAAGATACAGCAGTCATGGATGAATGACTTGTAGTGTTCAGCCCTGCCCTCACCTGTCCGTCACAGCTGAGCAGTGGAAAAGGAGCCAATGAGTGAACGGAAGGTGGTTCTAAAGAGGGAGGGGCTGGGATATAAAGGGGGGTGTATGGAGTATGTGAGTCAGGGAGCCAGGAAGTCAGTGAGAGTAGGGTTCTGTGAGTCAGTGAGTTCAGTGAGTGAGAGAGATTGATTAGCAACTTGTGATTTACCTATTACATATTACTGATCAAATAAACAAGTTTAACTTTCAAAGTAACACATGTGTCATTGAATAATTGGTATTGAAACCACAATACCTGGTGGCAGCAACTAAGGAAGAAGAGTGAGCACCTCCTGGAGGTCTGAGATAATAGAGGCTTCGGCGCGCTTGCTACATGACTCTGCATACCTGAGGATTCTGTTGGATCATAGGAAAACCACCACAGAATTTGGGATTCTTGCAGTCTTAGTTTTCATTTTCTAAGAAATACCTACTTTGTGTAGCTGCCAAGACAGCGATATGTGGCACTCGTGTGTTTGAGCCTCTTGAATGCATGGTCTAACTAGTAGGTATGGTAGTCTGTTGTAGCACAAGAGAAACCAGAAGTTTTGTGGCATCTTTAAAAGTAACTAGTTCTATTTTTATAAGCTTTCTTGTGTCCAAGTTCCATTCATTTGAAGATGAATGCTTAGACACAAAAGCTTATAAAAATAATTAGTCTTAAAGGTGTTACAAGACTTGGCAGTCATTCACACTTATTGAAAAACACCCCTGACAATTGCTTTGGGTTTGGTTAACGGATGAAAAAAGGAGTCATCTAAGATTTTCCTTTGTGATGTCACTTTTTGAACGGTAGTGAATAGAAGGGGGTATCCTGTAGCCCATCTTGACTGCTGCTATTGGTGTTGTCAACATTTAGGTTGCTCTGTGCTGTGTAAAGCTTGGCATCCTTTTTCCTAATGGCAATGCTGGCACAGTATAGTGCAGCAATCTTGGGCCATTTCCTGTTTTTTTGAATTGAGGGTACAGAAGCACAATATCCTACATTCATAAACCAGAGTTTTTTTGAAGAATTGAGCAATAACGATCACGTGCCATCAAGTAAATTCTGACTTATGGCAACCCTTTTTCAGGGATTTCTAGGAAGAGAATACTCTGAAGTGGAATACAGTACTATTCTTCTGTGGGGGTATCCTGGCACTGTGCAGCTTGCCAAAGACCGTAGAGGCTGGCTCTTGTCCCAGGTGGCACAGTGGGGAAACAAAACTCTCTTAACTCCTCAGCCAGGTACTCAACTCACTGGGATATCTCTCTCAATCCCCCACAGTATCATAGGAAATTAGGAAATGGCTGTTTTCCATAATTCTGTTTTTTATGTCCATTTGCCTCATTATTGTTTGTGCAAAACGTGAAGCATGGCTTTAAAAAAACCACCAAAAAGTCACTGCTTTGTACTTTAGGCTCTTCCCTGGATAAAATAACAGCAAGTCTATCTGATCTAAAAGCACGGCTTGATTCAAGGAAATGTATCTCACCAGAGCTGTTTGCAGAAAACATGATGATTAGGCAAGAGACTCATCACTTAGGTAAGTGGGTGGTGGAGTGGCAGTTTTAGTGATGATGGGGCATTTATATTGGTTGGATCCAGACTTAATTTAGATCAGACCTATTGAAATGAGTGAAGCCTAATCATGACTAAGTCAACCCATGGTAAGTCTCCTCTTAAATTTGACTATAAGTGGAATTGCAATATATTATCTTTCTTGATGTCTGTTATAAGTTCAGAGATGATCTCTATTAAGCAAATATGAAATGATAAAGTAGACATTGTCCCTTTTTAAAAACAAGGAGTGTACTTTCAGATGCTATCCCGCTTAAAAAAAATAATTTGGATAAAATCTCATTTGATAGCAAATAAGGATGTCCCTATGATTTCAAGACCCAGCTTGTGTGTTCCACTCGACCAGCATTTCAGCCAAATGATGTTGAACCTGAGCATTGTACATTATGTGAGCAATGGAATAGGGCACATGAGTGCATTAACACCAGCTCAGTGGGTTAACTCAGAAGGGAGGTGTCTCCATTATTGGGATGGCTGAGGATGGGGGATAGTGAGCCTTCTCATATAGCCTTGAAGCGCAGAAAGAGGAAAGATGGCTTTTCATCTATTGACATTTACACTGGCAGAAGATAAAAGGAGCTAGAATCTTTAAAAAATAATCCTATTTGTAGGGAAGTTTGCTAACACTGGCAGTCAGCTGTCTATATTATATAGATCTCTGATTTTCTCTTTTTATAGCCAACTATATTCCAAAATGCTCAGTGGATGATCTCTCTGAAGGAACATGGTATTTGGTGCGAGTGGATGAGAAGCACAGAAGGACATATGCACGTCGTCCTGTGTTGGGTGATGGGCCATTGGAAGCAGGGGTGGAAGTTGTTCATCTGGGTCTTGCGCATGAGGTAAGCGTAAAGAGATCTTACTCCCTTTCTTAACATCTGAGGGCAGGTGTGCATGTAATAGGACCTATTTTTAAAATGTGATTTAAAACATGATGTCAGAGTGCATTCTTTAAGATTTTCAGACAGCAATTCCTAGAATTTTCAAACATTTCCAGATATTGCAATCCACAGACTGAAATCTGCACACTTGTAGGTTTTGCATCTCTTGGGATGAGCTTTTGAGTTATTTACCAATACCAACATCTTCTCCAGCTTTGCTTCCTGTTGATCTGTTTTTTTTTTTAAAGCTGTCATATTGCTTCCTGGGAGTTGGAGTTCTTTAGGAGACAACCTCTATAGAGCCTAATGAACATCAATCCTACAGTGTTCCAGAAGTACTACAGCAGCTAGCTAGCTAGCTTTCTGGCAAATCAGTAACTAGAAGCAAGGGTAAAAAAGCCAGTGCTGCAGATAACTAAGTCAAAAGCAAAGCCTACAGATACATAGATTTGGATGTATGGGCTGCAGTTTCTGGAAATACTTGCCAATTGCAATCCTAAAACATGAAAGAGCAGGTGCCTAACATTAGAAGCAAACTGCATAATTACTCATCCCTTTCCCCCACCTTCCCTTAACCATAAATGCACACACCAACAATACTTAAATCTTAGCCAGTTGCCTTGCTTAAGTGGAATTTACTAATATAGTAATTGTATGTCATCAAGTCAATCGTGACTTATGATGACCTTTTTCTGAGTTTTCTAGATAGAAAATACACAAAGTTTGGGCCCTTTGATAACTTTTCCTTCTTTTTTTCTCCTGTTTGCAAAAATAAATTACAGAATATTAAGAGCATATAGCGGAGTATGTCTGTATTTACTGTTCCAGTAAGTTGCATTCTTCAGTAATGTGTACACTTTGTCAAATCATACATACCCACCCCCCTTTCTTGAGCTTTTGTAATATAAATGTTCATGCAATATCTCAACAATTTCTGCATTTGGTTAGATTATCTCTTTTCTTGAACAAGTACCCATGTTCCAGGATTTTGCAAACAACTTTTTCCTACAATTGACAAAATATGAGGGGGTGCTGCTAAGTATTGAGCCTTTCCCAGAAAAAAATTAAGCTAGGAAGCTGTAACTGCCACACTATTCTACATATTTCCACAGGAAGTCAGTGCACTTGCGACATCTGTCCTGCAGCTTCTTAAATCCCTACAAATAAAATTATTCAGACTGCTGGTGTAACCACTCATTTGCAGCATTAGTTGCCTCCAGAACACTCCCAAATCGTTGTCCCTTTAGGTGTTTTTTTAATTTGGGGAACAGATAATAGTCAGAAGGAGCCAGGTCAGGAGAATAGGGTGGATGGGGCATCACTTGAAACCCTAAGGAGGTCAGTTCTGTCCTCCAGTGTATGACAAGGTGTTGTCATGCAACAAGATGACACCTTTGGAGAGCTTTCCTCTACATTTTTCATTGATGTTTTGCCTCAGCTTCGTCAATAAAACACAGTAATATTTTGCATTGATGGTTGAACCCTGTTGGAGGTAGTCCACCAGCAGAACTCCCTTCTTATCCCAAAAAAACTGTTGCCATTTGCTTCTGCACTGACCTTTGCACTCGGAACTTCTTTGGCCTGGGGGAACCACCTCCATGATCATGTCATGGATGGCTTTCACATTTGCAGGCACAGAGATAGAAACGGGCCTTCCACTGGGTTTCTCACTTCCAACACTGAAATAGCCAGTTTAAAAATTGACAACGCAACATTTAACTGTTGCATATGAAGGGCCACTGTCACCCATAGTTTGTGACATTTCCTCATGGATCTGCTTTGCACCTTTCCCTTGGAGAAACAGGAACTTGATTGTGGTCCTATGCTCTTCAACACTGAACTTTTCTGGAGGTGCCGCCATGTTCACTTTGGACCGGAAAATGAAATTTAAGTTAAAATCATTGGTAGTTGATTTTTGCACCATTGAATATAAACAAATTGGCCAATGCACCCTGCAATTTATAGCTTCCTAGCTCAATTTTTACTAAGGCTCAACACTTATCAGCACCCCCTCGTAACAACAAAAAAACCCTTCATATTCTCAGTCCTTTGATATCACATTTTCTAAATTACGATGCTTTCCCAGTGTTTAGAACTCGTAGGAAGATCCGTTGCCTTGAGCAAAGCATGCTTTTTGCAGTAAAATTGATTTTTTAGCTCTTATTAAGCTTGGTTGTTTTCCAGTACCAGGACAGAGCAACTTCTGAGAATCAGTAGGAGGGCTTTTCCTCCCCAAGACAGTAGGAAAACTCTATCCCTGATGTTTGGGAGGTGGAACTGCCCCCTCCCTCAAATGGCAAACTACATTCCCACTTTTGGGCATACAGGTTGCCATTTGTATATAATTTCAGGACCTTCTTATGCCTGTTTCAGACTTCCTTTTAAAAGCAAAGCTGTTCACTTGCCGTATTTTTAAATGCCTTTTTTAGTTTAAAACTAGTGGACAGGGAAGTTATGAAATAACATAAACATGGAAAATTATTCCCTCCAGAGGCTTTGCCATTTTGGGACTCAGGGAAATATTTATCCAGAGTGTCTGGGTTTTACTTTGCCCACCCTATCATATACCATTTATAGTCTTATACTGGACTTGCACTGGATTTGGAAGAGCTAGTAACAGATTGTTTTTCTTGATTTCCATGCTCCAAAATCAGAAGCCTCCTCACCTGCTTTTTGTTTTTGCTGCTGAAAGATATCTAATTATTATTCATTGTTATTGATACAAAAGAAATCTGGGACATGATGGTGATTGGTTTTTCTTCTGTCACTGATCTTTCCATTTCAGATAAATTGTCCATTCTATCATAAAAAGACCATTGCAAAATGTCAGGTTTGAAAATCTGAAGAAAAACATGTCTGCAACCTGACGTTCTCTGAATAACTCTTCAGATGAGAGGACTGCCATTTTCACCCATATCTAAATGTTTGTAGCTAAAATCCTGTTCTGTACGTTATGCTGCATAACATACACA
Organism: Pogona vitticeps; assembly: GCF_051106095.1. NCBI lineage: Eukaryota > Metazoa > Chordata > Lepidosauria > Squamata > Agamidae > Pogona > Pogona vitticeps. The sequence goes on from NC_135784.1 coordinate 290,480,136, forward strand.
CTGCAATGTGTCGGAAATGACACTTTTCTGATCCTCCCCCAGAGGTCCCAATGCTCCCATGAACCCCCTTCATCATGAAGAAGGCATTGGGGGCTGCGGAATGGGGCGCATGCCTTAATTTACAAAAATCACCATTGCCAATAAAGTCATCCTGCTAGTGGCGAGTTTTAGAAATGAAAGACTTTGTTCTGTGCCTCCCAACAGCTTCACTTTGATGAAGTGGATTCTATGGGAACTGCAGGCCCTTTGAGGGTGGGTGGGGATCAGGTTTTTTTAATTTTTGGAAAATTGCTGCAGCTGATGGAGGTCATCAGCTTTATGTGGCATAACTTAAGAGAACAGAATTTCAGCCTATACATCTTCTCTGACTTGGAAAACTTCCTAAGTGTCTCATCAGGTTGAAATCCCTCATTGTCAACTAAAGATTTTAGTGGAATATTGTCTGAAGAGATGGTTTGATGCTGTTCCCTCTTGTCTGATTGCTATTTCAAAAGAAACTGGGAACACCTAAAATGCATTTAACTGGTAACTGCTTTTTAATGTGTCCTGATGTGTGTTTTACCCCCCCTTTCCCTTTTCTTCCCTCCAGCATATCCCCAGCCCTGCCAAGAAAGTACCAAGAATTCCTGCAAAAACAGACTCTGAAGCAGTCGCTGTTTCCCTTTCCAATGGGGAGCATTAGGATACCTCTATGAGGTGGGAGCTGAAAAGATGAGGGGAGAGGTGGGGTTGTACATGGGATTAACTGTTATTACCCACATTCTTCTGTACAGTGCTGCTTAATTAGAGCATGAAAAATTGTTATTTCTTGAGGCTCTGTCTTTTGATGCTGTTTGTTGACATTTGTAGTTTCATAACACTAAAGGTTCTCGTGCTTCTTGGGACGGAAATTACCAAGGGCTCTTTCTGGTTGTTCTTAGTCATGGTTCAGAACCTAGGTACTTTAATTTTAGGCTCAGGAAAAATACAGTTGTTCTTCCCACCCCTCTTGGCCCATTTTAAAATAAAATCCCAACGAAGTTTGTAAATTATCATCCAGAAAAGAAGCAAGACTTCTTTTTAAAAGCCATTATTGAGAGAAATAATGTGATCTAAAGCCATGTATGCATGTCATCTTAGTCTTAAATGTTGGGGTCCTATGTGCCTTAACAGTGTAAGCACCCTGTCTCTTAAATAGAAACCTTGTTCTACCCCTTAAAGTACCCCATGGGTTTGGGGAAGGTGCAAATGATTTGTTTTTTCAAGGTGCTAATAATTGGAGAATATTTTTTTTCCAATTGCCATTATTAGCTCAAATCTAGTCGGAAAGGTGACTGTGATTACAAATAATCTGGATGCCAATTGTTTGGTCATATTTAAAAAACTCCTCCCCTTTCCTGAAATAGGATTTTGTAGTACTTTCAGAGCTAAAAGGTACATGCATTTGAGAGTGAACGACATCCACCCACCCCTGTTCTTATGGCAGAACATGGGAATGGGGACTGGTTGGCTTCTTAAAATGTTTCCAACACATACTTTCAGACCTCTCCCATGTCACCTTTTATAAAGGTTACCTGAGAGTTGGTTTTGCACACTCAGCTTCCAAAGAACTTGTCAAATGTTCAGCCTAAGAATGGACTGATCCTGAAAATTTTCCTTGTCAGGCCTTCTCTACATATGTTGTGGGATTCTTGGCAACAGATACAGCTTTGAGCACAACTAGATGTGGCTTCTGTTTCAATCTTATGTAAAGCCATTCTCATTTCTGTAGTCTTCTAAGCACATACTGTAAGAAAAGCAGTACTATGTCTGCCCTCTTGAGTGGAACAAAACCCTCTGGAGAGCTCTGTATGTTGGCCCACAAGAGAAGCCTGTCTAAGGCTGCAGCAGGAGGAGCATGGTCCATAGCTTGTAGGTTCTGTTTCGCTGGCAGGTTCTTCTGCTTCAGATTTATCCGTTGATTTTTGTACACCTACTTCAGAGGAAATACTTTGGCCATTGTATTGGCCACTGTAGTATCTATAGGTTCTGTAGTGGGAGTCCATTGGCCATGTTGGGTAGGCCTAAATGAACTGGAACTAAAGGGAAAAAAAGCTCCTCGCTTGTAAAATACTTTGTATTTACATTAAACTTACAGTTTGCCCTATTCTATTTTGCTTTAACACAACAGCACAAACAAGTTTGTCTAGTAAGATTTGCAAGAACCAATATGTACCATGCTAAGATGCAAGGTTTTGGTGTTATGTAGCTTGTTTTAGAAAAATGCTATTGACTAAGGTTTGATAATCTCAACAACTGTACATCATCTTGGACATGCTTTGACTTAACATGACTTGATAAACAAATGGGCTCTAAAGTGCTGTGACTGCATGTGACAAAGGAGCAAAGGACAGGTTTGAAGTATGTTCACATGTTGTCAGAAGCATATCAAGTCCATTGCAGGCAATGGACAGGCAAAAAAAAACCCCATTGCACAAAATGTAATCTTTGTAAACCTCACAAATGATGAGGCAGATGCCTTGTAAAATAAATGTTGAGCTGTTTGAACTACTGGCATTAGTTTTGTCATTCATTTTATCCTAATACAACTTAAGCCTGACTGTGAGCAATTTGTCATTGCTGGCACTTGGGGATGCAGATCTAATTACAGTAAGCAGAAGAGTCATTAACGCCCCTTTCCATGTTCAAGCCTTGCAGTTCTAGAACTGGGAGGAGAGGAGCATGGCGAACCGTAACATCTGTTTAATATTAATCTGGCTCTTCTTTTGGTTCAAAGAAATCAGTAGATTTTTGTTGCTTCAAAACAGGTGAAAGATTATTGGTGCATTTAACAATAAACAAGTGTTTGTGACATGGTTATGAGTCTTTTCACCTTCTGCCAGTGGGTCCAGAAGGGGTCTCCAATCTTCTAACAGGAACGGGTTGCCATACCTACAGTTCAATGGTTCCAGTAAATCAGCAGAGGGACCCAGTCTTTCACGGTCTGCCCCGCAAACCTTCCAGCAAGGGGGAGGGGGAATATCCCTTCTTCTGTAATCCGCTTCCTTTTTAGGCACTCTCAGCCTCTCCCATAATCCTGTCCAGGGATCCTCCATCCACACCCATTCCCAGTCTGGCGGCTACTGACTCTCCTTCCTTTTTACCTCACCTGTTCCTGCCTCAAACTCCACCCTCTTTTTCCTCTCCTTTCCTGCCTTTTCCTCATGGTCATACCCTGCAAGTTCTCAGTCAACTCCTCTATTTCTGTCCCTTGCTGAGCTTCTGCCGCAGGTTCTGGGGCTGGCTGGGGACTCTCCTCCTTATTCTTCTTGTGGGGGAGGGATGGCTCTCCAGCGAGTGGGCATCCCTCTCGCCTTCTGTCTCACAAGATGGTGTTTATCTATGAGGGAATCTAAATTTTGGTGTAAGGAAGCATCTCAAAAATATTGAGGCCTATTTAGATAACACAAAGGTGTGTCCTTTGAACTTCAAGCGGATTAAACATATCTATTCCATGCACAGTGTTAACCTTTGCACAGTCAGAGGTGAGCTATTTCTCTGAATTGTCCTGGGTGCTGTAAAGTGACAAGTAGAGAGCTAACTTTTGGGACAGTGGTAAAGGAAGCTACTCCCAACCTTGCTTTCACAGTGTTGTGCACGCTATTTGTGGACACATTCTGATTTGGATAACCTGCATTTACCTACAGAAGAACTTTAAATCCAGAATTCACACATATTGGTCTCAACTTTGAAATGATTTCAGAATACACATTACTGATCAGTGTTCAGCAGTATCCTGATGTGAACAGCCATGATGTGTCATCAGGAAAATAAGTTCTTGGTCTCTGCTAAACTGCTTGGTTGTATGCCTAGCTAGGTTTAATGGTGTTTGTTCGTTTTCTCTTTGTTACCATCCCCCAGTGAAAAGAACACCGTTCATTACAACTTGAAGCAAAAGTAAACCCATGGATCAGAACTTGCCTACATTGGCCTTTATTATTATTTTTTAAAAGTTAAGGTGATTGCAGATGTATTTTTGCTCTAAACTGGATACTATATTGTAAAGGTAAACATGCTTTGTATGCGTATATCTAAACACCAGAATTTGAGCAGCCTTGACTATCTTCAGTCCTTCCTCTGACACATTGGATTCTCAGCAATAGAACCAGAGCCTGCTGTCAGGGATGAGGATTGTCAGATCTTACCCCACATCTGGTTGTAGAATATAAACTGGATTCAGGTACTTTCCAGGGACACAAAAGGACCTTTGGACCTAAGCCAAAGAGACTTAATTCTACAAGCATTTAGATCTTTAAATTTTTTAAAAATTAAGTACAGTGGTGCCTCGCTTGATGAGGATAATCGGTTCCAGCAAAATAGCTGTAGAGCGAAATCCTCGTCAAGTGAAATAAAAAAGCCTATTGAAATGCATTGAAAACCGGTTCAATGCATTCCAATGGGTGAAATACCTCGGCGTCCAGCGAAGATCCTCCATAGGGCAGCCATTTTCTGACGCCTGTGCAGCAAAAATCTGTCCTGATCACAGCAGGGAGCCATTTTGAAAACCCGACGATCAGCTATTTTGATCGTCGTAATGCGAAGAATCAGTTCCCAAAGCAGGGAACCGATTGTCGTAAAGCAGATTTTGCCCATTTAAACGTTGTGAAGCAGATTCGTCATCAAGCGGGGTACCACTGTACCTGGAAGGCAAGGATGTAGGAATGTAAAATGTTTCAATAATCCCACATGCAGTTCTAAACTAGTGAGAAGTCAGCTGCTTGGATTGTTAAATTCTTAATTAAGAGACTTGCAATGTTTGTGTTCCCTTTGAGAGGTATGTTTCATTCTAGCCCTTTGATCCATGCTTAACTTGTAGTGAAAAGCAAAGTTCTTTTCTGCTGACTGATGGCCATTCTGTGTAACTGTAAAGTCTACTCATGCTGTTGGTTGCTACTTTGCTAAATTTGTTTTGTTGCAGTCACCCTGGATTCCACCGCTGCTGTTGCTTTGCCTGTTCTCCTGAAGTGGTAGGGCTATGAAACAAATAATCTGTAGTGGAGTACAGATTACCACAATTACTATAAGCCCTCTTTTCCCTTTCTGAGCTGCTACAACTTTGCATCTTCCAGCAGCGAGCTGCTTAGAAAATGCAAAATTAGTATACTACCACCAGATATATTTGATCATGTTGTTGTTTAGTTGTTAAGTCATGTCTGACTGTGACCCCATGGACCAGAGCACGCCAGGCCCACGTATCTTCCACTGCCTCCACTATTTCATTGTGGATAGACTGCAAACCCACTGATGGGCCCACAAGCAAAGCAGCAGCTGCTGAGAGAATCAGACTGAGAATCAAAAAATTGTCTGGAAAATTTCAGGATTGATTTGGTTCCTAGCTGCCCCACTGAGACAGTGAATGGTTTTAAAATTGAGTAGTTTTAGCTATTATTTCTCCCCACTGCCAACCTGCCATGTTTAGATTTCTGAGGTGGTGACCATTCCCTTCCTTACTCCCTAATTAAAGGGAATTAACTTCGCCTACTCTATGTAGGCTCTCTTTAAATAGGGCTGACACACCGGAGAACAAGCTATTAATAACGTTCTCTACTGCTTGCAGAGGGAAGCATTAGGTCTTCAGAGAGTAATAGGAAGGAAGGCTTTGATTGAACATTAGAAGAACCAACTTGAATGCAATAGCAGTTCAACGGTGGGACTCATTACCTTGCAGGCTGGTGGTATCCTTCATTGGAGGTTTTTTAAGCAGAAGGTAGGTAGACATCTGTTGAGGTCAATCTATCTGGACTTTCTGTAGCAACCAGATGGTAAAAGCAGGATGCTTACAAAGAGTGTTGTAAACAACTGCTGGAGAGCTCAGGTATATGGCTGAAGAACCAGAGGTTGGGAGTTTAATTCCCCACCGTGCCTCAGAGACAGGGGCTGCACTCAATAATTCATAGGGTCTCTTCCAGCTCTGCAGTTGTAGGACTAGGTCATACTGTCAATTAGTGCTGTAATTAACAAGACCAACCCACTAGCAATCAAAATGATTAGGAAAACATTCAAAAATTTTGTTCAAATAGCATGGTGGAATGATGATGTCTTTTTTCACCATCACAACTCCTTTAAAGCAAGACATATGCAATATATTGCTTATTTTAATATGGTTTAGTAACTAAATGCTCACTGCTGTTAGCTTTAAAATACTGTACTGTCTTTTATGATGTAAGTCACGCCCCCCCTCCAAATCAAACAAACCCATTCCAGCAGGGACTTAAAAACACACTGCAAGACCCATCAGAAACGTGATTAATCTGTTCCACTAAAAACACAAAAACATACCACAAGACCCATCACAGCATAGAAACATAACCCCACCACCCAGCCCAAGCCCATGCTGCAAAACCCACCCAGAACTGGTAGTACTTTACCAGGCAGTCCAAAGCCTCCTCCGAACGCACACTCTCAAACTGCTGGAGGGAAAGAGCTACAAAGAAGCAGCCTCTTCGCTGGCCAACAGTACATTTGAATTCCCCGTCTTTTTTCCAGTCGTAACTCAAAGCTCCGGTTGCAAGTCAAAGCAAAATTTTGCAGCCAGAGCTGGTCGTAATTCAAATTGGTCACAAGTCAGGACTTTCATAAGTCGAGGCACCATTGTACTACAGAAGCCAGAAGCACAATTACTTAAATCTCTGTGATATGTTAATGTGTGAGTACACTCAGGGGGTCCTCCTAAATGACCATGGTAACCCTCAATTCACACAACTATTCCCAAATGGATCACAGGGCAACTTCATTCTATGTAGGTTTACTCCTAAGCAAGCCCTATGCAGGTCACTTAGACTTACACCATGACCTGAAAGAAGAAAAAATAATTTTTCAATGACTGCTAGCAATGATGGCTGGGGAATTCTGGAAACTAGTCCAAAAGAACAACCACATCTGTCCCTAATGCAACAATGTTTAGAATCACAGATTTACAGCTATAGCATTATACACACCTACCCTGGGAGTAAGCACCACTAAATACAATGGGGCGGACTTCAAACTGAGAAAATATCCTTTGGTTTACACTTTACTCTTAACATTTCTTATCTAGCTTGACTTTTCATATACAGTGGTGCCCCGCTTGACGCTTACCCCACATGACGTTGAAATCGCTTTACGATGAGTTTTTTGCGATCGCTATTGCAATCACAAAATGGTTCAGATGGGGTTTTTTCGCTTGACGTCGATTAGGAGCCTGCTTCAAGGCTAAAAGACTATTTTTCTGGCTCTGCAAAATGGCTTCCCTTCGTAAAATGGCTTCACTCCCTTCACAAAATGGCTGTTTTCTGGACCCCTGCTTTGGAAGACAGCGATTTTAAACAGCTGATCGGTGGTTCTCTATGGGCAATCTTCACTGGACGATGAGGTATATCCCCATTGGAACACATTGACCGATTTTTAATGCATTCCAATGGTGTTTTTTTTTTTTTTTTTTGCTTGATGACGATTTCGCTTAACAGCGATTTTCCTGGAACGGATTATCGTCGTCAAGCGGGGCACCTTGTTCTGTGCCATTTTTATTTGAATTTTTTTTTTAGTAGGAAATCATACATGAGAAGTCTAAGGCATCATTTTTTAAAAAGTTTATTTCAAAATTACAAAAATGCTAAGAGAAAGAGCACACTGGTGTCAAATCAAACATATCTCTAAGGTTTGCTGAATATTGAACCAGCTATGCTGTTTATAAAATTAAACAGAGCTTAGATGAATGTTTGAGGCCTCGGTAAGTAGAATGTTTTTTTGTCTCTTGCTCTGTGGGTTCTGGTTGGGTGATTATAGGAACAGCCTCCATGGCCCGTTTCTTTTGGACCCTATGTAAAACAATTCTGTAGATCCCAGTTATTGAGCTGTGAGAATCTCTCCCACGGTTGTTTTGAATAAGTTCCTCTGTGATTCCCAAATTGTTCAGGACATTTTTTACCTCAGCATCTTCCTCTCGGAGTGTTCCATTCTCTGACAGATATTTTGGATCCAATTTAAATGGCTCCAAGGGCTTCGGATATTGCACTCCCTTCATCCACTCGCTGCTCATTATGTGCTCGATGGAATAGCGCTCCAACGGTACTGGCTGGAGGACCCCCCGGATCAGCTCCTGGCAAGGTTTTGACAGGAACGGTGGGAATACATACATCCCCTCAAGAATGCACTTCTTCAGTTTGGCCACTGTGTCTGCCCGAAAGGGCATGAGTCCTGTTGTCATGAAATAAAGAAGAATGCCTAGTGCCCAGATGTCCACATAAACCCCAATGTAGCTTTCGTCTTTGAAAAGCTCTGGGGCGGCATAAGGAGGAGAACCACAGAAGGTGTTAAGGGCCTCTTCTTTTCGACTAATGGTACTGAATCCAAAATCTCCTACTTTAACACAGGTGTTACTGGTGTAAAATACATTTTCTGCTTTCAGGTCCCGGTGAATGATGTTCTTTTCATGCTGTCAGGCAAAATATAAAGAAATGAAGTACAGTCAAAAACAGATCCACTAGGAGGCAGGGCTAGGCAAATTGTATCTCCAGAAGCTTCTTGGGGCGCAGTCTTCTCATTTTAATACTCTTATATGCTTTTGCCCCTCTCTGGGCCTGCTTTTGGGCCTGAAAGAGCCTCCATTAAAAACAGAAAGTGTCCTTCAAGGTTGTGAAGGTGGGCAAAAATAACCCAAAGACCAAAGATGGTGTTGGGGTGTTCTTTCTTTACACTATAATTCCCAGAATACCGTATTTTTCCATGTATAAGACTACTTTTGTCTAAAATCTTTAGACTAAAAATTGAGGGTCATCTTATACATGGAAGTAAGCTGAGGAGAGAGAGAAAATGGAGGGGAACACAGGGATCAAAGTGATCCTGCAGGGCTTTGATCCCTTTTCCCCCTACACTTGCTAAGCCCCACGTAGATTTCTTAATTTTGGGTTAGAAAAGTGGAGGGGTGTGTCTTATACACGAAAAAATACAGTACCTCACCCAGAAGGGTCAAGATATTCTGGGAGTTGTAGTCTAAAAATGCAAACTTTTCCTATTTCTGCCTTGGGCCTTCAGAAACTCCCCACCATTGCCATCATGTTGATTCCACAGTTCCGCTAATTGCTAACCCTGGAACAATGATCACACCCATGCTCTATGTGTGCCTGCAGTGAATGGAGCAACTTGTGCGTATTCTTCAAAATAGGGGAAGGAAAACGTGTTGCCCCACTGAAGTCATGCTGGCTAGGATCAATGGGAATTGCAGTCCAACAAATGTCTAAGAAACCACCCATTCCCCTCCCATTTAGAAACAAGAGAAGCACAGAGAACTGCCCCTGGAGGAACCTGAGAAATTAACTTACCATATGTTTTACAGCAGACACAATCTGAGAGAATATGTGTTTGCTCTCCACTTCTGGTAACTTCCCTTCGGTTGTGATTTTAGCAAAGAGCTCCCCTCCACCAGCATATTCCATCACCAGGTGCAGTTTAGACAGCGTCTCCATAACCTCATAAAGTCGGATGACATTGGGGTGGTGCAGCTTCTCCATGCTGGAAATCTCACGGGAAAGCAATCGCTGTGTTTTCTGGTCTAATTTCGTCTTATCTAAAATCTTGATAGCTACTTTTTCTGCAAAGACAGTTGTTAAGTTTCACATTGTAAGTAAGTATAATATCTATCCTGCTTAATACATAGAGAAAATTTATTGAGAAGCTTTTGGAACTAGCAGAAATGGATATTTTGACAGATACACTAAATGACAGAATGGATGGGAACCTCTTTATACCTGGATGAAATCTACACCAATTTAAGTAGAATATATTAGATTAATATTATGTTAGAGAGTATAAGACAAGATGAAATGAATGGAACATATTGTAATAAATCACTCTGGTTGCAACGGACAGAAAAGTAGAAAAAATACAATTAAAATATGTATTTAGTAAATAAATAATATTGTCTCTTTTTATTATAATATTGATCCATCTCCGTCAATACTGTGTAGCAGTAATGGGGGCTCAAGTTGTGAGACTCGCTGTCAAGTTGGACTTAAGTCACACCAGTGACTCAACTTGGACTCTGCTGGGTTTTTTTTTCAATGACTCAGACTCAACTTACAGCTTAGAACCCACCCACTTGTTCCCTTTTTAATAGGGACTCAAACTCAGGACTTGGTACCAAAGACTTGGACTCAGGACCCAGACCTAAAGGCTTGCCAACATCCCTGCTGTGCGGGGATTAAAACATTTCCCAGCATCTTGCAAGTTAGTCCATTCTACAGTCAAACTGCTATTGCTATGAGGAAGTGCCTCGCAAGACGGGCACCCCGTTTAACGACGAAACTGCATTACGATGAACTTTTTGCAATCGCAAAAGCGATCGCTTTACGATGGTTTCAATGGGGGAATTTCGCTTTGCGATGACCGGTTCCCTGCTTCGGGAACCGATTCTCGCAAAACAACAATTTTAAAACAGCTGATCGGCAGTTTCAAAATGGCCACTTGGTAAAAAAAATGGGTCCCCGCTCTTTTCTGGGACGGATTCCTTGCTGCACAGGCAGCAAAAATGGCCGCCCTATGGAGGATCTTCGCTGGACGGTGAGTTTCAAGCCCCTAGGAACGCATTAATCGGGTTTTCATGCGTTTCTATGGGCTTTTTAATTTCGCATTACAACGTTTTCGTTCTACAGCAATTTCACTGGAACGAATTAACGTCGTAATGCGAGGCACCACTGTATCCCAAATGTCAGGTTGTCAATATCCATCTTAAACTGTGGTGCCTAGAATTAGATACAGTATTCCATGTCAGGTCTGGCCAAAGCAGAACAAGGCATCACCATTACATCTCTTGAACTGAACACTATATTTCTGTTGGTACAGTCAATAATTGCCTTAACCTTTTCAGTCACCACATCAGACTGCTAACGTATGTTTAGCTTGTGGCCTTCAAAGACCCCAAATGCTTTCCAGACATAATATTGCCATGCCAGATGTCACCCAACTTGCAGGTATGTTTCTCATTTTTCCTACCTGAATGTAGAACTTCACATTTTTCTCCCATTGAAATTCAATTTGTTTTGCCCCCGTTCTCCAATCTGCTAAAATCATCTTGAATCCTGCCTTGTGAAGTAACAGCTACTTCACCAAGTTTGGTGTCATCTACAAATCTGATGAGCATCCCTTCTATTCCCTCATCCAAGTCCTTTATAAAGATCCACAGAAATCTATGGCACCACTTGTCACTTTTTTCCAGGATGACAAGGAGTTGTTGTTGAACTCTTTGGAGGTAACAGATGGTGGGCAAAGATGATCATGCTCCTGTCACAACCAAGTATTGTTTAGAGTAGTGGTTCTTCAACGTGGTTCTCCATGAATCCACACTAATGGGTTAAGTCAGCACTTGTGCTGGCCTCTCGGAATCTTCTAGAGCTGCAATAGAAAAGTAACAATGTTCAGGTTGCCCTGCACTGAGCATGCTCAGCCCGCCAACGGCTCAGTTCCTTTTTTCCGCTTGTGAAAGTTGGAACCTCTCGGATAGAGCTCCTGTTTTTGGCTGATTTCTTCTGTATTTTTTCGTCTTCTTGACTTGGACTGAATACCGCTGATCTGCCTGTCGTTGCCCTGAAATTGGACTGGATTTTGACCTTTCTCTAGCTTCTGGCGTTTTTCTTCAGGCCAATTTGGCCTAATTGGCCTATTAGGCCTCCTGCTGAGGCGCCACGCGCCAACCGGACTTGTTCGATTGCCGCTGATTGACCTCCTACTGTGAGGCGCGCTGAACACATTTCTTCACTTCTGACTCCTGGTCTACCGGGCTTTCTATTCCTGTGGAAGTCTGGTCTACTGCGACATAGAGGTTTGGTCTACCGCCCTATGCCTCCGAAGGAAAAGCCATCTCCCAGGAGAGGACCTTTCCGTCTCTGCACCGCGTGCTCTAGAAAGCTACCCTTTCAGGACGGGCATTCGCTTTGTTTGTACTGCCTGGGCGAATCGCATTTGGTATCCCAGTGCAGACACTGTAAACAATTCACCAAAGTTACCCTGAAAGCCCGTCAACAGCGGTTGAAGTATTCACTGTGGAAACAAACTCTTTCGGCCTCTCAACCATCTGCTATGGAGGTAGCGCCTTCCTCTTCGGCTGTACGTTCAGAGATCCGGGTAGTCCCGTCTACCTCGGCTACCACTCCGGACAAGCCCTCTAAGAAGATCTCTAAGGGCAAGTCTAAGAAGAAGTCTTCTTCCAAGACCATGGTTTCATCGGCTTCAACTGATACCGCAGTCCCATCGACGTCGGAACACCAGAAAAAGAGGAAAGAGTCGGTTAAAGCGGGGACGAAGTCGAAGGAGATTACCTTGGTGGTCCCACCTATCTCCACTTCGTTGCCCTCACCGATCTTGGAAGACTCATCCCGCGATCGGGAATCCATGTCGGAGCCGGGAGCCTCTCTTCCACACCGACAGGAACCGCTGGTCGTTGTCGAGAGGTCTCCTACGGTCAGCCAGATTGGAAGAATTATCTCTGGCCTGACCGACCAGCCCGACAGCCCTATTCTAACCGGACGGGCATCTCGATCCCGGTCGTCTACACCGGGATCGCCGACCGCTAAGTCGCCCGTGTCCTCCCCAAGGAGACCGGTGAAGCCCGTCGAGTCCGATCCTCCTCGACGACCGGACCCTCCTCGACGCCCGGACCCTCCTCGACGCCCGGTGTCAGAGCCTGAGGACGAACCACCGGCGAAAAAGAACAAGCGCCATCGTAAGCGCAAGCGGGCTTCCGACGCCGATAGGCGTAAAAAGCACCGACGCCGGGATTACTCCACATCGGACTCTGATGATAGTAGGGAGAGGCGACGGTCGAGACGACGACATCGACGTCGGAGGGATTACTCTACCGACTCCTCCTCGACATCGAGGGATGGAAAGAGACGCCGGAAGAGGACCTATTATTCCTCTTCTTCTTCGTCCTCCGCTTTGCCGCCGAAAAAGCGACGACATCGGAGACCGGTGCCCCGTAACGAAGATCGAGCTTTATCTCCGGAGGGGCAGTCTACTAAATCGGTGCCTTCGACACCGTCGGCGCCGGAGAAGCCTGTGGCTCCCCCTCCTGTTCCTGGTAGACCACCCCTCCCTAAACCTTCGAAGCCTGCAGGAGGGTCTCTACCTTCGCCCACACCTCGGTCTTCTGAGGATGACGAGGAACAAGATTCTCGCCCCTCTTCCGACCAAGAGGATGGTGATGCGTCTGATGCTTCCCTTGACACCCCTGTGCCAGGGGAACCACTCCCATCTGATGCAGCAGACATTCATCCATCGTCTCCATCCGAGGACTTCTCATCCTATCCACAGATGGTTTCCAGGATGGCATCAACTCTACGCATGGAGGTTGAGAAGTCTCCTTCCAGGGAGGATGACCTCATTTTTGGAGACATTCATAAGGACAGGTCTCGTCCGGTTAGCTTGTCCTATGTACCAGAGCTAATGGACCTTATCACTGGATATTGGGAACATCCAGCTGATTCACCGACTTTCTCCAGAAGGACTGAAAACATGTATAGAGTGCATGGACCAAAGACTGAGTGTCTTTTGAAACATCCTGCTCCTAACTCTCTCGTGGTAGAGTCCAGTGCAGGACGTTTACCTGCTAAGGGTCATCCAACCCCTACCAATAAAGAGGGTAGGGACTTGGAAGTGTTGGGGAGAAGGTTATATTCTATGACGACCTTTGCCCTCAGGGCCCTCAACTACCTTGTTGCTATGGGGGCTTATCAGAAACAGTTATGGGCTAGAGTACTCCCAGCACTTCAGGTAGCGCCAGAAGACATAAGGCAGACATGCCTTGATGCCCACGCTGAGGCTCAGACCGTCTCCAAACATCAGCGGTTAGCCTCACGTCATGTGGCGGATGCTAATGCCAGGAACTTGGCATCCATCATCACACTGAGAAGACATGCTTGGCTGCGCTCAGCAGACATAATGGAGGACATCAAATCCAGGATCAGAAATCTGCCCTTTGATGCCTCGGGTTTGTTTAGTGAGAAAACGGACGAGAACCTAGAGAACTTGCATAAGAGTAAGAAGACGGCCAAGTCTTATGCTGTACATCAGCAACCACGACCTTCTAAGTTCCACTGGCGGTCTAAGGTACAACAACAACCTTACCAGCAGGCGACATCCTCTACATTTCGCCAGTTTAAGCCTCCACCACTTGCAAGATCATCTCAGGCCTCTTCTTCAGCCTCCAGCTTCAGGCCACAGAGCAACAAGCGTCAATCCTTTAAGCCCCCCGGCCGGAAGTCAAGACAATACCTTTGACTTCCCAATGAGCATCCAGGCCACCCACCATTCTACTCGCCTGTCTCCTTACCTCCAGAGCTGGTGCAAGATCACTCGAGACAACTGGGTCTTGAAAATTATCAGCTCAGGCTACCGCCTGGAGTTTACAGAATTGCCTCCTCTAGGATGGGTCAGGCATACATCCTTCGACCCCATCCTAGAAGAAGAGATTCTCACTCTACTTCAGAAGCAGGCTATTCAGAAAGTGCCTTACAGAGACGTCCTGAACGGGTTTTACTCCCGGTACTTCACTGTACCCAAAAAGGACGGCGGTCTTCGACCCATACTGGACTTGAGGGATCTCAACACCTATCTCGATGTTCGGAGGTTCAGGATGGTCACTCTGGAAGGCATCATTCACCTGCTAAAGGAAGGAGATTGGTTTGTGGTGGTGGATCTGAAGGATGCTTACTTTCACGTGACGATCCACGAGTCCCACAGGAAGTACCTTCGCTTGATATTCAAGGACACTGTTTACCAATTCGTGGCTCTCCCCTTCGGCCTTTCCACAGCTCCTCGGACCTTCACCAAGTGTATGGCTCCGGTGGCAGCTTATCTTCGTCTGCAAGGGATCCAGATCTACCCTTATATCGACGATTGGCTGATTGTGTCCACGTCCGAGCAGCAGGCACATCGAGACACTCAACAAGTTCTACACACACTTCGGGCTTTGGGCCTATCCATCAATCACGAGAAGTCACATTTGCACCCCTCTCAGGTGATGGATTATATAGGCGCCAGACTGGATGCGGTACAAGCTCGCATGTTCACACTTCCAGAACGCATCAAGAAAATAAGGAGAGCAGTCCTGAAGTTCACATCACGCAGGACAGTTTCGGCAAAACTAGCACAACATCTGTTGGGACTCATGGCCTCAACAACGGCCACTCTGCCCCATGCGAGGCTCAAAATGCGTTCTCTCCAGTCGTGGCTACTAGCCTTGTTCAATCCGGCAATAGACAGTCAACACAAGCGCCTCAGGGTCACCCCAGAACTTGCGGCCCAACTCCAGTGGTGGTTGTTTCATCCGCACCTGTCGATCGGCAGACCCTTTCGCCCCCTGCAACTTACCATACAAGTGACAACGGACGCCAGCCCAGTGGGATGGGGGGCACATTGTTTACAACACCAGGTTCATGCTCTGTGGCCACCCCAAGAAGCATCTCTACATATCAACCATCTGGAGATGCTCGCAGTAATAAAGGCGTTCAGAGCCTTTCTCCCTCTCTTACAAGGCAAAGCTGTGCAGGTTGTGACGGACAATACCACCACGATGTATTACCTGAACAAGCAAGGGGGCACAAGGTCGAAGTCCCTTCTGTTTCTGGCAGTACACTTCTGGGAATGGTGCTACCAGAGGCACATATTCCCAGTAGCCATCCATGTTGCCACATCAGACAATCAGTTGGCAGACGAGCTCAGTCGCCGTCCTTTTCAATCTCACGAATGGCAGCTGGACCAGACGGTCTTCAACGCCCTTTGTCAGCGATGGGGTCCTCCACTGGTGGACATGTTTGCCACACAACACAACAGGAAGTGTCCACAATATGCTTCTCGGGCCGGCAGGGGAAAAGACTCCCTAGGGGATGCTTTTATGATACCCTGGGACAGAGACCCCATCTACCTTTACCCTCCTCTTCCACTCCTGCAGAGGGTCATAGTCAGACTGTCGCAGACGAGGGCAGAGGCCATCCTGATTGCCCCTTGGTGGCCGCGTCGACCTTGGTTTTCCACGCTGTTTCAAATGTCAGTGGACAGAGTAGCACTACCATCACTTCCCACCTTACTCACTCAGAGCGGAGGGAATGTCCTTCACCCGGAACCGGAGACACTCCACTTAACAGCGTGGAGGATTTTCCAGCGTTGACAGAGGTCATTGACAAGGCACGGAAACCTGCAACCAAGTTGCTTTATGGTTACAAGTGGAGGAACTTTCTTCGCTTTGCTAAGGAACGTGGCTTGCAGTCTTCCCCTGTTTCCTTATCATCTCTTCTGCTGTATCTGAGACATCTCTTTGATCTAGGTCTGTCTCTGTCAACACTAAAGGTTTATACGGCGGCTATTGTAGCGTTTCAACCGTCTGGTTCGGAGTCATCCCGGTGGTTCTCTCACCCAACCTTCAAGGCCTTCCTCAAAGGACTTTCCAATATGAGACCCCCGGCTAAGAAACCAGTGCCTCAGTGGTCTCTGCAGACTGTCTTGCATTGTTTGACCAGGCATCCTTTCGAGCCTATGGCTTCTTGTGACTTGAAGTTTTTATCCTTCAAGACTCTATTTTTGGTGGCCATTACTTCGGCCAGGAGGGCAAGCGAGTTAGCTGCCCTCCGCGCTGACCCCCCTTATTTGCAATTCTTTAAAGATAAGGTTGTTCTCCATCCAGACGTTACGTTTTTGCCCAAAGTCGTTTCAGATTTCCACGTTAACCAACCTTTGATTTTACCGACCCTTTTTCCTAACGCTGTTACGGAAGTTGAGCGCATGCTCCATTCTTTGGATGTTCGTAGGGCCCTGGCCTATTATGTTACCAGGTCTAAAGACTTCAGACAGACCCACAGACTGTTTCTTTGCTTTTATGGGCCCCGTAAAGGTTCTCCAGCTTCCTCCTCTTCCCTCTCCAGGTGGCTAGTCTCTACTATTTCTCTGGCATATGAACTGCTGCAGAAACCTGTGCCGGACGGTCTCAAAGCCCATTCCACCAGGGCCATGGCTACATCTACGGCCCTGCTAAGAGGAATCGACATCCAAGAGATTTGTCGGTCTGCTACTTGGTCCAATGCTTCTACCTTTGTTACCCACTACAAGTTGGACCTTCGGGCTAAAGCAGAGACCAAATTTGGAAGGGCTGTTTTGACTTCACTGCTTCAGTGACGGCCCACCATCCTGTAAGTGTGCTTGCTAGTCACCCATTAGTGTGGATTCATGGAGAACCACGTTGAAGAAGGACAGGTTACTTACCTGTAAACATGGTTCTTCAAGTGGATTCTCCATGAATACACACGTCCCGCCCGGCCTCCCCACATGTTCGTCACTGGTGGATGTAAGACGTTGCAACTTTCACATGGCGGACATGTGGAACTGAGCCGTTGGCGGGCTGAGCATGCTCAGTGCAGGGCAACCTGAACATTGTTACTTTTCTATTGCAGCTCTAGAAGATTCCGAGAGGCCAGCACAAGTGCTGACTTAACCCATTAGTGTGTATTCATGGAGAATCCACTTGAAGAACCATGTTTACAGGTAAGTAACCTGTCCTTTCCAACGTTGGGCCCTCAAATGGAACAGAACTCCCAGAAGCCTGTGCTGTGCTGGTCAGGATTTCTGGGAATTGTAGTCCAACAAATCCAGATACCCAAGACTGAGAACCACTTCTTAGAATACTGGATGTGGCATACTCCAAAGCATACAGGTGAATAAACAGTCTTTGAAGAGGCAGCTTGAAAGAGAAGACAAGTCTTAGTTGAGGACTCTGTAGACAAGCAGCAAAGAAGCACCTCCTCCTTCTTTTTTTTTTTTTTGACTAGTTTAATCTTGAGGGGTGGGCACCGACAGCCCAAGTGCTCATTGTGCGTCTAGTCTTAATTTCTACTGGCCCCAAGGCATATAAGGAGAAGGTTACCTACAGCTCCCTTGTAGAGCTCTTCCCACAGACCTGCACAGGAGGAAGAAGTCTCAAGTTTAAGATATTCTCAAGAGAAATTACTTCGTGGAGAGCTCCAAGCTTTCCAACAATCTAATTTTCCAGATTTTTACTGCCCCATTGGCTTATTCTGAGGAAATGCTGCACAATGCAACCAAGAACGTAGTACTTTCATCAAAACAATTAATCTCAATACAATTATACTTGTGTATAGATTTCAGTAGATTTATTTTTGCTCATAAGAGAACAAAGGGTTCTCCATCGATATTTTTATGTTATTGAGAGAGCAGTGACTTGTAAATCATTGGCCAAAACTATGTTGCTTAATATTGTAAATTGAGCCAGAGTGCACCTCTTTGAATCAATGGGATATCAACTCCTCCATAACTTCAAATTGAGTTTAACTGCTAGTTGCAGTTAGAGTAGACCCTCTTGAATCAATGGAACCTATAGAGAAGTTGACTCAACAAATGCCCATTGATTCAATAGGCCTACTCTAGTGTGATTTACTACATCACACAACAGGATTTTGATCATTATTAAACTTGGCATTTTAAAAAGCATCTGACAAAGTCCCTCAACAAAGACTCCTGAGAAAATAGGGGCAGTCATGAGATAAAGTGAGGGCCCACCCTATGTCCCACTCACTGGATAAACAAAAGGAAACAGTACTCATGCAGGAGGAAATGATAATTTAACATGTTCAGACATTATCTTGAATTATGAATGAAGTGACCAAATCTGCAGCTCACAACACATTATCCAGGATAGTGCCAAAACAAAGGAGATGGAAAAGAGCCTCAGAGGTATTTCTCTGAACACAAACAAATGAACAACAGAATGGCAAATGAGCTTCAGTGTCAGTCAGTGTAACATGGCACATATGAAGCTGCCGCTCAGGAAATCCAAATGCAGTTTACAATACAGGACAGGAACAGAGAGTCTACTGTGTCAAAAGAAAAAAAACAAAGGCCAGGTTCCAAAGGGCTTCTTTTGCTAACAGAATTGGTTTCCTCAATAAAACTGGGAGGGCAGATTTTCATTCCCACTGCAGCTCTCTATGTGCTTCCAATCCTGCTTCAGAAAGCAACACAAAGGCTATGAAAGAGATGAGTGTTCGGTCATGCCGGCAGGCAGATGTCGTAGGGTGCAGGCTGAATATCCTACAGCAGTGGTCTCCAACCTTGGGACTCCAGATGTTCCTGGACTTCAACTCCCAGAAATCCTGGCCAGCAGAGGTGGTGGTGAAGGCTTCCGGGAGTTGTAGTTCAAGAACATCTGGAGGCCCAAGGTTGGGGACCACTGTTCTACTGGACATGATTCAAGGAGCTCTTCAGATCTTGGCCACACTGTTCCCTACATAAGATTTAGAGTGTAAATGGAATTGTCATTCTAATTTTGATCAATCAATAGATTAGCACCAGAAGCCTCTGAACCTAATTCAGCTCTGCAGCACAGATACCCATCACGCTTGCCAGAAAGATAACTCTATCACATCAACCTGACAATTTTTTCAATGCTTCCCAGACAGGGTGCAGGAAGGCAGGGGGAACCACACAGACATGACCTTTCATGAAAAAGAGGAAAATATTTCCTATGTTTTCAGGGAGAAATCCCCGCTTGCTTGGAATTTTAAAAAATGCCTGACAATTGGTGAAAGCTCAGTGCAGATAAGTAGGGTCACATAGAAGCACAAACCATTCAGTCCATTTTGTGCCCCTCAACATCTGAACAAGCCACCTCACTCTGCTTAATGACTGGACTGGCCCTTTTGTGCAAAGCCACACTGTATAGACAGATGACAGGTTTTGCACCCTTTTGAAACATAAGCACTTCTGTCCCTGTTCAATATCTCTCTTCAAAGGCAGTGTCTTTGCCTGTATGATTTGAAGCATGATGCATTAGTTAAAAAAATACAGGAGTGTGGCAGTAGCTAGTTCCCAAGTGGTGAAAGTTATAGCTCAGTGATAATGCTCATGGTTTGCATGAAAAAAGTTATGAGGATCAACTCCTAGCACCCGAGTTTTAGGAAAAGGATGGAATATCGGTCCTTTTGGAGATGCAAGCAGCCTTTACTTCAGCCTTTGCAGAGTTGATACCAGCCAAAGAAGACAATACTGTACTGGGTTAGATGTACAGATAGTCTAATAGGGAGCTTTGGTTGTTAATGTAAAGTCAGTTTATAAATGAACAAGCAGCACTCCTTCAAACTACATTCAACTGTTGAAAGCCACACAGTAATGAGCTTTGTTGTGTTCAGTGTTCCTAAAAGGTGCTGTGTCTCACAGTGAACCTGACCTACTGATTTCAGGGGAACTGAACTAGAATTAATTTTGACTGGATATAAATTATGAGAATTCTAATTAGAAATTTGCTTTTACCAGCAAATATGCAGCAATATCTGCCATTCTTAATTTCATATTATGTTCTAGAAAGTAGTTGATACAAGCCCCAATCACATCCCTAGAAATAAAGAGATCCTTCAAGCGGCTAATAAATAATTCTGACACAAGCAAAAGGTGACGTTGGCTATGTTGGAAATGATGACAGATAATTAATGTGGAGATATTGAAAAGTTGTAGAGCAGGTCTTATATGATGGTCTTCGAGGATCCATGAACCAGCTACCCAGAATCTGCATATTCTCTAGGGATGTGCCACTTGGATTTTCTTGGCATCAGCTCCAGAATTCTCCATTCCGGGAGTTTCACCTGACAGACTCACACCTATGGCCACCATCATGTGACTCACCTGGACAAAAGCCTAGCTAGAAGACTTCATGACCTAGTTTCCTGTTAAAAAGGAAATCAAACTCTGGTGCTTATTTATTTATTTATTTATTTATTTATTTATTTATTTATTTATTTATTTATTTATTTATTTATTCATTCATTCATTCATTCATTCATTCATTCATTCATTCATTCATTCATTCATTCCATTTATACCCCGCCTATCTGGTCATATTGACCACTTCTGTTTCAGATGCAGCTTCTTGACAGCTGAAGTCCAAAAGTTTAAAAAAAATGTGAATGGCACATCCCTAGTTTCCTCCCTTTTTGCATAAAACAAATCATATTCAAAATTTCATATGTGTTTATATGATTTTTGTTTTCTGGGAAGGGGTCCATAACTTCCACTAGGTTATCAAAGAGGACTGTGACCCCAAACAGATTAATTTCCAACGCTGTAGGGCTTTGGCACTTGGGCCAAAGCAGAGGGTCTGGGAAGACAAGGAATTCTCTGCCATGGCTGCATCCTGATGTTGCACAAATTTACTAAATAACACTTCAGTGGGTTCCATCAGGGCTCAATCCTTTAACGTTGGTGTGTGTTGGACTTCTGGGTCAGTTCCAGGTGACAGTAAAAAGATACAGGGAAGGAGGAATATTAGAAGGTTTCCTCTTCTAATGACATGTCAGTGAGTTGATGAGCCATCTGAAGCCCCAAGAAACCGCATCTGAAACAGAAGCTCTTGAGAGCAGTCCACTAAGTTACGAATCATGTTATCTGAGAGTGGCTTTAGGAGTTTAAGATTGATTTGACAAATGATTTCGTATAATTCCAAGAAAAATATGTAAATCTCAGCACTTCTTTCATTGCAGCCAGTTTGTCTTGCATTTCCTGATATTGGACTGCTAACATCAGAAAATAAGCTGTTCCACTATATCCTCTCCTGCTGCAAAGAAATTAAGTAGCTGCAGTTTGTGATGGTCCACCAGAGAGAGGCAGTGTGTGGCCCTGCACACATTAAACCGAACCTCTCATTTAGCTCAGCTAGCGCAGTCTCCCATAAGAGATGACAAATATATTGATTGACATCATTGTTTACTCTGGTCTATTTCTTCCTTAGAAATTGAAGCATCAGAGATAAGGACTTCTCTGTTCAACCAGGACAGACCGATAGCAAAATAGTTTGAACAAAATCTGTGTCTTAAAGAGGAACCGAAACTCTACACTGAAAACTTCCTTTGGAAATCTTAAACTTGGAGGAGTACCAATCCTGGTATTTCACATGTGTACTTTTGTAACTTCCTGGGTTTTTCCAATTCTAGAAAATCCTTTAAAAACATCCAGAGCTTGGATAAATTACTTTTTGGATTATAATCTCAGAACCTCCCAGTTAGCATGTAAAAAAAAAATGTAACTCTTCCAGGTTCTGCTTCAGAGTCAGCCATACTCTCACTTCATAAGATCCCTCTACCCATGTTTTAAAAACATCTTTGCGCTTGACATACTAGGCAGCAAATACACGGGCATAAATTGCAGCAATACAGCTCTGAGCGCTGCCTTCAACTACAGGTACAGTTGACTCCCACAGGAGGCACCTATTCCATGGCAACAGAACTGGCTTGAGTGCAGCAAAGGGAATAGATACGACCTCGCCTCTGGTGATTTCCAACCAGCCCATTCCTATCTTCCTGTTTATTGACTACAGTGAAAGAGGACATGTGGTGTTCCAATCCTGCCATACCCCCAGCCTTCTTGTGCGCGAGAGAGAAAGAGAATGGGCAGTGGGGTGGAGAAACCTGAGGAATGCGTATGCTTGAGTCAACCTCCCAAGCAAAGTGGGAAACAGCATCTGGAAAGTACGATTGCAATTTGAAGGGAAGATGATTTTTTTCTGTAGAGAGTGAAGGGTGAGGGAGTATCTGAGTGGAATCCCTGTGTGTGCGCCTCTCTCTGTGTGTATATGTTTGTGTCTGTGTGCAAGTGTATGTTCACACCCATTGCCCCCCAATTCCTCATCTCACACACAGTTCTACCTTCCACCTCCCTAACCACAATGGGTGCCAGTTGCCACTGCCATCGCGCTTCTTCCCCACACCACCTTGCCATTTATTAGCACTGCTTACCTTTGGTCAGAGAATGAATTCCAAGTTTCACTTGGGAGAAATTCCCGCTCCCAATTTCTCCTCTGATTCGGTAAAACCCAATCCTCTTCCCCAGGGTTAATTCTTTCACCACCTTCTCATCCTGAGACATATCCAGAGTGAGCTTCTCAAAAGGGGTCAACCGGTGCTGCCTGCCCTGCTTATCCTCCGCGTAGACCTCGCTCTTGGTATAGTCTTCGCCACTGTCTTCCCGATTCCATCTAACATACCGGTGGCTCCCTAAACTGCCATTATGATGTCTTGTGGTCATAGTCCAGGGAAATCACATATTCGTGGGTTTTAATACGCTGGTCCACAGAGAGAGCTCAGTAATGCTGACCCGGACATAACAACAGGATCCATGAAAGTTTAAGCAGAAACTATTGGGAAGTCAAAATGCCAGTCCAGAACTACATTTATTCCACATCCATTTTCCATCCCATCAAATGCTTCACTAGTTTCTTTCCAAATAAAAAACTACAAATGTGTTGAAGAAGAACCGTTTGCATCCATTTTTAATGAATCCCTGGAATTTGTGTCCTGGGGGCTCATGACCTGGAGGGTTAAATAACGAAAGATGTGCAATTAAAGCTGTGTCGACCTCGTATCACAAAAGCAAGGGAATGCAGGTCTCCAGCGGCGCACGAGACGTAAGGGCACCTTTTTTGGACATGGTTAATATTCATTCAGGTTTCTATGCTCTGACTGCGCACACAAACCAACCGCTGGACTGGGTGACTGCTTTGCCTGTGCCTAGGCATCCTCAGGTCCCTTTGAACAGCTGATCTCATCAGCTGGGAGGCAGCAAGGAGCCCCCCCTTCTTGATTCAGGTCCCAGTCCAAGAGCCAGAGAGTGGATTTCCCGTCACTACATTCTTTGACCAGCAATGTTTTCGCTCCAACTTGTGAGCTCTCGCACACTCCCTTGAAGCCCTGCTGTGAAATGCTTGCTCGTGCTCCTTCTCACGGCCATGGTCACGACGAGGCTGGCACTGGAGGATGCTAGAAAGATGATAAACTGAATGACAGCAGAAAAGGAAGAGAATCTGTTGGAGAGCCCGTGTAGTCACACAGAAAGAGAGCAAAGGATTAGGTAGCAGCAGTCACTTAAACCCTCCTCCATTTAAAGGAGGTTTCTTTCGAAGACTTCAATGTTCTCAAAGCGCTTCTAGTTGCAATGTGTTCCTAAGAGGAGGGAGATGCAGAAAGTGTTGGTTAGAGCCTTTGTCAAACACCCTAGAATTCTCACAGAACAACCGCTTTCTCCCCTTTGCTTAGAAACTACCGCAATTCCATCCTGTGCTTCAGTGTTACTTACCAGGCATCGGTGAACTCGACTGCACTCTCATGTTTCCTCCACTTAATTAGGCACTGAGAGGTTGGAAGGCTACCTCGGGATCATCAGCCTCCCCAACCGATAGCAGTGAGTGTCGGCTGCAAGTGAATGCCTTCCGTGCTCCCTTCCTCTTTTACAAGGGCAGCGCTGCATCTTTACGTAACCAATGAAATAATCATTTTGGCAATCTAGTGGCTTCTCTGTGAGGTCCAGAGAGGCACAGAGGAAGTATGCCGGCATCTTTTGATTGTATCTGTTTAACTCTTTCGGCATTCCAAATTCTGAAATGTACCTGCCGTGCAAAGTATTTGTGGCACCTGAAAATTCTCCATACATCTTGTTATTGCCTCAAGCAACACACCAAATGCTACCCACCCAAGTCAAAGTTCCTCATATCCAAAGCCAGCCAAATGATTTTGGCACATGAAGCAGAAAATCCTCACAGCACCTCTACTACTGCAACAAAATGGATAGATAACAATTTGCTGCTGCTTATGGCACCCACTCTACTGCGGCCGCCATGTTAGTCCATACAGTGATACAGCTAGCTCTGCAGTCACTGGAGCGCCCTCTGCTCCAATGGAAGAGCTTCATTCCCTCTCTCTTGCTGCCCTTTAGGCCTGTAGCACTTTCACAGAAGACCCATGTAGGGTCACCTTTCTCTTTCAATGTTCTTTCAGATGTTCTAAATCCTTCCTTGTTCGTGAGACTTTAGCAGGTGATGAACTAGAGGCTCACTTTGCATTTATTCCTCCAATCACATGACTTTCTAAAAGCCTGGGCAAGCAGACATGCAAAATAAGCGATTTAGACTTTTCAGTCACCAATCGCAAACAAAATTCACTGAAAGGTAAGGTATAAAGCTGAGTGAAAACTGCACTTGTATGCTACGACAAACATAGCACCTAAGTACCCAAAAGATCCATGTTTCTAACATTGAGCAAAATGCATCTTTTAATTTGACCCTGCATTTGACAAACTGCTCAAGCAACCAAGAGTGTCAACCTAGTCCATCCATAATGTACAACAGAAAAAAATGAGGTGAGTTTTTTCCCCTCCTGGAATATAATTGTTTAACATACCTTTTTTCTAAAATTTATTTTTTAAACAGAAACAAGAAATGTACATTATCATGCAACGTACAGTTGAGTATGACCATGATTAGGTTAAAGGCTGAGGGTCATGGGAAAGCAATAAGGGAATGCGATGGGAGGTAAAGGATAAGCATGATACTATATACCAACCTGGTACAAGTTTATAAATTATAAATTAGTTATTCTTGTTTGTTTCTTTCTTTGTTTGTTTGTTTGTTTGTTTGTTTGTTTGATTGTTTGATTGATTGATTGATTGATTGATTGATTGACTGATTGATTGATTTCTATACTGCTCATCTGGCAACCCAGGCCACTCTGGGCTGTTTACACAGTACAGTACAATAAAACTAAAATATAAAGGCAAAACAATACAATAACAGGAAAATAATTTAAATAGTCAATACAATATAGACAAATGAAAATAATATTAATAAGACATTAAAATAAAATAATGAAAGCAGGGTTGAACTTTAGTGAATACCTGGTTCTTTAAGTGCTGTTGTACCAGGGTATAGTAGAGTCCGGGAAGGCCTGTCTGAATGACCATGTTTTCAGTGATCAATGAAGGCACCAGGTGGTTTTCAGGCAGAAGATCATTTCACAATTGCGGGGTTATCACCGAGAAGGCCTGGTTTATGGTCACTGTTTTCCAAATCTCTCTCAGGGTCAAAAAATCTCAACCACCCAGCTGGAAAGATCTTACAGGATGGGCAGATCTGGCAGGAAGGAGGCATTCTGCTAGATAACAAGGTTCCAAACTGTTTAGGGCTTTATATATTAATACCATTACCTTGAAACTGACATGGAAATGAGCAGGTAGCCAGTGCAGGGTGGTCAGGGTGGGGGATATATGTTGATATCTTCTCACCCCACTCAGTAATCTGGCGGCTGAGTTCTGGACCTGCTGAAGTCTCCATGACAGCACCAAGGGCAGCCCCATGTAGAGAACATTACAGTAGTCTAATCCTGACACTGGTGAGGGACTTGGTGCAAACTTCCTCTCAAGATCACAGCAAAAGTCACAAAAGATCCAGAACCCTCTATAATCACTTTAAGCTTCCTATAGAAAGACCCAAACAAAAGCTTATTCCACCCATCATGTCACATAGGTTAAACCTAGGTCAACAGTGGAAAAGATCTATATAAGGTTGGGGTGGGGTGTGCATTTTGGTTCAGGGACCAAGTTCCAGTTTAGAAAGTGGCAAGGGGCATATGTGGGGGGGGGGAGGCAAGGGCAGAGACAAGGTACCATAGACTACAGGATCGGATATAAATCTTATCAATGTGAATATTATGCTATTAAACATGCAAAGCACAGCTTAATTCCATGCAAATCTTTTAGAACAGCTTATTGGTCTGCGAAGCAGAGCTCATATCGATGCAATAGCTTCCTGACCTGGGAAGCACAGCTCAGATGTATGCAAGGTATTTAAAGTTTAAATGTCTCCGGATATCCCATTATCTGTAAACACTGATGAGAGATAACAGCAGAAGAAACCTGATGGCTGGCAGAATGGGCCCCAAGGGTCAAAGCTCCCCCATCCCTGGTACAAAGTAAGTTCATTAAATCTCCCACTATAAAGCTTACCACTGGTTATCTTGCAAATTTGCCCTTGCAAAATGACACAGAATATACACACTGTCTTCAAATTCGGCACACTTGTCAGCAATAAACACCCCCATCCTTTCAAAGAATTCCAGAAACAAAGGCCCAAACAACAGGTGCAGAAAACCCACATCTAAACAGTCATTGCAAGTGCACAGACAGATACACCGAGAGCAGCCAAAGTGAAGTTTCATGAGATATTGCTGCCGTTCCCCAGCTCTGACAGTATTGTACCCCAAGAACTGGGAAGGATTCTGCTAGTACCTTTTATTTGCCACTGCATTACTGGCAAGACTTTAAAACCCTCAAGGCCCTAAGATTTCTGACAAAGCAAAACTAACCGCTCAGCACTGCCTTTCTATATATGCAGCAGAGAGGATATAAATAGCAGACCAGCTTAAGGGCAGTGCAGCTTAGGACAACAGTGGCAGATGGAGGAAGCAAAGAAAGAGACAGTTTGCCCCTCTGGCACATTTCTTATTCAGAATCTATTTTTGCATTTCTGTTTCACTGCTGACGTTAATCCCACTGCACTTGCCAGATTCAATTGTAATAAATGTGCATCATGGGTCCCAGGGCATTCATTCCCCTTGTTACATAATCAGAACACATGCTTGAGCTTCTAAGGAAAGGTTATGCATCAGTTTATGACCCCAGTATTTATAAAACTGCAAGTGATGTTGTGAGATTAGCATTTCAGATGCCCTTCCTTACAAGAGCTTTGTATTGGTGGTGTAGGGCCCCCTCAATGTGGGGGGTGCAACTACAGCACACATCATTGTGAATAGTCACTGTGCTCATTTGGCCCACATTTAAATATTAATTTAATTGTTAGAGACTGGTTTGATTGCCATTTGCCCCCTTCTCTTGCCCTTCCTCTTCCCATGCCCCTCCCCTGTTATGAGGGGTGGACCACTGGACTGCTATTCCCATCAGTCCTAGTCAGTAAATTATGAACCAATGTATGGAAATTGTACAGTGGACCCTCTACTTATGGAATTAATCCGTATTGGAACGGTGGCTGCAAGTCGAAAAGTCTGTAGGTCGAATCTCCATTGACCTACAATGCATTGAAAACCGATTAATCCCATAACTGGCAGTTTTTATTCTATTTTTGTTCCATTTTAGTTTTTTTCTGGTCTGTAAGTCGATTCTCCGGCTGCAAGTCGAATCTAAATTTTGCGGCCAGAGAAGTCTGTAACTCGAAAAGTCTGTAAGTCGAGCCGTCTGTAAGTCGAGGGTCCACTGTATTTCAGCTACATGTGGAGGGACACTGCAGCACAATATTGGTGCACCACCCAATGCCCTTTGACTTCTGGGGCATTTGCTGTGGAGGTGTAACGAGGTGAAGTTGTGACATACAAATATATATGCATTTGTTTTACAAATTTATGTCTTCTCCACACACACACAAAAACCACCCTTCTAACTTTCTGCCTAAGGGATGGGCAGAGATGATGGACACTTGAGTTGTGGAACTTGCTGTCAAGTGTGACTTAAAAGTCACACCAGTGACTGGACTCAGACTCGACCGGGGGAGGGGCGCTATTCAATGACTGAGACCCCACTTGTTCCCTCCCTTTTTTCTGGGGGGAAAAGCTTGCTTTTAATAGGAACTCGGACTTGGGACTCAGGACTTGCTACCAAAGACCTGGGCTTGGGCTTCAGTCCCAAAGACTTGTGGACATTCCTGCTACCACAAGAACATCTAAAAACGGTGACCCAAACTAACTTTAGACTAGAGAAGTAAACCATTTTGAGGGGGCTCATTTTCAGCTGCAGAGTTGGAAGAACTAGCTTCAGATCAGTATTTTACAACCTATTTTGCCTTCCCCCCCCCTCAGATGGGTGCAGAAGCTTCATATGTCATCTCCACCACATGACTTGAAGTTCTGTTGTTGTAAGAAAAACAGACACAATTCCTTCTCTTAACATTATTAATACTTTTATAGATCTCTAATCCTTCGCCTTTCCATCTTTTTATCCCCCAGAATGAAAAGATTCTTGTTTTATAGAGCAGGAAGCTTAGGCAGGCTCCCTTGCCGATGGCTTTCCACAGGCAGGCAAAGACCTTCTAATTGAGGCATGCCTCTGGCGATTTAATTAGTGCACTGCATCAGTGGTTTTTAACTGGATGGATGATGTGCTTTCCTTTTATTGATGTTTTAAAAAGTATTTTAACAGTTGGAATTGCTTTAGATTTTTTTAAAGGTAATTTCATCAACTGTACCTCCCCTCAGATCTGATGCATGCCGATATTAGACACATTTAAAGAATTAAATGCTATGTTTATGTATTCAATTGTGAAATCAAATACGTATTTACATAATCTGATCTTTAAGAGCAAATTTTATGTAATATGTCCTGCGTTAAGCACCTTGGCTCTTCTGTGTTTATTGTCTATTTATGTATAAAATTCTATTGTGTATTTATGTATAAATTTCATATGGAAGATTTTTTTAAGCTTCTTAATTTTACCTGATTGTTACCTATTGAGTTCCCTTCACCACAAATGGGTACTGTATTCTGATATCTTTAAAACACAAAGCACTTATAGTTAATGATGGAATCAAAGTCCACAGTTTTCGACTCAAGAATACAACCCCCTGGAATTTGCAGTGTTCTCCTTCCATGTGAGGAGAGCATCAATGCCTCATGAGTTCTTCTTCAGCATGGAATGAGACCTTCTGAGCCTGCTTTCTTCTCCCTTACCTTTTTTCCGAGTTCCAGCCAGTGGCATCTCATTTTCTCTGACATCTGCTAGAACGCAGTGTACGCAAGGGACCCTAGAAAATGCAATCTTCCCAAGAAACCCAAGTTCTCTGTATGGACAACAGGCACCAGGAGAATATATCTCCCTGGTAGCAGAAAGTGCATTCCAGAAAAATCTCCCCACCGCTGTTGCCAAGCCAAGAGGAAGATTAGTGGTAAAATGTGACAGGATGCAGAGACTCATCAGCAGAGAATTCAAAGAGGAGTTTTGATCCCATCAGAGAAAGTTATTGGAATCCTAACGGAGTCTGGATTCACATTATAATATGTTCAGACAAAAAGTCTGGCCATGGCTACTCAAGAAAGCTAATGCTGTCTATTGGATAGGAGACTTGAGTTATAATTCTTGCTTAGCCATGGAAACTCACAGGGAGGTGGGAACAGTAAACGATACCTTCAACATCTCATGTATCTTGAAAAACTGGTGAGGGTTGCCATAGGTTAGAATTGACGTGACTGCACATAACAACAACAATGCAGGAAAAATGAGCTCACATTTCATCCATACATAAACCCAACAAAGAAAATGTGAGCAAAGAAAAATAGCAAAATACCTTCTGCGACTTCACGGAGCAATTACCAAGCCTCCAATAGCACCTTCTTTGACAGGCAATTAATTTCTGAATGTCCTTGGCAAGACTGACTTTTAAGAAGTCCGCACCAATAATCCCAGTTTTCACTGCTTCAGCTCAAGGAGAGGCAGATACGTGTTTTGAACCAAGTGAAGTTACAATTACTGGAATGTTGTTTTACTCCTGTTCCAAACAGTTGATACATTTAGGGGCAACTAAGGATGCTCATTGGGGTGCTTAATGCATTAGAGTCTCTCTAAATCTTAAATGAACTAATACACACAAAACCCACAAAAGGTTAGCAAGCAGCAAATTACACACAGAGTTGTAATTTCAATGCAGAAAAGCACAGACCTGCAAGACACATTTCACACATTACCTGATAACAGCCCAATATGTGCCAGTAAATAAGTGTACACTCAATAAAGAGCCATGGATTATCTATATTCTCTAATGTGTTTATCCGTATACTCCAGGCATTTGTCACATCAGCACAGTACATTTTTACAAGTATATAAAATCTACAAATATATATATATGAAGCATGTGAACCTGACTTACGTAAATTATTAAGGTACTTTTAAATTGTTTTTTTTAATTCAGCCTGTTTCAAAAGAGCCCAATTTTGAACTGCACATCTCCGCTGTTATCTCTCAGTATCAACCTAACTAGCAAACACATGATACAGCTTTATAGGAAAGAACCTCAGAGATCAACTAGTCCAGCAATTCACAATATAGGTAAAGGTAAAGGTTCCCCTTGACATTTAGTCAGTCGTGTCCGACTCTAGGGGGCGGTGCTCATCCCAATATACGTAATCCTCTCTAAATTAACTGGACGAGAACTCTCATCATCCCCAAACAGCATAGTTATTTTGTTTATTTCATGTATTTAAAACATTTACAGCCTGCTCTATATCACAGGCTCTCAGGGCAGATAATGGAGCTATATAAAACAATTTAAAAACATGAGAAATAAAAATTTAAATTTTAAACACAACATTCAAACTATTGCTCTAAAACTTGTGCAGCCATAATCCTTAGCCCCCGAAGGCTCTAACAAACATGTCTTGACTTGATGCCAAGATCAGCACCAGTCAAGGTTCCAAGGGTAGGGCATTCAACAGTAGAGGTGCTATGGCAGAAAAAGCCCTCCTTGTGGCTCCACATAATGAACTGTTCTCAGTGGTGGGAAACAGAGAAGGACCTCCCCAGCAGATCTTAGTGATCAAGAAGGTTCATCTAAGGAGAGGTGCTTCTTCAAATATCCAGGTCCCAAAACATGGAGCGTTTTTACAGACATTGTCAACACCTTGAACTATGATCGGACGCATATGGACACTTTCAGAACTGGTGTCAGGTAGGTTCTTGAAGGATGTTCTTGTTAGCAGTCTAGTTGCTGCATAGCATCTGTGTCATCTTCAAGGTTAGCCCCATGTACAGTGCATTCCAGTAGCCTAACCAGGAGGCTACTAGGGCATGGACTGCTGTGGCCAGGTTATTCCTATCCAGGAATGATTGTAGCTAGTGGGCCAGTTGAGGATGACCCCAAGCACTCCAAGCCACTGAACTCACATGAGCCTCCAATGACAAAGATGAATCTATGAGTACTCACAGACTATGCACCTACTCCTTCCAGGGGAGTTCATCTCCACCCAGAACAGGTTTCCTTCCCAACTGCCAGATCTGGGAACCAATAAATCCCAGAGCCTCCACCTTGTTGGGATTCAGCTTCAGTTTATTGATCCTCATCCAGCCTGTTGCATCCCCCAAACAATGGTCCAGCACTTGCACAGCCTCAGCCAACCGTGATAAGGATACTGATGGCACCCAAGCTCACAACACCTAATGACGTCTCCCAATGGCTTCATACAGATATTAAACAATAAGGGAGATAGAATGAAATCCTGCTGCACCCCACAGCATAATTGTCATGGGGCTGAGCTAAAGTCTTCCAACGGCACTCTTTGGAACCAGTTCTGAAGATAGGAATGGAACTACTGAAATTAAGTGCCTCCCACTCTCATTCCAGAGTTTGTCCAACAGGATACCACAGTCAATGGTATTGAAAGCTGCCAAGAGGTTCAGAAGAATCAACATGGCCGTGTTCCCCTGTCTTTAACCTGGAGATGGTCATCAGTAAGGGCAACTAAGGCCATTTCAGCACCAAATCCTGACGTGAAACCAGACTGAGATGAATCCAGACGATGTTTCCTCCCAGAACACCTGAAGATGCCCAGCCACCACATGCTCAAGCAGCTTGCCCAAAAAGGGGATATTGGCAAGGGAACAGTACTTGTCACACACCTCTCAGTCCAGGGAGGTCTTCTTCAGGAGAAGGTGCCTCACCATCTCTTTCATAGCAAAAGGTACCATCCTTTGTTGTAATGAGTCACTGATCATCTCCTGGACCCACACAAGTCAATTCACCCCTGCTAGCTTATCAGCCACTAGGTTGATTTAGTCAAATCCTTAATCTCTGGGGTGCTTCTGAGATGTTAGAAGGAAGAAGCCATCCTTGTCAGAAAAGCAATAAACAGAATTGACACTACAGGACCCTCTATAGCAAATTGTTCTGTTGCACAAATCTTCTGAAAAGACAAAGATATATTTCCCCCCGGTTATTTTTACCTCAGGCTAAATACTCTTTTATTTTTCCTTAAATATGACACCATGACCCACAAGAAATAAGTATGTGAAGTCCTCTTTAATTAAGGTCCACTTTAACAAAACAAAGGACATGGTGGCACTGCGGGTTAAACCGCAGAAGCCTCTGTGCTGCAAGGTCAGAAGACCAGCAGTCATAGGATCGAATCCACGCAATGGAGAGAGCTCCTGTCGCTCGTCCCAGCTCCTGCCAACCTAGCAGTTCAAAAGCATGTAAATGCAAGTAGATAAATAGGTACCACCTCAGTGGGAACGTAACAGCGTTCCGTGTCTAGTTGCTCTGGCCACATAACCATGGAAACTGTCTTCAGACAAACACTAGCTCTATGGCTTGGAGACGGGGATGAGCATCATGCCCTAGGGTCGGACACGACTGGACTAAATGTCAAGGGGAACCTTTACCTTTTACCTCATGGTTAAGAATGGTTGGAATGCAGGGTCATGAGATCTAACACTAAAAGCAGAGGTTGGCAAAGTGTAGCTAGTAGACTCATGTGGCCCTAAAACCCCTTTCTGAGGTTGCTGGTCTCCTGCAAACTCCATGCCCTGCTGGTGATTAAAAACATACTGGTGGAAATGTTATTTTTCTACTCCTGGAAGCCTCCAATTTTTGCATAAAATGCAGTGTAAGATCCCACACCCCCAAAGCCCGCAAAACAGAAGCTAGAAGCAAAATTCTAGAAAATTATTGTAGCTTCTTTAATATTTTCAGGGGCGATGTGGCCTATAGTGGCTCCAGGGAACATAAAATGGCCTGCAGACCATCCAAAGTTGCAAACATTGAAGGTTTATATATACTGCATTGGTAGTAGTTAGACCACATGAATTTGGGATTCCCTTCCAAGTCTATGATTTGATTACTTTTTGTTAGGAAGGGAGACATGTCCCTAACTTCAAGACAGAGCTTTGGAGAGCTATTTTTAGACTATAGCTCTAAGAAATCATTAGCCAGTGAAGCCTGTACTTGTCCTGGTTAGGGAGTTTGAAAACTGTGGTCCAAGAAACCAGCTTATCAAAGCTCTGCATCAAGTACAGTATCTCTGCATCCAATTCCACAATGAGCATCATTTAAGAGGATTTAAAAAGTGATGGTTAGCATTCTCAGCTAGCTTTCAAAGCAATATAATTCTGCTACATTTTTAAAAATTATGGGCTAGGAAGTACGAAAGATCACAGTCTTTTTTTGGTTTAAATATTTTGTCTTGTCCTCTTTATGAAGCTCCTCTACATGATGAAAGATAATCAGGTGCAACCTACTTAGCATTTGAGCATCTCTAGGTTGTAGTTCATTACCTCTCTAGCTTTTGTTTTATTAGATCCACAGCTGTTTCACCCGGATCTTTGAAATACAGAGCACACACTCATACCCACCTGAAACTGTATAAAGTGCAAAATACTTTAAACTGCTTATCTATCAGATCCCCCTTTAATCTTTTGAAATTAACTTTGCAAGCAATCATGAAGTAGGATGGATATAATTTTGCACACATAATCCTTGACCTGCTACCCCTACAACTCTGCCTGAGGGTGATGGGGGGGGGGAAGACAGAGAGATGAGGCTAAGCCTGAAATATCCTTACCTAAAATTAAAAAAAACCCACACTGCTTGAAAAGGATAAGCCAGAATTCCCTGGGAACAGTGGCTTGTGACATCCAATCAGGGTCATAGTGCCTTTACAATTCTTTACAAAAGCACCATCATTCCATTTTTAAATGTGCCTCCAGCCAGAGGTGAGAACCTATAATTCTTTTCAGAAATTTAATTAATTGTTTTCAGCATTAAAAAAGAAAATAAAAGAAATCTCCCACTGCAAATTCCAAGATAAACAACACTGCATGTTGCAAGTGGGGAAGGGCTGAAGTGGTTAGGAGAAAATGATTTAAAACCATCGTCCAGAGTAATTAATGACAAACACTGGAAACAAGCCATAAATTAGGTGGCTTGCGAAAACTTGGCAGTAGGTAGTTTGAGAAAAACCTAGCAGTTTTGCTCAGTGGGGTATTATTCCTGTTGTAGATAGGGAAGCTGTGTTGAAATAGTAACATTTACAAAAGCCCTGATCTGTTAATAAGCAATTTTAATCAAAGTATCTAAATTTTACTTTTTTGGGCCTCAGCTTCCAGAATCTTAGGGAAAAGTCTCATTGGAAAAGTCTAGAGTTGTAGTTAAAAAAAAGAAGTAACTTTTCCAAGCTGTGATCTACATTGCAGGTCAAAACTGAGGCTGGGATTCAGCCGCTTTGAAATCCTAGCCAAAAATCAACAAACCCTACTTTACATACTTCATTGCTTGCAATAGATGTCACCTTTCTTAAATTGCATCCCCAGACCTATTATGGGCCAAATACAGACGTCATTTGTTTCCATGAAGATTCCTCCACACTGACTTGCACACAGATAGGTTGTACATTTAAAATTTAAATGCTTCCCACTCTTTTGCCCCTATCCTCAAATAAATTTTGAAAACCAACAGAGGCCGAACTAACAAAGAACATGGAGCCAGTCTCTGCCACTCCTCTATCTTAAATGAGTATCTGCTGCTCAATCCCAAATATAGCATCTAATCATGCCATGGAAATTATACAACCCACTCAAAAGCTTTCGACATTCATTTAGTGCCTCTCTGTTTAGTTCAGTCCACTTTAACTGCATCAGGGATGGATAAGATTTCTGTTGTATTTTTAATTCTCAGATAAATTAATAGTTTTGTACTCCTTGATTCTTATTGCAAAACAAAGCACAGCCCATCTCTGAAACAGACACATTTGCAAGGTATGCGGTACATCTGAAGAAAAGGAAGATACACAAAACCAATGTACAAACAGCCAGAAAACACACACATTTGAGAGAGAGAAATCACACAAACCCATCCTTGAGGGGAATGGCATACAAAAATGTATCAACGAAAAGAAAAAACTTGTGTACAAAAATGAACAATTAAAAAATGTAAAATATATTTAAAATGCAAGGATTCCCTTGCAAGAAGAGAAAAGGAAGTCTTGCAACAACAAAACCAGGATGAGATGTGGATGAGATTCAGAGAAAGACAATGAGATCAGAATTGTAAGTAATTCACATCCTTACAGAGCACACACAGAAATGCAGTCTCATACTGTCAAATCCATATCCATTACAGTCAACCCATCCTTTTCTTGTTTCCTGGCTTACCTGACATCAGGTAACCTGCATCCTGATTGCTGCACTATCTTTTTTGTTTTTGTTTTTGGTCCCCATGAATCATTTTGATTCAGCCAAAAAAAAAGAGGATACACAGAAAGCAACACTAAAGATCTTTTCCTTTCCAAATGCTGACTGAAGGTTGTCCTTTGAGAATCCAGGGTTGAATGGACATTGTGAGAGTGTCAATCAGTTTTTAAAAGAGCAAGTGAGTCTGCAAGCTAATACTGAACATCCCAAGTTCTAAAATAGTCAAAGCTATTTTTACATCCATGTTAATACAGTACTTCTGGCATTCCATTCACTAACTAATCCCATCCTGGATTTGCCTAACACTGTGTCTCATACCACCCTATCGCAAGTAACTGCAGCTGTTTGATTGCGCCTCTCTTTCTCAAAAAAAATTGATTTGTTTGAAATGTGGTGCTGGAGGAGAGGCTAGACGGCTGGAAAGACAAACAAGGAGGTCCTAGTTCAAATCAAATCTGAACTACCTCTAGAGGAAAAAAAATGATGAAATTGAGGTTGTCCTGCTTTGGGCACGTCATGAGAAGACAAGACTCTCTGGAAAAGACAATAATACTGGGAAACGTGGAAGGCAGCAGGAAAAGAGGGAGACCAAATATGGGGTGGATTGACTCCCTAAAGGCTCAAGTCACTGGTTCTTAACCTTGGGTTACTCAGGAGTTTTGGACTGCAACTCCCAGAAGCCTTCACCACCAGCTGTCCTGACTGGGGTTTCTGGGAGTTGCAGTTCAAAAGCATCCGAGTAACAAAGGTTAAGAACCACTGGCTCAAGTTACAAAAGCTGAACAGGGCTGTTGATGGCAGGACATTTTTTAGATCATTCCTTTGTGGGGTCGCCATAAGACGGGGCAACTTGATAGTACATAACAACAAACCATTGCACTGAGGCAGATGCAGTGGCAGATTTACCACCAGGCAGGCTAAGCATTTGTCCAGGGCCTCTAACATTTGGGAGCTCAAGATTTTCAAAGACAAAAATAATATGTGCAAAAATACAACCAAAGCAATCTTCTTTTATAAACACAAAATTTATTTATGGCTCAAAATCTAGTGCTGGTTTACATTTGCTTAAAGGAAATTTGATATATCTTGGAATATGGAATGCAACTAGAATCTCATAAACGGGTACCAATTTGCCACTATGATTTAGGGGCTGCAAGTGCAAATGGACAGTAGGTTTCTGGCCAGTATTTTTAAGCCATTTTTCAACTCAAGTGTATTTAAAGCTCTGTATACTTTCAAAAGAAATCACATCCACAAATTAACGAAACGTCAGAATAAAAGGCTTTAAAATACAAGTAATTAGACAGTATTTAAAAGAAAAATGTATGTCTGAAAGTTTCCCTTACTACAGTACTGTGTAGGAAAAATCCTTGCTAATAGATGTATCTCACTGTTTTTGAAGTAAGATATACTTTATACTGCCTTAGCAGGAAGCAATCCATCTCAGCCTAACTGCGAAAAAGTTTGAAAACAGTAATGGATAACTTGGGCTTTCAGGTTGATTTCAACACACCATGTAAGGCAGTGGGTCCCAATTTTTCGACACCAGGGACCGGTTTAGTTGAAGACCATTTTCCCAAGGCCTGGGGTAGTAGTGGCAGGCGTCCGTCTGTCCATGCAGACAGGGTGTGTGTGTGTGTCTATGTGTGCGTGCGTGGGGGGCATGCATGTGGGAGGGGGCAGAGGTGCATGCATGCATGCGGGAGGCGGACAGACGCCCGTGCATGTGTGCGGGGTGCGTGCATGCAAGAATGTGTGCATGTGGGTGGGCAGGAGTGCACACACATGCATTCCTTCAGCCCTTGAAAATCTGTCTGGGCAGACTGGTCCTTCAAAGGCCACGGACCAGTATTAGTCTGTGGTCAAGGGCCTGAGGACTCCTGATGTAAGGGATCAGTTCTGGTTTCTTTAATCTGCTTTTTCTCCAGCAACCAGCTAAGAAGGTAGGAAGAGGGGGAGAGTAGAGGAGAATGCAATGAAACAAGAGAACGGAATGGTGGGAAGGTTATCAATAAGTGTCTTTCAAAATGTCATATCATTAACAACCTTGCTCAGCTCTTGCAAACTCATGGCTTCCTTTATGAAGTCAAGACATCTCATATTTGGTCTCCTTTTCCTGTTGTCTTCAACTTTTCTCATCATTATTGTATTTTCCAGTGAGTCTTGTCTTTTTGTGATATGCTCATAACTGAAGATTTGCACCCCTACAGCAAGTACACTCAACCTGCAGAGAAAATAGTGCCCAAATGAGAAGTTGCAAACTAGAAGCCAGTCTGGCTAGTAGAACTCTATATAAACAGAGTACTGTATTTATCTTGGAATTAATTGAAATAACTAAACCATAGAGGTGGGCACAAGCTGCTGGTTCAGCCAATGGCTAAACAGGCGTTCCATGGTTCAGTGCCCCATCCCCTCTGGCAGGTGCCCACTCAGAGGTAGCACCTGAAGAGGTGTGGCAGGGAAGCCGGAATGCTGTTTCTGAGTGGGTGCCTGCTGGAGGGGATGGGGCACCAAACCACAGAACACCTATTCAGCCATCAGCCAAACCGGCCCTTCGTAGCCATCTCCACTCAAGTATTTATATGGCTGCCCTTTGTTTACCCACAGAATGCATTAACCTTCCATCCATTAAAAGACTAAAGGGAGAACCAAAGGAAAGTGAGGACACAGTGATACAGTAGCCAGTGAATAGCAACAGGACTGGGGGAAAGAACTGGTTTGAAATACTCATTCAAGCAAGGAAGGTTCCTCGGTGAGTTTGGGCCAGTCGTTGACTCTCATCAGAGCCTAACTCCACCCGTTGTGGAATTTTTGGGGGGTGATAATATCTACACCACTTTGAGTTCCTTGGGGGAAAATTGCTTTATGAATTAAAGAAATCAAGAAATGGGGTGTCGGGAAGGCACTAGAATGGGAAACAAAAGAAAGATAAGACCTGAGCAGTGTATTAAGAACAAGTAATTAAGCCCCATTTTGGGCTGTAGGTTTTGAGCAGCAGGACTTTAATTTGCATGTCCGAGGAAATGGACTCGTCCCACAAAAGCAAACATTAAAATATACCAAGCTAGTCTTTAAGGTGCCACAGTGCTTTTGTCTCTTGTTTTCTTTTGTTTTTGCCTGATACCCAACTCAGTTGTGCTTTAAAAAAAGAGAGATCTACAGTGGGAGAACCTGGTTCTGATGCACTTTCCACCTCTTCTCTTTCTTTACTTTCCTCAGAATTGTTTTTCCTCTCCTGACCCTTTTGTACTGGCATTGCATCAACTGTTTCTTGAATAAAACATTAGAAGGTATAGGATGATACAGACCTGTGCTCACACAAAGTAATGCTTGCCAGCAATTCAGCCCTGATGACTAGTGGGGTTATATCACTGGACTGTTGTGCTCTGTTGCTTTAAATGTGTTCTAATATTGATCTTAGTTTCCATTTTAATATAATGCTTGTTTAATTCCTATTTAATATTTGTATACTTACTGTTTTTAGCTTTTAAATACTGTTTAAAACCTTGGGTCCCTTTGGAGAGAAAGGTGGGATATAATCATACAAATAAACAAACCTGAACTCGGCAATTTTAGTGTTTAAGACAAGAAGTCCCAGTGAGCATGGCATACATGGCCAGGTTGGTCAACGGATTGCAGGATTTATAGTTTTAAAAGGGAACTTCCCAAGCTTTGTTATTCTGCAAGCTACTTCCCTTCTGTTTCAGAATAGAAATATGAGAACAGGGAAATTCTGTTTTAAATTACAGTGTTAAATACTGTTTCTGCTGGAAAGCAATAAAACAAACTCTGAATTCATTACTTTCTATGTCCTTGTTAGTTTTCCTTTTATGCAGGTTGTGAGGCTGGTTGAAGATAGTCAGGCAAGTTGTCACTTACATTATACTGCTGAACAAGCACATAGAAGTCCAGAGGGCTCCAGGTCATTACAGGCCAGAAACACAAAAGAGCAGATGTAATCTGCCACTGGGAAGCCTGCCAATCCTGCCTCTTTATACCAAAGTGTTGGATGGATGCAGAGAAAGCCAAGGCACCACCCTTCTGACCTAGTGCAATTTCGCAGTAACAACATCCAACACCAGTGAAGTGGAAGTGCAAAGCAGAGAGCGAGGGGGGGAAAAAAGCTAGATGCAATGCTTTTCACACAACCAGTAATTGTGTATGTGTTCCTTTCCCCCTCCCAAAGCAAACTGCAGTTGTGCTTGCCACAACCACCAATCCAGAATGAGATCAACAAACCCATCCTTGGTGTAAAGCAGGCAGAAGCGGATGAATAAAAAAACCATACATGTATATAAACTGCTTCAAACTGGGATGATGGTGGTGGTGGTGGGTGTCTTCAGTTATTCTCACTGGCTCTCTGCTTCTATTTGATAACTAGCTACCAACCTTTAAGAGGATTCATCCCCTTAACTCACAGCTGTTAAGGTGATGAGGAACTTTGCCAAAAGCTTTACGAAAGCCCAACTATGCCAACCAGATAATTTTTATCTACATGGCTGCTGACATACTCAAATAACTCTAACAGGATAGCGAGACAGGGCTTGTTGTTGTTGTTTAGTCATTAAGTCATGTCCGACTCTTCGTGACCCCATGGACCAGAGCACACCAGGCCCTCCTGTCTTCCACTGCCTCCCGGAGTTGGGTCAAATTCATCTTGGTTGCTTCGGTGACACTGTCCAACCATCTCATCCTTTGTTGTCCCTTCTCCTCTTGCCTTCACACTTTCCCAACATCAGGGTCTTTTCCAGGGAGTCTTCTTTTCTCATGAGATGGCCAAAGTATTGGCGCCTCAGCTTCAGGATCTGTCCTTCCAGTGAGCACTCAGGATTGATTTTCTTCAGAATGGATAGGTTTGATCTTCTTGCAATCCAGGGGACTCTCAAGAATCTCCTCCAGCACCGCAATTCAAAAGCATCAATTCTTCGGTGGTCAGCCTTCTTTATGGTCCAGCTCTCACTTCCATACATCACTACTGGAAAAACCATAGCTTTGACCATGCGGACCTTTGTTGGCAAGGTGAAGTCTCTGCTTTTTAAGATGCTGTCTAGGTTTCTCATTGCTTTCCTCCCAAGAAGCAGGCGTCTTTTAATTTTGTGGCTGCTGTCACCATCTGTAGTGATCATGGAGCCCAAGGAGGTAAAATCTGTCACTACCTCCATATCTTCCTCTTCTATTTGCCAGGAGGTGATGGGACCAGTGGCCATAATCTTAGTTTTTCTGATGTTGAGCTTCAGACCATTTTTTGCGCTCTCCTCTTTCACCCTCACCCTCACTTTTTGGAGACAGAGCTATCCTTTGCAAAAATCTTCTTCAGCAAGATCTGCCCTTCTGTGTATGTGTTGTTGTTATGTGACATCAATCCAGAACTAAGTTTTAACAGTTCCACATCCCCAGTGAGTTTCCATCACTGAGCAGGGCTTTCAACCCAGACCTCCTGAAACTTAGTTTGTTACTCTATCCACTACATCACACTGGATATCTATAATGGTGTGCTGTCAAGTCAATTTTGACGCACAGTTGTGTCCCTTTTGCAGGTTTTCTAGGTACAGAGTACTCAGAAGTGTTTCATCATTCCATTCTTCTGGGGGCATCCTTGGACTGTTTAGCTTACCAAGGCCACAGAACGTGGCTCTTCTCTTGGGACTCATAGGGGGGAATTGAACTCCCAACCTCTGGCTCCACTAACTCAAAGAGTTATCCAGTCAGCTCAGTGAGTTAGGTATCTGCCACCAAAACACCTGCAATGAATGCTAAGTAACTAACTTTGATTTTTTTTCTAGATGTTTCTCTTAATTTCTGCTCTTTTCACATCAGCATCAGAGAGAAAAAGTAGTAGGCACAAAGCCAGGAAGAGTCAGGCTAATTCTAACAAAATCACAGTTTCACAGAGCGATGTGCAAGTTCAGTGGCACTGAGGGCCAAAATCTTCCTTCCAGCATTCGAGGGCCATGCCATACTGGGAAATGAGTAACACTAGATGAAAATTTTTTAAAAAATGGATGTCCTGTTCCTGTTTTAATTTCTTTTGAGGAGGGGACCAGGTGGCTGTGACCACTCCCTATGCAAAATTCACCACTCCTAAATGTCTCCAGGAGCAGAAAACCACACCTAATTATTCTTTGAAAGGGCTGGGTGCCCTCAATACAACCTCGGGGATGCACGCAGCCTGTACAGTAGTCTACCCAAATCACTACTTTAGTACAGCATTTGATCACAACCCTAACACCAGAGTTTTGAACAAGCATCCCTGAGGGCCTCCAACTCACTTCAGCAACAACTGGCCTTGCTGTCACATTGCGGTGTCTTCCACAGGATATGTGCCTAGGCACGAGGAGTGATGGGCAGATGGCTGCTGCCTAACCAGATGAAATCAACTTTTCAGCTTCTGTTGGTGCTATAATGAAACATGTGCATAAGTAACAAACAATTCTGCATATGTCATTCCAGATAAAAGCTTACAAGACTGTTGACTTGAACCACAAATTCATGTGCTGCCATTACACATGGCTGGATTCCTTTGGAGAGTGTTTATTTCTATATATGCTTCAGAGTCCTGTTTACCGCTGTTAAAAGCTATGCAGGTTTTAATTCCCATTATAATTATTATTTTATGGTTTGCAGTCTCAGGGATCAAATTGTTTCCTAGGACAGATGAGGAACCTCAGTGCAGTGTCTGGTGTAGAACCTTAAGCTGATGACCATCTTGATGCGGGAAGACCACTACCCAGTTCCAAGTCAGCCTTATTACCTGTTGGTTTAAAAACTTTTAACCTTGCAATATAAGGCTAATTAAATATTGAAGGCTATCAGGTGTGCACTCTTTAGTTTAAAGGTCTCCATTCCCTGTCCATGATGCTCCCTCCTTACAGGATATAGTGCCTGTCAGGCAACTGTAATACCCCTAACATTTTGCAGTACCACAGAGCTTGACTCTCAGTCAGTTGTCTGCATTGGAAATCAGAAATAGAGGGATTTTTCCCTCTCCTTTATGCCCCGTCTGTAAATTATATAAAACATTTGATGGCTCTTGTTTTTCATGCTAAAGATCCTATAATTCTAGCTGAGGCATTTCCAACAGACTTCTAGGTGTTGTCATTCAGAAAAAATATAAATATCCCATCCTTACCTACAAATTAATGACCTCTAAAAGTTCTTATCATTAGAAGCCCTGTTCAGACCTTGATGACCAAGTACTTATAATTAATTAAGGCTGCAGTGCTCTATCTACTGGGAGGAAGATCCATAGAATTATGTGGAATTTCCTTTTGACTAGGCATATGAATGATGGTGTTTTTAATTTACTTTAATCCCCATTTCATGGAGAAAGATGCAATTTAAAAAGGGAGGGAGCATCTCCCCTTTAATCATCCAGAAATAGACACAGCTGTTGCTAAAGCCTCTCCTTAAATAGTAGAAAGGCAATATTTCTGAGGAACAGAGAAAACGAGTCTCATGCAACCCTCCTACTCCCACATGCGATGAGATCAAGCCTACAAGATCAAAAGAAATCTTAGAAACAGATTTGCTGTGTAAGGAGAGGCCAGAAGAAGCCATCGTATTGGATGGAATGAATGATACCTGACAAGAAATCAAGGGGGAAATCCAAATCCAGGAGACCTCATCACTCCAACAGATGCTGCACCCACGAACAAAGCCTTCAAGCCCCTGCCAGCCCTGATCCAGTGATGAATACTGAGCAACTCGTCTGACTCACAGAAAGATCTCCTGTGAGTAACGAAGCTGGGCCCTAAAGAAGAGCACCCACAACTTCCTCCTTCTCTGGAAGATGAACTCCTTAGGAGGTGGAGGAGGAGAAGGAGAG
Organism: Pogona vitticeps; assembly: GCF_051106095.1. Taxonomy (NCBI): domain Eukaryota; kingdom Metazoa; phylum Chordata; class Lepidosauria; order Squamata; family Agamidae; genus Pogona; species Pogona vitticeps. The sequence continues at coordinate 290,524,010 of NC_135784.1, forward strand.
GGAATCTGCCTGCAACCTTTGCTTCTCAAACACAGACGCCTCCAGTAGAGGAGGAGATGGAAAGGGATGGAGAGCCAGCAAAGACTATAGAAACAAGGAGCTTTGCAGCCACCAATGCTGTTTCTCAGTATGGCAAGATGCAGGATAAAAATGTATTTATGTCATACATTTTTATCAGTATGTCAGCAGCAGGATAAAAATTCTTGCAGCAAACCATGAGGGAGAATACTTTAAGTCATACACACGAAGAAAACCTTTCACTTCAATAGATATTCATGGGGGAGGCTTCATGTATGATCCTTAAAGCAAGAACTTCCTAGTTTTGGTTCTTTAGTGGTACATTTCAAACACACATGAAGTACTAGTTTCATATTAAGAATCTTAGTGTTGCTTGCCACAATTTGTTGAAATCAGGGAGGGATGATCTCCTACTCCACAATTCCTTTCTCACATTATGCCAATATTGCTTTTATCTCAGCCATTAGTGTGATAGTACATTTGGAAGCGAAGGAGGTTCTTAATAATAGTCCAAATTTCCAGCTCTCCCCCTGTAGAGCCTAAAAATGCAGGCAGCTGGATCATATCCAACTGCCTGCATTTAGCTTAAATTTTGGAAACTTTGCAGTGACCGCCAGTCAGTCATGGAAAGCAGTCATCAGAAACATCTCTCCTCATTCACATGCACAGGTAGTCCTTAAGAGATGTACAGATTGAAACAAATCCTTGAGTCGCAGCCTGAATAACTATATTCCTCTAAAGCCAGAGGGCTATTCAATCCCTATTCCTGAATGGAAAAATGTCTCCTTGACAGACCCCCCCCTCTGCCTCAAATGGTGCTGTGAGCTTAACTAGGCAGGGAAGAGGAAGAGAAATGTAATAAAGAAATCTACCATTGGTATGCAATTGCTGAACCCACACCATGAAAGAGAAAGAATGGACGGTTGGGTTCTAAGCGGACTTGGCCATTCATTAGATTGCCATGCATTGACCTGAAGTGCCAATGGGTGGGGGGGGGAGGAGAGGGTAAGTAAAATTCTACAGAGCCGCCACTAGTGCATTAACATGCAAATAGCCTGCCCTTCATTTACAAGGTTGGTGCTCCTCTGTGAGATTACAGTGAAGACTCTTCCCTCTCCCGCAGGAAAGAAGTGTTGGAAAAATTCACATAACCCTTTGAGAGTTCCCACAACCCTGCACTTGTTCACAAGTGCGCAGGGCAGCAAAAGGCAAGCTGGAAGGCACCACTGTGAAAGCAATTACTTAATGCTCCAGAGATTAAGCTGCTTGTCTCATCTTGGGACTTTATTATTCAAGAGAGAACAAAGAGCGAGGAGGTATTAATCTATGGTTCATAATGCACACTTTTCTACAACAGACCTTTATGAACCTACAGAGCGTTGCAAATTATAAAAGGAAGAGTTCGCCCGAGCAGGAAAATGGTCTCAAATTAGAAATAATATCTAAATTAGAGGTTATCTTAGGTCTTTAAATCCTTGTGATAGGGTTCTGAGTAAGTTAAGGGCAGCTCTTGTTCTTGGGCGGGAAATAACCAAGTGGGCTCATTTTGAACTTTTAACAGATTTATTAAACTTAACATCCAGAGAATCAACAACAACCTCTATGGGTTCAAAACAGCTTAATTCAGGTAGCTGACCGTAAGAATTAGATAATACATTAAAGAATGAATTCTTCTGTTTCACTGTGGAGCCCGACCAAAACGCTCTCTGTCCATTGGCTTCCATAACGGTGTGTTCCTCACTGCACAAATTGTGCCACAGCACGGGTGACGTGCCCAGTCTCCCTCGAGGGGTGGTTGGTTGAATGTGGCCTCAGGATGAATTGCCCTCCTCGAGTGACCCCTCGGGAATACAGTGGTGCCTCGCTTAACAGGCGCACCGCAGAACGACGGAATCGCATAGCAATGAGGTATTTGCGATCGCAAATGCGATCGCATACCGATGGCCCCTATGGGCAAAACTCGCATTGTGAAGATCGGTAAGCGTTTCGCTTACCGATCTTCGCATTGCGATGTCGGGGGAACAGCTGATCGGCGGTTCCAAAATGGCCGCCGGAAGCCCCAAAATGGCCACGTGCAGCGTTTTTGCGCCCTGCCCTCACTTACCGAGGGTGCAAAAATGGCTGCCGGACCCTGGAAACATCGCTGAACGGTGAGTTTTTTGCCCATTTGGAACGCATTAAACATCGTTCCAATGGGCTTCCCCGTTCCGTTTAGCGATGTTTTCACATGCGAGGCACCACTGTACTACTATCGCCCATTCCGGTGTCTCAGTCACAGTTATACCTTCTTTCTTGGGAGCTGGATCCGGCAAAAATTCTCCAACTTTCAAGCTGGGAAAGTCCTGCAAAAAGTCGCACACTTTCTGGTATTCAGCTTCTCTTCCCTCTTTCATCTCTTCACGGGGTATTCTGAATGTTCTCCCCCTTCATCCTCCTTTTTATCGTCCTCCCATACCGACAATGTTAGCTCCTCCCCTTCCTTTCCTTTCCCCTCTTCCACCAAAACAAACCTCTGTCTTTATTCCATCCCTCTCATCCCCTTTGACAATCACCCCTTCTGTTCCCTCTCTTCGTTCTTCTATCACTGATTCTTTTACTTGAGGAGACGGCGCACTCCTGTCACATTCCACCTTGCCTACTTCTCCTTCACAATCCTATTCACCAAATGACAACTTCATTTACCAAATGACTTTTTTGCCATATTTTATTTATATTTGCCAAATACATTGAATTTAATTTAGTACAGCAGGTTTCAAAGAAATTTCCTTATTGCTGAACAATAATTGTTCAATATATGCAAAGTTTATAAAACAATGACATTGGAATTGAACCTCGTGGTGCGGTAGTTAAACGGCTGTAATGCGGCCAAAACTGACCAGGGCTTCAGTCCCAGGTAGTTGGCTCAAGGTTCACTCAGCCTTCCAGTCAGTAAAATGAGTACCCAGCTGGCTGGGGGGAGGGGCAATGTGTAGCCTGCATAATTAACTTGTAAGCTGCCCAGAGAGTGATTAAAGTGCTATGGGGCATATATAAGCAGCACACTTTGCTTTTTTTATTCTTGTTGTGTGCCATCAGGTTGCCTCTAACTTATGGCAACACTATAAGAATGAATGACCTCCAAAATATCCTATCCTCAATTGCCCTACTCAGCTCTTGTAAACTCAAGGCCATGGCTTCCTTTATGGAATCAATCCATCTCATATTTGGTCTTCCTCTTTTCCTCCTGTCTTCAACTTTTCCAGCATTATTATCTTATACGCTTATGTCAGGAATAAGATACACTTATGAATCCAGCTACCATATTTTTCCATGTATAAGATGCCCCCATGTATAAGATGCCCCCCCCTTTTCTAACCCCAAATTAAGAAATCTAAGTGAAGCTTAGCAAATGTAGGATAAAAAGGATCAAAGTGCTGCAGGATGGCTTTGATCCCTGCTTTCTCCCTTTGTGCTAAGCCCCGCGTGACTTAGCAAAAGGAGGGGGAAAGGGATCAAAGCAATTCCACGACTACACAATCATTTTGATCCCTTTCCCCCCTATACAGCCACGGGACTTAGCAAGCAGAGGGAAAAGCAGGGATGAAAGCGATCCTGGATCACTTTGATCCCTGCTTTCCCCTCCACTTGGTTTTTTTCTCCTCAGCTTACTTCCGTGTATAAGACAATCCCCAATTTTTAGTCTAAAGATTGCAGACAAAAGTATAGTCTTATACACAGAAAAATACGGTCCATATCAAATATTTCTTATTAAACTAACCATGATAGGGCAATAGATGGGGGCAGTCCCTAGCTATAAAAGAAGACTGGCATTGAGAAGGGAACCCTGGAACCTATCAGTGAACAGTCAAAGCTAACCCCTTATCTTCAGCACAGAAATGCAACTTCATTTTGTAGAAAAGTGAGATCAGCTTTATGACTTACGAGTTGCCATAGGCCAGATGGTGAGCATCATAGGAAGAAAGGAAGTTGCTGTAAACTGACTGAGGACACAGGCCCATGTAATTCATTATTGCCAATTCTGACTGGTAGTTATTTGTTCCAGGATTCTTTCCCAGTCATATTTCATCTTTCCTGTAAACCCCAGTTTAAGCTCATTCCAAGCACCAACAAGGTCTGCCTCTGCATAACTTCCAAAATTGAACAAGATTTGAAATGTTCAAGGTGATGGGACTGTAGCATAACACATGACCAATTAACACCAAATATTCGGCAAGCATGCTGGGAAACACTATCCACCACTCACCCCCATATTTTGCCAGATCCCTCATTTTGTCTGACACTGATTCACCTGCCAGAAATCTGATGGTGATTTACACATGTTTAGTTAAAATGTATAAGTCACCATGGCAAATTGTCTCTAACTAATGAGGCACTGGGCATTTTATGAAGTGAGTGTCAAGCAACATGACTGGCATCTTGTCTATTAGTGGCAATTCATCACAGTGAGTTAGGCAATATCACTTAATAAACATATAACTGACAAGATTCTGGCCACATTGAAAAGAAAAAGAAACTTCCTGGCTTCAGGAAGCATGTGTTAAAATTAATAGCAGATAAGATTTCTTTATTGATGGTTGTTGTGGGTTTGTCAGGTTCTTTGGCCATGTTCTGAAGGTTGTTCTTCCTGACGTTTCGCCAGTCTTTGTGGCCAGCATCTCCAGAGGACTGGAGTAGGAACTCTGTCCATGCTCTGTTGTTGTTTGTTGGATAGTTGAGTGTTTGTTGGATAGTTGAGCATTTATAGCGTTTCACCACATTTATTGGGTTTACAAATCATCCATCACCCTCTCTTCTTGAACTCTACTTAAATCAATTTAGATCAATGGGTTTAAAATTTCCTCCAAGAAATCTTTTGCATGTTGTGAAATCTTTATAGATAGTAGAAAACTCAAAGACATGCAATATGTACAATCATTTATTTATTACTCCTGTAGTTAGATATTACAGCAGGTGATGAGAAGAAGTGAGTAAACTGATAATAATAACAACCACCACCACCACCTTTGAACTGCAGAGCTGGAAGGGACCCTGTGGATTATCGAGTCCAGACCCTCTCAAGAAGCCATAGTGGGGAATTGAACTCCCAACCTGTGGCTCCACAGCTAGAGACCTAAAGCCACTGAGCTATTCAGCCTATAAATGATCTTATCTGCTATTACTAAGAACTTTCATCAAGCTTGCAAGGAGCTCCACAAAATTACAAACACAGTTTGATGGCACTGCATGGTTGATGCATCAACTGGAATATAACAGCCTAGTTCAGATGTCATGTTTAAACTGCTCCCCGGAGTTGCAAACTGTCAGGAACTTTGTTCTCAACTACGGTTTGGTGCAAGATTGGAGCAAGTCAGTATTACAGCAATATGGGGACGTGTTTCTTCTAATTAATCCCATGGCATTGGTCCCAAAGGGGGTTTTATTCCCCTTGTTGCTTGGTACTGATGAGCTAATCTTGAAATTAGATCAATCTGCTTGGATTAACAAACTGCTGTGTGGAGTCACAGTTGTCAGGACAACGAACAGAAAATGTATCCTATTAATCCCCCTCAGAACAGAGCTGCTTTCATGCAGCCCTAGCTGGGTATACATTTATCAACAAAGCCAAGCAAATGAATGTTATTATTGTTATTTGCATCAAGCACCTGGGTAACAAAAGATGCTCGTGTTCATTATGGGGTGAATTACTCATTACAAGACCACATCCATAAACAAACGGGTGATATCTGGATGAAGAAAGGTATCTGAATGACATTTTCCTTTGAGAGCTATCCGCTTCACAACAGCACATAGTGAGTTCTTTCCAAAATCTCCTCACACCTACAATGGATATTTATATACCACAGTGCACAATATAAATCTCTCTTTCCAAGAGAGAGAAGATTATACACTCCTTATACAGGGCAGTCCTAACCAGGAGCTATAGCGAAACAGCTGCCTTGGGAAGCAGACAGATTCAATGCGTTGAAAATAAACAGGCATAGGTGTGATATATCCCGCCTCATACCCCTTATCTTAGCCTGTTCCTTTCAGGCTCATATCCTCTCACTGTAAAGTAAAGTTCAGCTACCAGCCCAGTTGTTTTCTCTGTGTGGTATACATGTGGAGGGTGCTGGGAGCTGGTTGGAAAAATTCAGCATCCTCTTTTCTTCCAGTACTACCATGTCCTGGGGTAATAATGGGATGATTTCTGTGACATTTCACATTTTCTCTGCAACTTAACAGTTTTGAACCCATAAGCAAGCACAAACATGTTTATGAATAATCTAGCCTTTCTCACCACATTACTCATAAACATGTTCAAAGCCACCCATAAACTGAAACATAGGTTGCCCGGGGGGGGGGGAATGACATGTCATAGAAATCCTCCCCCTAATAATAATAAGAAGAAGAATCATAGAAGAGTGAAGTTGGAAGGGGCCTACAAGGCCATCAAATCCAACCGCCTGCTCAATGCAGGAATACAATCAAAGCATATCTGCCAGGTGATTAGATGACCTCCGGTCAGCTCTGATTTACAACAAAACAAACAAACCTCCCAAGGCTTTTTTAAGGTTTTTGGTCTGTTTGTTTTGCTGTAAATCAGAACTGACCAAAGGGTCACCCAAGGTTTTTTAAGCATAAATTACTCATAATTGGTTTACCAGTCCATTTTTCCAATGACACTTTGGGACTGTTCATGGCACAATAATCCCATCTGCCACCCATGTTCTGGATGATCTTGGCTAGTTTCCCTCCCAGGAGGCACAGTGGTGTTCATGCTCCAGGCCCTTGGCTGGTGCATCAGCCCCCTAACCTACTACCAGCACTTTAGTTGTGGGGCAGCCCTATCCTTATGACAAGCAAATGAACTGAAGTTATCAGAGGCAGGACACCCTAATACTGTGGTCTCCAACCTTGGGCTTCCAGATGTTCTTGGACTTCAACTCCCAGAAGCCTTCACCATCACCTCTGATGGCCAGGATTTCTGGGAGCTGAAGTCCAAGAACATCTGGAGGCCCAAGGTTGGGGACCACTGCCTTAATACACCTAAGGTCAAGGCAGGCCTGTGATATGTAGTGTTTAAAGTGCTGCTCAGGAGATCTGGGTTCTAATGCCCATTTGGCCATGAAACATACTGGGTGACCCCTCTCTGGATCAACAGCAGGGATGTATATGTCATGAATAAATAAGGTCTTGAGTCTGATTCAGCCTGGCTGTCTTCATGTTCAGCACTGTATAGGTAATAACTCTGAGATGCATGGATTCAGAAAACATTAATAGCACAAGCTCTGTCAGAGTAGAACGGTCAACAAGGTGGTGGATGCATGAATGGAAAGCGCTGGTCTAGGCAGCATATATTCAGCATTAAAGTCAAAAAGGCAAGAGCTAAGGTAAAAACCGACTCATACAAGGAACAACCAGAAAACCAAGGAAATCCCAAGGTACCAGCATAGTTTGGCCAGCAAACTCTTACAAGGGTCAAGGGCAGATATTGTCTACAGAAGAAAGAACAGAAAGGGAGCAATCACTGCAGACTGGGAGCCCAAGAAAAAACTCAGTAGCTTGTGTCCTGGCTCATAGGAGCTACTTGGATGAGTTCAGGTCAGGTAAATTAGGTATTATCTAATAAAAATAAAAAATACTGTAACCAGGTGGTACTTTATTCTGTTCAGCTTTTTAAAGTGAGGACAGGATTGGGTTGTGTTTCCAAACAAAGCTTTAGACTGGCCAGTTTATAAAGATGTCCTGATGGGTTGCCTGGATAGGGAGACAGCTGGACAGAAGGGAAAGGACTGCCATTATCCAGGGTTATGTAAACTGGGGAGGACTAATTTGACAAACACAGTGACAGCTGACTTTCTACTCTCTAGAACAACGACGGGCAACTTTGGAAGATCCAAGGGGCAAATTTCCCTTCCAGATTCACTGCCAACCACATGGTCTTGCCCTCCTCACTGTATAGCACCAAAAGGGGAGGGGGTTAACCCCTCATTTTACAACTACAATTGTATCAAAACAAGGCGCACGGGGCCATGCACTTTGGCTTCAAGGAGAACCATATCCCCCGGAGCATGATTCTCCATCTTCCACTCGGCTATGAAACTTGCTGGGATCTCTTTACCTGACCTACATCGTAGGGCTGTCGTGAGAATAAAGTGGGGAGCCCAAAAAGTGGGTACTCCAGAGGCCAGAAAAATACTTGCAGTGCTGATCCTCGATTTAGAACTTTCTCTTCCTGAGTGCGCCTGGCAGGAGCCCTGCTTTCACAGACTTCTGGAACTAAATGAATATTTTAATCAAGGTGATAGGGTGGTGTCTGCAAAAATAAAAAAATGGATGTGAAAAAGCTATAATGAATCATCTTCTCTGTACAGCGAAGTAAAAAAAAGTAAACAGAGAAAAAGGTCTTTGTGTGAAGTTTGATTAGGCTCACAGATCACAGGGTGTGAATGCATTAGTTTATAAATACAGTGGTGCCTCGCTAGACGATGATAATCCGTTCCACTGAAATAGCTGTTTAGCGAAATCATCGTCTAGCAAAAAGCTAATCATCGTCTAGCAAAAATCGGTTTGCGAAGCAGGGACCAAACATTGTCCAGTGAAATTCCCCCATAGGAATCACTGTTTTGCGAATCGCTATAGCAATCGCAAAAAGTCAATGTCTAGCAAAAAAACTGTCATGCGGGGTAACTGTTTAGCGAGGCACCACTGTACTGCACAAGACTTATAATCAAAAACAAGGCTGACAAGCAGCAGATTACATATATAATAAGCAGGGTGGATAAAAATAAATGATTTTTAAAATCAGAATGACTGAATGAACACTAATCAGATTTTTTTGAAATTGTGATTTAAATTGATGTACTTTAAATCCATTCTGTCCCGATAATATACAATATACCTACACATGCACAGAACTATGTACATGCAAATATATATACAGAAAATGCAAATTATACTTTAGAGTCTTTAGGCTGGAATGAATAACTGAATGCTATTAGAGAATATAATATAATAATCACTTAGATAATAAAAGCTTAGATCACCTGGCAGTTATGCTTTGATTGTATTCCTCCACTGAGCAGGGGGTTGGACTTGATGACCTTGTAGGCTCCTTCCAACTTCACTTTTCTATGATTCTATGATAAAGGAATGTCACTTAACCCCAACGAAAGTGATCATAGGCAGCAATGTGCTACACACATATTCTACTGTGCACAAAAGAACCCCTTCCCTTACAGAGAGTGGGGCCAGCTATAAGAGTCCTGAATACTTAATGTGCACTGCTATTCAGCAGTACATGCATAATGCCACAACACTGCAGATCCTTCTCCCACTTTGGGGATGGCTATATTTCCACACCTCAGCAGGGTGTGATTTTTTGTACCACTTATGGAAAAATAAATAACATTCAGATAACATTTATGCCATTCAAATGTTTACAGAAGCTTGCTTTTCTACATGTTTATCTCTTGTTGGCTTGGGTATTTATTAAGAACTTTATGCCACATGGTTCAAGGCAATGGTTTCACATAATGCAATGAGCCCAACAATATATTCAATGGAGGGGAGAAGATGTAATAAGCAACCTTTGAAAGCCTCAGGAAAGGCTCAGAATATGCTATTTTTGTAGCAGGAGGAATGGTAGGAGGAGGAATAACACCAATTTCCTCACAAAGATGTTCAGCAATTTCATAAAATATATAGGCAAGATATCTTAGGTTCCCCTTCTCCCCAAAGGCAGTGGATGTACCAGAAAGCCTTGCATCACTCAAATACCCTCCTCAGTGGCCAGCTGCATGCTATGCAATTTTTTTAATACACACCAGTATACATGCCCTATGAATGGCAGAGACTATGCACATGTACGTCTTTAAACTTCCAAGTGCCTATCTTTAGGAAAGCTGACAGAGCCCCAAGATACAGGTACAGTATATCATCCTCCCTTAGCTTTCTTGCTAACACCGTCTAGCCCTGGCTACTATATTTTCTGTAGGAAGCATCAACCTCCCCAGAGAGATGAGGGCACACTCTGTAGCAAACCCAGGTTTGTGTCTGTAAGTTGTTTCCAACACCCCCTGGTACATGGACCTTCTCCTATATTCTCAGGACATTTGCTTTCTGAACATCAGCAACAACTTAGCAAAATATCCTTTGGCATCCTTACAGACCCATTCATTACAGCGTAAATACTTGTAGACTAGACTTGTACACACACTAGTCTTGCCACCTGTTCCTTAATTCAAGGAACAGTTCCTCTCATATGAGTCTTATCTGTGAGACGCACTACAATTAAAACAACTTGGATTACAAGAATGACATAAAATAACTCTGGGCACACAACTTTTTAAAACTGACTCACAGCTGTTTCTTATTTTGGAGTTTGCAGAACTGTCCAAAAACAATTTGCTGTCTGTCCTGGAGTAATAAGAACAAATGGCTGGCATGCCTCTTCTCCACCCAGTATACCAAGGTGTAGAGTGCTTTATACCTGCCAAAGTTATTTTGTCAGAGAAGGCAGGAAGTTCCTCAATTATCTCTCCCCACCTTTAGCAGGAAAATGTATAATAACCAAATAACCAATAATTTGCTGCCCCTTCATCACACTCAAAATTAGCGGCTTCATTCTGGATACTGACAGGGCTGCCCTTATTTATTTTATTTATTTATTTGATTTGTATCCCGCCCATCTGGTCTATACGACCACTCTGAGCGGCTTCCAATATAATATAATCAATAAAAACACCGTCTGCAGTCCTAAGATGCTAGCCTTCCCCAACCCGCTGACTCTCCGACTTTTTTAGACTAGAGCTTCCAACACTCCCAGTCAACATAGCCAAGGTTCAGGGATGATGGGAGTTGTAGTTAAAAAAAAGATTGAGAAGCCTCAGCTTGCAGAAAGAGACTTCGCCGCTATCCTCATCATCATGCGCGCGCACACACCACCAACAGCCCCCCCCCCGGGAACAGAGGACCCCCTACCTGGGAGTAAACCCAAGTCAATGTAGGTGGAAGCAAGAGTTACTTGATCGCGATCAAAGAAGGAAAAGATTGGCGCGCCCCTCCTGCCAGTCTCCCCTCATTGGAGACAAACTCTTCGAAGTCCATCCTCGCTTACCTTCCTCCGAGGGAGCCGAGAGGAGGGGGCGCCTCCTTGCCGCCTCCTCCCGCTTCGGGGGAGGCCCCCCCACCCGCAGCCAGCCCGGCGCTCCTTCTCTCCCGACGCATTGTCGGCAAGTTCAGCCACAAGGGAGGCAAGAGCGCGCAAGGGCTCCGCGGCCGGGCGCGCGAGGGGGGCGCGGGGGGGGGAGAAGAGGAGAGGGGGGGAAGCAATGGCCAGGAGGACCAATCCGCTCCTAGAGAGGGCGTGGCCTGGGAGAGAGCCCGCCAGGGGAGGCGAGCGTGGCTTCGTTTCCATGACAGCCCGCCCGGGGGGAGGGGGGAACCCGCCGAGTGTGGCCGAGAGAGGGGCTGCTTTCGCCGCGTCCTTGTCTGCCCGCCCTACTCAATGGGGAGAGCGCTAGTATCCATTCCCCTGTACTGTATACACTTGTATTTAGAGGGAATTCCCATTCCCGGGAGGGCCAGAACGGCGGTCACAGCCTCTGGTCAACCTGGACTCTTCAGATAATGTTGTCCTAATACGGCCAAAGTGGATGGAAGTTTTAATTTTAATTGTATTTTAATCATTTTATCTTTTATTGTATTTTAATTGAATTTTAATTGTTGTAAGCCGCTCAGAGACCTTTGGGTAGAGTGGGTGGCATATAAGTTAAATAAATAAATAAATAAAATAAGTTGTAGTTGTTACAGTAGTTATAAATCCCTCTGTTTTTGTTGTTGTTGTTACTAAAGATGCTATGGCTAATGCTTTTTTGGAATGCCAGGTCTCTTTTTTTATGGGTTATTGTGCCTGGTTATTCATTGGGGAAAGCAGATTAATATTAGTTCTTAACAGTGTTTCTATGCTGCTCACTTACAAAGATCTCTGGATGGACTGCAAATGCTACAATATAATAAAATACAACTGTATGCTAGTTTTCCTGGAAAAGCAATCAAACAAAGTTAAGAAACTAAGCTTCTCTCCGTATCACAACTGGGTACAGACGCCCATCTCTGTGGGAAATACACTCTTGTTTGCATTCAGAGATTCTAGGACAGCTTTTCTTGGCCTGGGTTGCTCTAGAGGTTTTGCAATACCGGCAGTTTGAGCCAACATAGCTATATTTAGGGATAATGGGTACTGTGGTTTAAAAGCTTGGGGGGTGGGTGGGGCAGAGAGAGAAAGGCATTTCCAGTATCATTTCTCACACATCAGGATTGAACCCTGGAAAACAGAAGGGTAGAGGAGAAAGAATAGGTGGCACATACCAGGGTTTAACAAGTTGAACCTAATTTTCCCTGATCCAAAGACCTGTTTATATCTAGGTAAAAGTTAAGCAGGAAATATTGATTTTAACAGTCAATAAACATATTTGAAGCAGCATTACATGCAAAACAATTTAAAGGATCTTTTCCCTGTTCAAGCATTGCTATTTCTACCAGTAAACCATGGACAGCTCCTTTCAATGCATCATTTTGTAAAACATACATGAACTGGTACCATGAAGAGGTTTATGTTACGAACCATAAAGTCAGAACCAACTTACAGAGACCCTAATAGAGTTTTCAAATCAAGTGAGATATTTAATGGGTTATTTTACTAGTTCCAACATTCCTCCCCATGAATTTCCATGGCTGAGCAGGGATTGAAACACAGGTCACATGAGTCCTAGTCCACCACCATCCACTACATCAACCATTCTCAACAGGGGCCATATGGTCCTCCGGGAGGGTTGGCACATTTGAACGGGGCCACAGACTGAAACCAATTCTTCGCACACCACCTTATAAAGTTCTTTATGCAATTTACCGGTATATAACCCTAATTTGGCCCACATTTCCTTCATATTCTTATGGCCATGGACAAAAAAAGGGGGTTGAGAATGGCTGCACTACACCATACTGGTAAACGGCAGCCCATGAAAATACTCTGTTCCATATCCAACAGGCAGGGTGTGTCTGCATCTGTGTGTCTGGTGTGTGTGGGGATTAAAGATTAGGGCCAGTATTCAGTTGTATTACACAATCATCTAAGCATTCCCTATGTTCCAGCAGGCTCCTTACAGCATACACAGCATCACACTGGTTGCACATCCATTTGTATGTGTGACTACAAAACAGGAGGTCTCCAAAAACAGGGGAAAGCTTACACAAATTCCGGAACAGGATACTAGTCCAGGACTAAGGAGATATAGATGTAAAATCCTTACCCATCCATGACTGATCCGTGACTGGGTCAATCACAGGTTCATGTACTTCAGAGAATTGTTTCGATTTTTTTATCCAGTTGGGAAAGAACTCTTATACCATCTTAATCTCTGTGGCTCTCCCCTTCCCTTTCTCTCATTGACTACTCTGTCTTTTTCCTCCGTGGCTATTCTTTGTGCATATTCTTTTTTTTCTTCAGCTATTCACTCCTGCAGTAAGGCTGAATCCCAATACAGTATACTATTTCCCCCCAAAGTATCCACCTCAGTAACTCACTAGTTTCCTAAAGTTCTGGCAAGATGTGTGGGCACTTGCTACGCAATACTTCAATAAGCATATGCAGCCAGAGTTTATGAACATTTTCCTATGTAAAACAAGTGTCCTTCAGGTCTTGTATCTTCTAAACAACAGGGCAGATCAACTTCAAATTAAAAACAGCTTGCAGCAGGAATAATTTCCTTTTTAGGAAGCAGTAGTAAGCATTAGGAAAGTAACTACTGAATTAGCTTAACAGCAAAAACAATGGTAGCAAAACAAAATCACAGAGTGTGTGATTAGGAAGGTTTTTTGAAAATGTAAGTTAAAACTTTAACATTACTTGTCCAACTTTCTCCAAATGTTCAGAAGAACACTCCTGTGAACCTTTAATTTTATAGTCAACAGTGACTCATTGGAGATGTCCACGCCTAGAGCTGTTCAATTCATCATTTTCAAATATTTTTAAACCACTTTTCCCTTTTCTGTAACAAATTGGTGCTTATTCCCAAGATTTAGGTGAGCTTAAAATACAAAATGGCACATCCCTAGAATACATATTTTGGACCAGAACTGATGGTGGTGGTGATGTCCTGTCAAGTTGTGCTCAACGTATGGCAACCTCATGAATGAGCAATCTCCAAAATGTCCTGTCCTCAACAGCCCTGCTCAGCTCTTGCAAACTCAAGCCTCTGGCTTCCTTTAGGAAGTCAATCTATCTTGTATTCAGTCTTCCACTTTTCCTGCTGCCTTCCACCTTCACCAGCACTGTCATTTTTTTTCCAGAGAATCTTGTCTTCTCCTGATGTGCCTGAAGTAGGACAACCTCAGTTTCAATATTTTTGCCTCCTGACAGTTCAGGCTTGATTTGGACTAAGACCCACGTCTTTAGCTCTCCTCCAGCACCATATTTCGAATTAATAATTTTTTTTTCTTGTTGGCTTTCTTTACTGTCCAGCTTTTCACACCCATACGTGGTGACTGGAAATATGATAATGTGGATTATCTTTGTCTCCAGTGGTAAATACCCTTTATGATCTTTTCTAGTTCTTTCTTTGCTACCTTTCTGGGTCTCAGTTTTCTGATTTTTTGGCTAGTCTCCATTTGGATCGATGATTGACCCAAGGGACACAAAATCTTTCAATATTTTAATGTCTTTGTTGTTAATATTAAAGCTGTGTCGTTCTTTTGTAGTCATGATTGTTGTCTTCTTAATGTTCAACTGTAATCCTGCTTTGTCACTTTCTTATTTCACTTTCCCTAACAGTCGTTTCAAGTCATTGCAGCTTTCTGCCAGTAAGATGATGTTATCTGCATATCTTGTTACTGATTTTCTTCCACCAATTTTCACTCCTCCTTTATCTGAATTTAGTCTGGTTTTCCACATATACCTGTATATAGACTGAACAGAGAACGGAATAAAATGCGCCCTTATCTAACAGCTTTGCCCATAGGAAACCATTCTGTCTCTCCATAATCTGTCCTAACAGTAGCTTCTTGTTCACAATCAAGTGCTAAGGCATACCCATTTCTTTCAAAACAATCTATAGTTTCTTATGAACTACACAGTCAAAGACTCTGTTGTAGTCTATAAAGCACAGACTGATCTTCTTTTGAAACTTTTTGGTGCACTCCAGTAACCAGTGGATATCTGCCATATGATCTTCAGTACCTCTTCCTTCTTGAAATCCAATTTGAACTTCAGGCACTTCTTGCTCCATATAAAGTAAAAGCCTTTGTTACAACACCTTGAGGATCACATTGTTTTCATGGAAAATTAAAACAATGGTCCTGCACTCCTTGACATCTCCTTTCTTGGGAATTGAAATGCATATTGAACATTTCTATCTAAACCATTGTTACCTACAAGACCAATTAATCCAGGGTCTAAAACTATCTACTGCACCAATGTATTGGGTCAATTGCATACAAATGCTTTGCGTTTTCATACCCTTTCATGGCATGGAACAAAACCCTGCCCATGATCGTCTCAAGAGAAACAACCTTCCTCTAGATTCATAACAGAAAAAGTTTTGAATGAGACACTTACTCCTGTGCCTCATATTTATGAGAATGAGGGCCTGGGGAAAAATATTAAACTCTAGTATTACAACTGCAGCAAAGAACTGAGCTGAGCTCATTTCCTGTGTAACACCTGAACTCTTGCCATGTGCCTTCTTAGTCAAGAAAGTTGTAGAATGTGAAAGAAATAGGAATAAACATCCTAAAGTTATACAGTGGACCCTTGACTTACAGACGGCTTGACTTACAGACTTTTTGAGTTACAGACTTCTCTGGCCGCAAAATTTAGGTTTGACTCGCAGACTGAGATTTGACTTACAGACCAGAAAAAAACCAAAATGGAACAAAAACAGCCTGTCATGGGATTAATCGGTTTTCAATGCACTGTAGGTCAATGGAGACTTGACTTACAGACTTTTTGACTTGAGAACCGCCTTCCAATGCGGATTAAGTTCTCAAGTCAAGACCCCACTGTAACAGATTAATAAAAAAGCAAGATTAAATTGTAACATATTGCCTTGCACGGATGTAGCTTCCTCCTTTCTCAGATACATTTGTATTGTAGTTTAGGTCTCCCAGCCCTAACTTTCTGAAAATGCTCCGTGCTGTCCTCTACCTGCTTAAGTTATAAGCCATTGCTATCAGAAGAGCTCAATGGTTTAAGTCTCTGGCTGCAGAGCCAGCAGTTAGATGTTCGATCTCCCATTGTGTCTCCTTGGAGTAAAACCTGCCTGTGTAGTCTTGGACAAGCTGCCTAGTCCCATGCTACCCCCAGAAGAAAGGAAAGACAAATCACTTCTGAGTACTCAATACCTAGAAAACCCCAAAAAGGGTTGCCATAAGTCAGAATTGACTTGATCACATGCAATTATTATTATTTTCCTGAATATGCAGTTCTTGATGCAGCACATCTAAGGTTATTAATTCTGCACAGTATTAACACCATTAAATACCACAAATCCTACTATGCTGGTGGAAAAATACGCTTCTGACTTTAATGGTAATCAAAGCAAAAGTCAGCCAGAGTCCTTAAAACAGTGCCAGACACAAAACTGCTTGTGGCAGAAGCTGGATTAAATATAATGTTAAAGTAATTCCAGTGGCTTCTATACATCTGTCCTTGTATCAGATCTGTGGTAAGATTTTGATATTTAAAATCCAATATCACAATCTACTTAAAATTAGAAAAAGTGCTACCTCATATTCTCTGTCTTTAATTCATACTGTTGTTGAAATAATACAACGCCTCTTTTAAAAAATGAAGAGAGAAAATCAGTATCATGTGCAACAAAGAGGAACTGACTGGGAAGCTACTGATTACAGTAATGCTGCACAGGAAACAGTAACGTAAGCAGAAGATGGAAGCTATTGTTCAAATTTCAAGAGACCTTTCTTGAGCAGGACTAACTTCTGAATTAATGCTACAGAATGATCTTAACCATGAGGATATGCATTGCTGACTGTAGAGCCCCCTATAACGTGCCACATGGAATTAACATTTCAGTTCCACTCAATAGCGTAAGAGCCTGGTTGGATGAGACCAGAGTCTCATAGACTGTCTTTTAGGAAAGAATGAGCTAAAATAGGAATTGAGCATTTCTGCCTTTTCTTTGTCATCGGTTGTTTCTATCCTCACTAACTGAGCCACTATTTCTTTTTCAGTCTTTTGTTATGCACATAACTGAAAAATACTTTTAAAGTTTTTTTTAGCATCTCAAAGTCTCTAGCATACAAGTCTTCAGCTTGTATGTCAAGAAACCTAAAACCTGTAACATAAGGAGGTGTGTTCCCCAAAGGACTTGCCAAAACTCTTGAAGAGTATACAATATAGACTTTACACACAGGGACAAATTCAGGTTTAGGCAGTACAACATACGAAACAGTCCTAGGAACTGATATTACAGAAGAAACAAATACTGTACTAAATAAGAACTTGCGGTTGGTACTGTTTTATTGTCCAATAATACTGATTCAAATATTTACACTCCTACTTTTATAAATCCACAGTTCAAACACTCATACCTATGGCTTTTGATTTTTTTTCCATCTTTTAAACATAAGATCTTTCTGCAAAGGTCAAAAAGTTTAAATAATAAAACAGTAGCCTGATGCATTGAGTAGACACATTTACTTTGTATTTTAATGCATTTTTTAAAATATAAAATGTACCTTTTTTTCTAAAAAATAAAAATCTGGTGATAAGACGCCAGTGCAACCTTTCAGCCAACTCATATCATATTATAGATCAGCTGAAATTTTCCTATTGTAATTGGCCCTTTTGAAAAAACTGCCAGTGTTCAGTCTACTTCCTTTCCCCCATCTACATTTAATGGAAAACAAAACAAAACAACATGGTTGCTAACAAATGGAAGCAAAATTGCCAAGCACTATACAGCAATATCTACACAGACTCTTCTGCATTAGCTCCATAAATATCTTAAAAGCTTTGTGGAAGTTTAATTACTTCAGCTGTGTGAAGGCACAAGGGATCCTCTTTCTGTTTGCTTGCTGAAAGAAAACATAGTACAGCTTACCTGCATCCCAGTGAGTTTCTGGGCTTGGAGGACAGTGGTTAAACAACATAAATAGAAGAAAGACAGCAACTACTGCAAAATAGGAAAACAAAGGGGAATTACCTGTGGCTTCAAATAAATCACCCAACTGCCCTTAGAGAATCCATTATCTTGCTGGAACCTTGCCATTTTTAAACACTGAACTCATATTCGAACAGAAAACAGAACTTGTTTTAAAAGTCTCTCACAATGACAAACAGTATAGCCTAGTAGCACAGTCTAGAAAAACTCTATGGTTAAATTTCACACAAAGCTGTCTGTCTTCAGAACAGACTTAGTTCAGTTAAACAAAAAGGGGGGGTCCTTTCCAGAAGTACAAGGACAGTTTAATCAAATATTCCCACTTTGGTCCATCCGTCCAGTTACCCAAGGCTATCAAACCAAGAAAGCCATCCATTGGTGGGGTGCAAAAGTCAAATAAGAATGTTAACAAAAATAATTTGGTTTTCTTTTCTTTCTTTCCCCAAATCACAGATAATGAAGTCAGTATTTCCTAGCTCTCCACTTTTTCTTCTTGCATATCCAATATTGTCTGAGTTTTCAATACATCAGATTCCCCACAATCTGTTGCATGTGCCTCTGCCTCATCCAGCTGAGTGGACGCGTTGGCTTCTAGTTCTCCTTGATCCACATGTCCTGATTCTACTTGCTCCAGGACAGTTTCTTCTATAAGCTGTGCCTGAACCTCTTCCATATGCAACTGGTTTACATGTTCCACATCTATCTCCTCCATATGCACTTCTGTGCTTTGCTCAGTCTGAATGTGCTCTACTTCTAAGTAGCTAATCTCTACCTGCTCTGGGAGCTCTGCTATTTGCTCATTTTTTACTTGATTATTTGGTATCAAATCTGGATGCACCTGCTCAACAGTCACTTGTGCAGGATCCACCTGGACCTGAATTACAGGCAACACATGTACTTGTTCCACCTGCTCTATGATAGTCATGGACGCTACTGGATCACTGTCCACAGGAAGGATGTCCTCCGTTACTATTCGTTCAGAAATGTTGTGCATTTCTTGCAAGTGCCTCCGCAGTTCACTGCCTTGCATAAACCACACATCGCACAAGGTACAGTGGTTGGGCTTGTCGCCTGTGTGTATTACCAAATGGTCCTTGAATTGATCCCAGCTGTTAAATACACTGTTACAGACCTAAAAGAAACACATAAAACCTTTAGAAATACGGACCAAAATTCAGTATACATCTCTCAATCATTGTTTTCAGTATGTTTTGTGTCCTTAAAACCCTAGGTGGTCACAAAACTAGTTCTCAAACACTAAGTGTCCATTAACCTACCTGTCTGGTTAGCTAAAAACCAGGTGATGCCTAACAGACAGCAGTTATGGTTGCCCATTCCAAATCTATGGGCACTACACCACAAACCTTCATCTAACACAGAAATGGCAACTATATGACTCTCTAACACTGCTGTATTGCAACGGCCATCATCTTACACATAGCTTACTCTGTGTACAGCTGATAGGTATGGTTCATCAATGGCTAAAATGCTACACGGCTCCCATTCCTGTTGTAGATTATCTCCAATGAAAGACAGAATTATGGATGCATATTTGATTTTCTGCACTGGTATTGCAGGCAAGACTAACATCTCTACCTTGGTTGGTAATTATATTCTTCTCTTATAACATTCTCACCTTCCACCAGATATTCCAAAGGTAGTTCTGCCCATATGAACTGTGAAGACCACTGAGTCTGAAGCCTTTGCAATGCCCTCCTAAGGGATGCTCATATAGTGGCTATGTTTTCTATCTGGGGCTAGGTGAATAGCGTTTTTCTAATCCAAAGCTTAGTATCCTACCACCTAAACATGGAGCAGAAATAAAATCACATCAGTGCCCTCTCAAGCTTTGGCAGGCTTCTCAATATGTGTCTGTTCTCTTACTGGTTGTGAGATCAGTCATGCAACACTTTGGTCATAAAACAAAAGAAACATATGCACAACTGTCTTCCACTCCAAGATATTGACCAAAGCATTTAAAGTTTTCTAGGCAAGTGGGGATGGGGGAGGGGGAGGGAAGCAGAGTATAATGAGATAATAAATTAAATCCACAGAAATTATTCTGTTTCTATTTGCTGGTTATGTTAATTATGTGGCTTTCTAAAAATGTTTTCACTTTATAAGCTACCTTGGAACCAAATCTGGTGAAGTGTGTTAAACAGACTGTAAAATAAAGAAAAATAAATACTAACATGGTTTGGAAAAATGTCTACAAATGTTATTATAGCTCTGCATGCAATGTTTAAGTGCTGAAGCTGTCTGGCTAAATATATTATATCTCTGATCTGCAATCTGTCAGGATCTGCTTCCACTTGATAGGTAACATGATGTTTTTGAGTTCACTCGGAGCCCTATGGATGTTCCTCACAGTCAAGGAGATACTTGACTGGTCAATTAATGACAAAAATCTTTATCCTGATCAGGACACTGGCAGACAAGTCTCTGTGACCTGCACAACCAGGATCACTACAGAAAGGCTTTAAAAGGTGTTCTACAGTTCTACAAAGGGTTTATTTGATCATTATTCTACCTGATAGTAGGAGCAGAAGGCTAAACAGTTCTATCTCCTCCCTATTTATTTCCAAGGCAAAAAGAGCAGTGGAGCAAGTTATCTACAGTACTCATTCTGTCTCAAATACTTCAACAGGAATGTATCAGACAACCCTCCACCAAAATAAATACCAAATTAAAAAAAAATAAACCAAAACATTGTAGCACCTTCAAGACCATTATATTTCAATGTGAACTTTAATGGATACATCCACTTCTTAGTCCTTTTTGTTTGTCTTTTTTGGGTTTCCCCCATATGCTTGCATAGATTCACATAGTTACTTCCTTTAATTAATATTATTTATAATAAGTGAGACTGGTGCTTATCTAGCTATAATGTTAAATAGAGCACAAATCTTTTCACCACCTCCAAGAAAGGTAAAGATCTGGAGTGATCTGCAATCTTTCACTCCCTTAACCAGACATAACGGCATTTCAATATACTGTGCTGCCTTCCATGATGTCACTCTATATATTAATACTGATACATCAATATCAGTCACAGTATGGTATTCAAGCTTTTTCTTTCACAGGACACCAACTAAAAGTCACACATGTCTTTTCCTTCATTACATACCTGACATTCATAAAGTTTTTTCCGTCCCTTTTTAGCACCAGCACCAGACTGACACGCTGTCAAGTGACATTTGAGTGTGCTGTTCCGAGCAAAGCGTTCGTGGCAGTTTGAGCACTCGAATGGTTTTTCACCTATCAAGGCAAAGACAGGCATTTATGGAACAGGAAGATCAAGTCATTTCCATTGCAACTTAAGTGGAATTACACAGCTTCCCCATTCACTGAATCTCATGTCCAGGTATCGCAAAAATACAAGAGTGAGAGTTTAGTTTAAGGGCTAGTTTGGAGGGTCAGATCAGGTTTATCCAAGTCAGCACTCCCATCTCCTGACATTAGTCTTCTAGACTGCTTCACTCAAGAACAACCCAATAGCTATGATTATTAATTCATCAGTAAAAACAAAGATTCCTTCTTGGCTTTCTTCTCAGCCAGTGAGTAAACTATATATAACTATCCACTTTTACAGTCGGGTTTTGTGCAAGTTTAGTCAGAAGCATGCATATGGAGATAAGATGGCACAGAATGCAAATTCCAGTGTGCTTGATCATAGGCAAAGTGTGCAAAATTATGACACCAGCCATGTTGACAACCCTCTGGTATACTGGTTACACTGTAGTACTGCAGTCAAGACTCCTACTCACAACTAGACATGGAGGTATGCATATTTGTGTATGAATACAAATACCGCTGCACAGATGGAGATAACAAGGGTGGAGATAACAAGAGTGGAGATATCCACTCACCCTTCCACTGCTGCTGAACACAAGGCTAAACAGTCCTATCTGCTTCCTACTTATTTCCAAAGCAAAAAGAGCAGTGGAGCAGGTTATTTAGCCGTTCTGTCTCAAATACTTCAACAGAAATGTTTACCCTTGCTATGTCCACCTATGCGGGGATATTCATATTCATTTATGAATATCCTCATCTCTACTCACAACCTGAGTTTGATCCTGGGCTCTGGTAGCTGGCTCAGGGTTGACTCAGCCTTCCATCCTTTTCAAACTGGTTGATTACCCAGTTTGTTGTCTATTTGTGTGTAGTCTGCATAATTAAATTGTAAACTGCCCAGAGAGTGCTTTAAGCACTATGGTGGTATATAAGCAGCACACTTTGCTTTGCTGGTCAGTATCCTGATCATCAGCTTCTTATAGCAAAATTCAAGCTTAAACTGAAGAAAGTAGGAAAAACCACTGGGCTAGTCAGGTATGTTGTTGTTTAGTCGTGTCTGACTCTTTGTGACCCCATGGACCAGAGCATGCCAGGCCCTCCTGTCTTCCACTGCCTCCCGGAGTTGGGTCAAATTCATGTTGGTAGCTTCAATGACACTGTCCAACCATCTCGTCCTCTGTCGTCCCCTTTTCCTCTTGCCTTCACACTCTCCTAACATCAGGGTCTTTTCCAGGGAGTCTTCTCTTCTCATGAGATGGCCCAGTCATTCTTCTATCAGCCAGCTTGACTTCAAGCTTAATCTCAGGGGGCATTTGCTGAGGCAAACTGACAAAAGTAGGGAAATGGCCACCAAACACTCACCCCAACCATTCTCTTCTGCCAAATGGTACCCACAGTCACTGGCTACCTTGCAAGGCAAACACTCTTTTTGGAGAACTCTAATATTCCCTTAGAACATGCAATCTCATCCTTACCATCATGGAACATGTATGCAGCATTTTAATATTAGAATCGTAGTATTGGAGAGCTGGAAGCAGTATCAAAGGTCTCCTAGTCCAATTCTCAAGTCTGCCTCCCCCCCTTCCTGAATACACATAACAATGTGGAGCATGATGTATGACTTAGGTTTACACAAGAATTCACCACCACAACAACCATGTCTTATACACATTCCCATTTATCCACCATGTGCCTCCTGGATCACCCAACAATGCTATGGCTAGAAAATGTGACCCTCATACCAGCATTAGAAAACTCCAAGCTCAAAAGAGCAGAGTAAACAACAGCATAATATAAGAATACAATCAAGTCAATGCACATGCTGTTCAAGACATAGATGCTTACCATACTCAATGGAAAAACATTCTCAAAAGTTCCATATTCATTCCTGAAGTGTAAAAAATTAAGAGCTACCAAACTGTTTACTGTAAAAACTCTGGCATTCAACAGAGGAAATGGGCAACTGTTCTAACTGATACCAATGGAACAAGATGGCACTGGGAAACATATGAGCCCGATTCCCTGTAACTTGTTTCTGCTCATGCGTGTTAAACCACGGATCTGGAAACACACCAACTGTGGAGAGCTAACAAGTCATTAAAAGCAAACAGCTAACCCACAACTAGAGGGAGAAAGTTGTAGTTACCTGTGTGTTTTCGAAGGTGTTCTTTAAAATGTCCAAAGTGGTCGAACTGTTTGTCACAGTATTGGCAGACATGTATTTTTTTGCCAGGTCTTTGTTTCTTGTTGGCTCCACTTTCCTCTATGTGGTAGCAAGTAAGGTGCTGCTTCAATGCACTCTCCCGCAAGTACCTTTTGTTGCATAGGTCACACTTGTAACTTTCAGTGGAGTGTGTTTTCATATGTTCCTTAAAGTGGTAATATAATTTAAATGTGCGGTTGCATTTTTCACAGTGGAAAAGGTTGTTGACGTGCGAGAGCTGAAGTTCCATGATCTCAATGCCTTCCACTTGTTTGCCTGTTGAATCAGATATGCTGTCACACTCCTCCTGAATTTCATTTTTTCTCTCTCCATGGCGGAACTTGCTAGTGATATCTGCCAGAAGAGCCAAAGCAGAGTCATCTGATGTACCTGTAGTCTGTATATACTTTATGGACTGTTCAGCAGAAGCTACCTCATCAAGCGCTTCAATGTTGTTTTCATCCACATCAATAGCTCCTTCTGCAATTTCTACCTCAATTTCAACAGGCTCAGATTCTGCACAGGGCAGTGTTTCTGTAATAACATTGGAGGTCTCTGCTATCTTCCTCTTTTTGGTGTTACTTTTATCTTGTGCCTGATTTGATTCAAGTGATGATGTATTTTCTTTGTTCCTGGAAAAAAATGGAAAGGACACAGTAAAGATTCAGACAACAGTGCAAACATGGCTACAGATACTGGGTTAAAATAAGTAGTTTAATGAAGACATAAAAATTAGAGCTATTTATAGAAATTTTTATTTCTCAAGATACAGAAAGTGGACAATAATCCCATGGCCTTCTCCTGATGTTTAATTTTGGTTTCTCCATTGGGAAAGTTACACCTACACCAGCTCAAGTCTATAATATATAGAATTTTTATTGATACCAAATGCTAGATAGGCTTTCTTGGATCTCAGGCCTCCCTGGTGAATGGTATCATTTCTGGATACTAACCTTGCTAATATATTAGATGGCACATGAAGGGGAAAATTTTCAAACAACACATAGGTAATTTGGTGTTCCTCTCTGAATGGGCTGCTACATGTTTGACTGAGATGCCTGATAACCCACATTTCCTCTGTCCTGCTACACAGCAGCTTCGCTCCATGTGCACAGGGGTGGGCGGGGCTTCATTCAAAACAGGAAGTAAACAAACTGGCTGCTGGCTGCCTGCACACAACCCGCACAGAGAGCAGGACAAGCAGACATGCGTGCTGATTAGAGGGAACATTGCGAGTAACTGTATGAAAAACCCTGTTCTCTCTTCTTCAACAGATATTATATTTGTGAACAGATGACCAAACAGACTTTCAAATACTAATACAGAACAGGTCCACAACACATTTAATTTTGAGAGTATTATTTTGAAATAGCTGATTAAAATAATGTTCATGATTGTGCCTATTGACTTCTCTGGGCAAGACTTTTGAAGTTGTTAGTCCTGTCATTCAAAGTTTGCTAGATCAAATCAACTCCATAATCAATTCTTTATTTCCAGTCTCCCCCTTCATTATGCCTAATCTCCCCCCCCCCTTTTATTCCATTCATGCCTTTAGGCTTTTCTCTCTGCCACTTCTTTGCATAAGGAACGGTCTCGCTTTGTATCTCCCAATCTACATTCCTTTTTAAATTCCTGTCCAAAGAATGCACTATTCCTGCAAACTACGTTATTTGAAGTTCCTTCATCCATTTAGCGCTACTTACACTTTACTTCCTGATTCCCTGGACTGCAAAGGTGCAAATTTAAACTGTTTAGATCATCCTATTTGTATTTTCTAAATATGTCTTTATAAAGTCCTCCATATCTCTCTGGCATTCTACAGATGAATAAGGCTTCGCCATTCCTACCTTACCAAATAGTACTGTGCAGCTAAAATCTTGGTGCGCAGCTTTGTGCGCAGCGTGGGAATGACATCATCATCAGAAGTAAATTGTTGCTGATTAAAGGCTTGCTTTGATGATTTTGGGTGTGACTCATACACAATGCAGCAAATGTGCATGCACCCCAAAATCACAAAAGGAAGTCTTTAACCAGCAACAATTTGCTACTGCTGATGACATAGTTCCCACTACACACAAAGAGCTGCACAACAGGATTTCAGCCTATGAATTAAAATCTGAATCTGTTACTTCAACTCATTAACTATATGATTGAAAAGACTGAAAAAAAGCTAAGTGTCTACTTTACAAAATAACCTAAATATATTCAGTCTCCTCAATGAGGCCTCTGTTGCTCTGTCTTTATTTACAGTGAAATCATATACCATGAAATTATATACAGAGAAATCAAATAAGCCCTAGTATGATTTTTCAGGATGCTCGTAATATAAGCCCTACCCCAAAAATAAGCCCCAGTTAAGTGAAACCCCACCCTCCACCCTTGTGCAGCAACCAGAAGAAGATGTCATGACTGTATAGATAAATATAGATTGTTGAACATGAAAAAAATAAAAAATAAAATATCCCCTGAAAATAAGCCCTAATGCATTTTTGGAGCAAAAATTAATATAAGACTGTCTTATTTTCGGGGAAACACGGTAGTGCACCAAGGTAAATTAAGCATACATTTAAAGCAGAAATCACTCTCTGCCTCTCATGCAAACATACACATTTGAGAAGATTTATTTATTTATTTATTTGATTTCTATCCCGCTCATCTGGTATATATTTATACCACTCTGAGGGCTGTCTGTGGCCTCCTAAAATGTCGCAAATCGAGATCTCACGGAGCAATAGATTTTAAAAAGTCCTTGGACTAAGGCAGTGATTCCCAATCCTGGGTAATCCAGATGATCTTGGACTGTAACTCTCAGAAACATCAGCCAGCACAGCTAGTGATAAAGACTTCTGAGAGTTGCAGGCCAAGAACACCTGCATTGCCAAGGTTGTGAACCACTGGACTAAAGCAAAGCAGAGTTCAGATTTGCTGGTGCTGCCCTGGTTATTTTTACCAGAAGTTGAAAACCTACCCAATGGAGCCTGACAGAAAACATACTTGGATGTAACGAATCAGAGAAACTTGTTTTGAGTATCAACACTGAATACCAAAAAACATGGAACAAATCTGCATCTAAATATTAATACTTCTGGCATTCTGAAGATACTTTTCCGAAATACAGCCCTCTGAAAAAAGCACACTCACCTGATTTCAAGAGCTTTGATGGCTTCTAACATCTGAAGATACTCGGCTGCTTTCCAGACATCGTTCGCTTCTTCTTCCCCCTGGATCATTAGCTTAGCTGTGTATGTGAACTCAATTAAGTGACGAAATGCCATGTTACTTACGCCTGGAAATAAAGGACAAAATAAAACCTAATGCTAACTCTTACAATTTTGCTAACAAATATCTAGACATTTATTTCATTAAAGTTGTCTCACAGAATCAAGGTCACATCCATTACGCCCAGCATTTTGCTTCCAATAATGACTAGCTAGAATATGGTGGTCTACGCCCAGTATGTGATAATCAATAGTTCCTAATCCCAGATTTGGTTAGCCTGCAATTTCCAAAGCCTCTGGTCGTTGTCTATGTCAACTCAGACTTCTAGAAGCTGATTTCCAACAACTTCTGAAAAACAAATTTGGAAACCATTGTGATAATCATTATTGTACAATCTCTGAGGAAAGAAGTTTGTATCCATCCAATTTATCGTATAACCTCCAAATCAATCATGCAGAAGACATGTAGGCTGGTGCGTCCTGTGAAATCTACTACTTGCTGGTATTTAAAACAGGAACAAATTTATTTTGAACTTAAAAATGAAGAATCTTTGTTCAGGAATACTTTAACAGTCATGGCAAAGTTAATCTTGGTCAAACAATTTTGAACACATGCTTCTGCTGAAGAAAATCAGACTCGCATGTTCTCTTATTGTAAAAGTGCCAGCCATCAGATGGTACAAAGTAGTGCACCAGAACTTAACCACCATTCCATTACTGCACCACCATTTAATATGTGCTTATTCCCAAGCTCAGTACATTCTAAAATGTTTCAGAAAATTACAAGAAGATCCAGAATTCAACAACAATAAATCATATTCTACAGATAACAGAAAATTAATATAAGTTTAGTCTATATTCAGACTTGGCCCAGATTGAAAAATATAGCCTGCTTCTTTTTGTGGAAATGGTGAGGAATGAAAATGTCCCGTAGTTTGAGAAGCCCATATAGATGTCCATTACTACAGTTTTGACTTCAGCAGTTCACTGGTCAGTGAAAGTTTCTGCAGAAACTGTTGTTTTTAATCCAGCATGATTGGACTAAATGTTTCAACTATAAATTATAAACCAATGGGAATCAAAGCTACCTCTTAAACAACAGAGCAAAAATAAAGGCGTCTCCACATATTCTAATAACTAGTGAGGCTGAAAATGCAGGCACAATCATAATTGAGACATGATACCCAATACAAACTTCATGCCATAACTGAAACTAAACAATGAACTGGCCGATTCTGTTCCATAGCTTTAAAAGACACAAACCCAGACAAGCGGGAGAAAAGACAGGAAAATGAAGGAAGCTTGCTACAACATATTTCTATTCTAAAATGACAGCAGATCCTCTCTTCTTCAGACTACAAATACTCCCCGAAAATTCACAATGTTCCTTGGGAAGGGACCAACCGAATGTAACAACTAGATTTGATTCTATATGCCACTGTACATCTCTGGAATACATTCTGTATTTATTCAGCTAGAAACACACTCTCCTCCCTTCCAGTGTTTGCAGCACTACAACAGTCTCATAACAAAGAATGAAGCAGCATAAAAAAAAGAAACAGATTCAGCATTGAAAAAACATGAAAGGAGAATCTATGTAATACACAAAACTATCCATCTAGAAAGACAAATATTTATTAGAACAAGATGTTATAAAGAAAACAGGAAGAAAAAAGAAGTAGGAAATGGAACCAAATAGATCTCACAAGGCAAGCTGTTCCATATAATGGGCATGGTCATTCAGAGAATTCTCTCACACCTCAACCCTTCAAGCCTTAGCCATGGAGAGAACATACATTTTGTGCCTGAAGTCTAGTGCAACTGCTGGGTCAGTTCCTGGTTATATACCACCACTTCCAAGTTGTAGTAGGACTAGAGTTTGTTTTCCACTCAAGTGTCTTGGAAGCAGAGAAAAAAGATTCCCCTCCCCATCCTTTGAGGGAAGTGGCAACTATGTAAAACTACAAATACTTAGTTGACTACAGTGGTACCTCGACTTGTGTTCGTCCCTACTTGCAAATAATTCGAGTTACGAATGGCTCCATTCACAAAAGTTGCTTCAACCTGCGAACAGAGCCTCGACTTA
Source organism: Pogona vitticeps (assembly GCF_051106095.1). Lineage (NCBI taxonomy): Eukaryota > Metazoa > Chordata > Lepidosauria > Squamata > Agamidae > Pogona > Pogona vitticeps. The sequence continues at coordinate 290,552,990 of NC_135784.1, forward strand.
TGAAAAAAAAAGAAAGAAAGAAAGAAAAAACCCTTTCCTGCCCTTTTTTTTGACCTAAATTCACCTTAGGTCAAAAGAAGAAGAAAAAAATTAAAAATCGCCCTCTAGTGGTAGAGTACGGATTAACTGGCTTTGCATTAGTTCCTATAGGAACTAATGCCTCTACCTACGAACCGCACATCGACCTACGGAAAATAGCAGGTACAGATTAAATGGTTTTCAATGCATTCCAATGGGAAAGTTTGACTCGACTTACAAACTTTTCAACCTGCGAACTTAATTCCAATATGGATTAAGTTCGCAAATCAAGATACCACTGTATGAATAACTACCAAATTTGTGGGTTCTTGTACACATATATTCCACTTTACTGCCCATTCCATGACTGATAACAGGTAGGCATGGGACAAACCCCAGGCCACATCACAGGATTGAGAGATATCAAATGGCACCACTTCTTTGCAGCCCCTGAAAAGCACCCAGATGCACCTTTGCAAGTCACAAGGCTTGTCTGCAACTTGTAAGGCTGAAACTGGATGCATTTCAGAGGGTGCAAAGAAGCAGGGCAGGAACAGTGTGAAGGTAATATGGCTGGTCTGCCATTTGGAGGCTCACAGTTTCATAATTTGGCCTGGTGATTCCTTTTTCCAAAAGTTTCAGTCCTAATAAAAGGTATGAATAAGAAATGCTTAGTGTAAAGCTCTATTGAGCAAACTGTCTCACAGTCTCAGCCTGAGGATACTGCTGTAAGAGTAGTTGGGCTGGCAAAGTAGAACAAGGCATTCCCCCCCCCCCCCCCAGTTCTTCTCTTAGTTTTGGATCTAACTGTGTACAGGAATTACCTTCTATCTCTACTAGAGGTTCCTGAGTGAAGTCTTGGAAGAATTTGTAGAAAAACTGGCTGCAAGCAGCAAGAACAGCTTTATGAGCTTTAAAATGGTGACCTGGAAGGAAAAGAGAGAACTGGGTATTAAACTTTATGTGAAGGATTTTATGGATTGTGAGAAATAAAAAATTTTTTAATACATACCCTTAATTATTGAGAAGAAAGGGAACAATCTGGTTTCTGTTGTTCCCTAAGATCTTGTGCAACTTACTTTTACCTGCATATTATTTCTTAATTGCTGCCAAAACTTTCTGGCAAGGAAGGGTATCTTTCCCACACGTGATATTGCTGATATGTTTAGAAAAAAGCATGATGTGTAAGAAAAATAGAACTGCCCCTTCTCTAGGGGAGAACGACAGAAATTTATTTTAATAGCGGCAATCACATTATTACATTGGGGGGGGGGGATTCCTCCAGCAATTTTTCAACAGATCTCTTTGAAACTTCAAAAAGAAATTTCATCAGAAAATATGAATTTGAAAACGTTTCCCAAAAGTTGAGACAATATCTCTCTCAAACTTGGAGAAGTTGGTCTTTAACAGAATTTCACAATTTCCCCCATAGGGAACGAGAATATTCATTTGCCACAAAATAAAAATGCTTTAAAAATGTCCCTGTTACAAAAAATGCGAGTAATTCCTATGCAAAAATCTCATTTATTATGGAACAGTTTATATGCATATACTTCATTGTAAGTGCCATGCATACCTGGCTGCTTCTTTCAAAATGAACAGCACATTATGCATTTTCATTTACAGCAATTTTAACTCATCAAACCTAGGTCTCCTGGTATCACACACAGATAAACGTAGATAAAATTCAGAGTATGGACAGATACAAAACTAGGGACCTTTTATTCACATATATAGAACTCAAGTGCTACATTAACAACTGGCGATTCTAACTATTTATTGCATGCTTCCTGAATCCTCACTCAATTTTTTAAAATCGTGACATGAAAACAGTTTAGTGGAAAGAAAATTCCTCAAGTGCTGCTGTGACAAATATATTTCCTAAAAACAACGATTTCAGGCAAAGCAAAGTGTTTCATAATTCCCATGTATTTCTGTTGAAGACATTTAATTACATGCTTACTTCTCCCTCTGAAATTAACAGGAATGAAAAATGATTCACTCTGATTGGACTGCCCCCTTGTTTTTAATTGAAAAAAGTGAAACCGCTTGCAATTTGAAATAAACTGCAAAGTAAACAATACATTATTTAGGTTTAAATGATTAATGGAGTAAGAGTAACAAATACATATGCCATGAAGAATCTAAACCACTCCATATTACACAAATACAATTTTAAAATGAAAAAAACAACATTCCTGGGCTATTCCCACTTCTAATACGTGCTGCCTCAGCATTCTCTCACTTGTATCTTCAAAACAGCCATTCTAGGAATCTATCTGAGCCATCTCTACCCGGATGGTAGTTTTAAGAAATGTAAATTTGAAATTCTTCTTTCCTCCTCCCTTCTTTTCTTTGTGTGTGATATCTTAAATTTAGACTTTAGTCTATGGCTAGGGATCATAATACTATTTATCTTTGTAAGCTGCTGTGGGAGGCTTTTTTGGCTAAAGGGTGGGGTATAAATGTTATAAATAATGCATAATTCTAAGTGGATATGTACGTGGATAATGATCTTTTCTTTATAATTTATGTGTGCTACAATTGTACTATTTTCACTGCTTATTCCATGAATAAATCTGTGACAATCAAATAACTCTGTCAGTTCCCCTCTGTGAATAATGGCAGGCACATTCAGGCCTCCATCTTCAAATAAAGAAAAAGGCCCATTAGCTGTTTTAGTACTTCTCAAGCAAGACCACCAGAAGAAAAGTCTGCCTGGCCTTAAATACAGTGGTGCATTGCTTGACGAGGATAATCCGTTCCAGCAAAATCGCTGTAGAACGAAATCGTCATCAAGCGAAAGTAAAAATCCCATCGAAATGCACTGAAAACCGGTTCGATGCATTACAATGGGTGAAATACCTCAGTGTCCAGCGAAGGTCCTCCATAGGGTGGCCATTTTCCGGTGCCTGTTATGCAAGGAATCTGTCCTAAAATACAGCGGGGAGCTATTTTGCACAGTGGGTGGCCATTTTGAATACCCGACGATCAGCTGTAAAGATCGTTGTTAAGCGAAAAATCGGTTCCCGAAGCAGGGAACTGATCGTCGTAAAGCGTTTTTCCCTCTATTAAAACATTGTTTTGCGATCGCAAAAACTTCAGCATAAAGCGATTTCCTCGTCTAACGAGATAATCCTCAAGCGGGGCACCACTGTAACTACCGAATGCTGTTCACAACTGACCACTTTATTTTGGCCCTGTGAAACTAACCACCCCTGCTGCTTTTCTTTCTCTCTTTTGTTCCCCTTCTTTTTAATTCAAAGGGCTTATGCCATTTTTTTCACAAGAGGTACCGTATTTTTTCATTTACAAGACGACCCACAGTATAAGACGAACCCCCCTTTTCTAACACCCAAATTAGAAATTTTGAGGGCATTGCGCGCGTGCCCCCTTGATCCTCGCGCCCTTTCCCGGCTGCCTTTCCCGCTTTCTAAGCCCTGCAGAGTTTAGAAAATGGCTAATGCAGGCATGAAAGGGCGGTGCATGTGCGCACACCCATTTGATCCCGACGCGCTTTCATGGCTGCTTCAGGATCAAAGTGGTGTGAGTGTACTGCCCTTTCACAGCTGTTTTACTCTGTAGCTTCGCAAAAGGCAGGAAAAGTGGCTACCTGCCCTGTATAAGACGACCCTCAATTTTTGGTCCAATTATTTAAGTAAAAAGTCTCGTCTTATACACGAAAAAATACGGTACTTAGAGAGACATCTGTCTGAGAATATGATAAAGATGCAATAAAATATGAGTCACAGGGGGACTAAAATTCAGAAGCAGATTTACCACAAAGCTTCCTGTTTATTCTGATGTAGTGTTTTTTCTTTTTTAAAAAAACTGTCATTTGTAAACGCTCAACTCACTGAGCAGTAGTTGACACAACAAATGTTTGCTTATAAACACCACTGTTTGAATCTGCATTTCCTCCCAAGAGGATCCTCTACTTTACCTGGAACTTATGTATAATTAAACAATAACTTGTTTGTTTGTTTATTTTATACCCTGCCCATATGGTCTTCCGACCACTCTAGTTGGCTTAGTCTTTCATGGTGAACAGAATTTCTTTTGCTTAATGAATTACAAATTTCCATGCAGTAACTGGAACATACTAATACTTGGTTGGTATTTCAGGGAGGAAAGAACACATCAAAACTGCAAAAATAAAAGGAAGTTTCAAATCAGATTTCACTCAAACTATTGAGGCCTCATTGGTTGAAATCTCACTTGAACCTCTGATTTAATGACACTGACTCATTCTGAGAAACAGTGTATCAAAACGTATTTTGGGGGCAGAAGAAGAGCATAAATACAAAGATGTGTCTCTAGATGGGTTTGAACCGTGGTGGCCGCCCTGACTTCCTTTGCCCCACCTCCTCCAGCAGGCACCCATTCAGAGGCAGCAGTATGAATTCCCAGCCCTACCTGTGCCCACTCAGAGGCAGTGCCTAAAGGATGTGGAAATGGGAAGCTACACCACTGCCTCTGAGCAGATGTCTGCTGGAGGAAGCAGGGCTGTGAACCTGGAACACCGATGGAACAGCTGTGGAGCCAACCCGCCAAAGTAAAGTTTGTGCCTGTCTTTAGATATCAATGATTTGTGCAGCCTGGGCCCATGCATTTTTATGTGAAAACGTCTGCTCAATTCAGTGGGACATTCCTCTTGTCAGATGCATGTAATTGACATAAAATGCAATCTCCATGTTACGCACGCCAGACTTCTTTGATTTTAGCTACCTAAAAGAGCAATCCTATCAGTGGAGGTTGTCCTACTTTGGGTACATCATGAGAAGGCAAGACATGATGGAAAAGACAATAATGTTGGGAAATGTTGAAAGCAGCAGAAGAAAACAACGAAATATGTGATGGATTGATTCCATCAAGGAAGCCACAGCCTTGAATTTACAGGAGCTGAGCAGAACTGTTGAGAACAGGACATTTTGGAGGTTACTCATTCATAGGTTTGTCATAGGTCAGAGGTGACTTGACAGCATGTAACTACAAATGAAAGAGGAGCAGAAATAAGAGATCTGCAGTACAGTTATAGGGATTTTCTAAGCTCTGCTGATGTTCAGCGATCAGGCAGCAGAACACTACAGGGCATTGTGTATATTCCCAACCTCCAATGCAAGTGCGTTAATTACACCGGTTGCTAATCTGGCATGGTTTCTGGCTCTGCTTGAGAAGTATCATGTGAATCTTTGACTACTCCCACCTCCTCTTCCTGACATGGCTACTCTATTTTTGATCCCACCAGTGGTAGAGGAAGGTTCATATTGTCCTCGGTCAGTTGCACAAAAACACAGGATTGTTGCCTAAATCGTTTTAATTTCAATTCCATTCAACTTCCTTAAATCCAGCAATTTAGGATCAACTATTCTAGTGGACTAGGTACTCAGCTAGTTATGAATGATATATGCAAGAGATCCAACTCGCATCATTTACATACCATCCACAATCAGAGTGATGTCTGTGAACTGTTCCTGCTCCCGCTGTTCATTCAGTCTATCCAAGATTACTTTGTAATGTTCTGGAAATTCCTGAATACATTCCATCGTCTCTTCAGCTTCCATGGCTAACTGGTTTGCCTAAGAGAGATCATGAACCAGAGTGAGAATTTAATTAATACCAGCAGCTAGCATGGATATGTTATCAACAAATCACAGGAATAAATAATATATTACATTCACCATATTTGAATATTTTTTCTCTCTAGAAACCTATAGATGAAGAAAAAGTCGTGAGCCAAAAACACCACTTAAAAATATTTGGGGATAATATGAAGCCCATGAAATGAACATTCAAGGGGAAGACAGAGAATGTTTGTTCTATTAGGATCAAAGAAACCCAGAAGTCATATGGAAAGAAGGAATAGGATATGAAAGTGGGGGAAGGGGACCATCCAAGATCTGTATTTTCTATTTTCTTTTACAGAAATAGTTTGTTTTCCGTTTGTTTGCCTTAGAAACACACCTGACTCAGCATCTGCATTTCATCACTTGTCAGGTTTTCTTGTACACAACAGAGCCAGCTAGTCTTCATCTTTCTGAAGGGAGAAACTTGGGAAAACTAAAGTGAGGTCATTTTTTATTTATCTGTTTCACAATACACATGTACAGCAAAAAAATTACTTTTTATTTTTGTTATATAGAGACTTACGTGGTTACCTCAGTGAAAATTGAGTCATAATATATTTGTATTATCTGTATTAATAGCAAGGGAATGAAGGAATAGAAAGACCCAACACACTAAGCATTTTGGGTTTAGGTAGTCACTCTAGTTAATGGGACATGGTGGCGCTGCAAGTTAAACCGCAGAAGCCTCTGTGCTGCAAGGACAGATCAGCAGTCGTAAGATCGAATCCACGTGACGGAGTGAGCTTCCGTCACTTGTCCCAGCTCCTGCTAACCTAGCAGTAGGAAAGCATGTAAATGTGAGTAGATAAATAGGTACCACCACGGTGCTCCGTGTCTAGTCGCACTGGCCACGTGACCACAGAAACTGTGTACGGACAAACGCTGGCTCTATGGCTTAGAAACAGTGATGAGCACCATGCCCTAGAGTTGGACACAAGTGGACTAAATGTTAAGGTGAACCTTTACCTTAGTCACTCTAGTCCAGATGGTAGCTGAACAAGCAATCAAAATTGCAAGTTGCAGGTATCCATTAAGAAGGCAGCTGGCTGACTGCACAGCTAGCTCCATAGACAATTACTTTTCTCTCATACGCACTCAAACTGCATGCCACAAGGGAGTATAGGCCAGTGGTAGGAAATCTCTATTGATCCTTTGTTCTGCTCTGGGACTCAAGAAAGAATACATGCGATTTCCAGGCAGATTCCTATTCTGATACGGACCAGCCCCAAATCTACTTGGCTTCAGCAAAGGGGCTGTATTACCTTTCATCAAATTAACTGCCGGGGCCATCAAAGGGATACAAGCACACAAGGGCTTAAGAGCCATTACTTTAGATAAAAACTAGTTAGCCATGATTTCCCCCTGAGTTTTGTTTAAAGCCAAAACTATGTGAAACTTTAAAGTTTCCTGGGGACCAACTTTAACAGCTCCCAGGCAACAAGTTTTATTTATTTTTTCTCGGTCATGGCAAAAGTAAGTATAGTGCACAAACTCATGCTTTTGTGATTTCACCCATCTGACTAACTATGCCCTCTAGTTTTGGGGGGAAAATATAAAACATACAAAGTTTAAGAATGGCATGACTAGAACCCTATGCAGGATTACCTGTGCACCCCATCGGCTAAAATCAAGTAAAAAGTCACAATTAGAGTATGCCCACTGAACCAATGAAATTGCAGAGCAGAATCACCACAGATTCAACAGGCCTGCTCTAGTTGTGATTTACTAGATTTCAGCCACTGAATACAGTAACACATAACTCTCAATTAACAAGAATACAACTAGGCAGCAAGTTGTTAGGTGATCCTGAACTGCACCCTGAAGCAGTCTAAAGAAGTGACCTTATGTAAGGTGTTGGCAGCCTCTTGGGCCTTTTCTGATAGTCTGACACACACACACATACACACAAAAGGAGATGTTACAGGCAACGTATCTGTACACTTGCATAGAATAATTCCGTTCTGCAACTACGAATTTGCTTTGTTTTTGGAAACATCTGCCAAAATTTCCTTTGATGCGCCCAGGTAATATTCTTTTCACCCTGTGCAATGCTGGAAAAGTTCAGCACAGCCTGTATCGCTTGCACTTAACGGCAGCTTTTAACAAGTACTGTCCTTCCTATTTCTGTGCACATATGCCCTTTTCTTGCTGCAAAACTGCCATCCTGTATCATGAGTGTGATGATGCTGGACTCAGGTCTACCTATGCGTCCTTAAAAGTCTACTGGACTTTTAAGAGGATGCCTCACAGGCGCTCTTGGCTTCTCTCCCGCGCTCTCTGGCGACAGGGCCCCACAGAGGGGCAGCTCTGGAGCCAGATCACCCCCTACCCTCCCACCAACCCCCCCCCCACGAAATTCACGTGCCCTCAGGATCCAGAACCCTCTCTCCCTCAGCGAGTTCCAGAGTCTCCCATCCCATTGGGGCCGCCCCCATCAATCATTTCCACACCAGCCAATTGTAAGCCACAAAAGAAGAGAAGGGGGCCAATGGACACTCAAAGCAGGCGAAGCGGAAGGCCTAAACGCTGAGGGGCGCCGATAAGCGAAAGGGTCTATAGAACGGGGGGGGGGGGAAGACAGAGCGGGAGCCCGGCCCGGCGCGAACGGAAAGACGCCATAGAAGCCGGCGCATGGACCCAACGCAATTCCAGCGGCGGCCTCGTCTCCAGAGCCGTTATTACGTCATCAAATCGCGCATTAAATCGATCCCCTTTTCGACGTCCGCTTCGGCCGGAAAAGCGCGCTGACTCCGAGAAAACCAGGCCGTTCCGTAAAGCACTCACCAGGAGAAGCCGCTTGCCCCGCCAAGCTTTCTCGGCCGCTGCTATCGCTTCCTGCCCGCCTCGCTCGCCGAAAAGCGGGGCAGGCGCCGGCCAATAGCACTACTCGCATTCCCGTCGTGCACCGCGAATACCGGAAGTCAGGGAACTCGTTGACCTCCTTTACCTGCCAGGGCGCTCTCGGGAAACTGGTGGAGCCGAGTGCATGCTGGGAACTTTCAGTCCGGGCCACCTTTTATGCTTGAGGCCGCGCGGTGTATGCTGGGTGGCCTCTTCTCCCACCCTTCCTCTTTTGTCTTGCTAAACAGTTAAAACAAACGGGCTATTCTTTGGAAGGGTTGTCTTCTGTGTTTGAGGAATGCATATTAATACAGATGTTAAGTTTTATATTCATGCTAGTGCGTGCAGAGGAAGCCACATGCAAGTTCTTTAATTTTGTTTCACATCATTCACTATATATCAAGGTCTTGCAAATTAAAAAAATGAGAAGTAGAAAGGGCTTAAGAAAGGACGTGACATGGAAAAACTGCCTCCCACAGGAGGCCAAGCTGGGCCCATCTTTGCTGTCCTGCAAGCAGGTGGCTTTTCCTTAGTGATGGGCTATCTAGAAGACGATAAATAGGGTGGTTTATATTTTGATGCTTCTAAATCTTTTTTTTGGTAATGCTTTTACATAACATTCTAAATATAATTTTACTAAGTCTTTAATACTTGAATAATTTATTTTCCGTTTTTAATGCAGTTTTTAATTATATGACCTTTTCTAGGAGAAAAGTTGAGTGAAATATTTTAAATAAAAGCTGTATTAAATTCTGTTCAGAAAGTATGTTGGGGTGATAGGGGGCAAGGATGAGGTCTTGCATTTTTATAAACATACAATCAGATTTCTTGTGAAGTGTTTCCTCTTTATCAGGAAAAAATTGAGTTATTTTTCTAGATGTATTCCTTTAAAGCATTCATTTTTCATAAAATATTGATCTTATGATGGATATTCTTTCCTACTCTTTATTGTTTTTAGTTCTGTATTTTTATATGTTTCGTATTTTCCCATTTTATTTATCAGGCAGTCTATAGTTGTACTGTTAGTGCATCATACCTACTGCTCCCCAATGGAGTGTGCTTTGTCCTTCACAAGGCATTGTGAAGCAACTTAAAATTTAAAAAAAATGTTTTTAAAAGACAAATACATGTAATTCATGCATCTAGAAATACTTACATAGTCCGCTGGGCAGTAGATAGGTCACAATATCTACTGATTATGAGAGCTACATAAAATCTCAAAACGCATGAGATGCCTCATTGGTGATTGGATTGAGATTAACAGACTAAATTCATATTCTTTATTAAAGAGCTGTTCTGGATCAGTTAAAAAACCTATCTGTATCTTAGGTATCCTCCTCCTACTTAATCCATCAAAAGTTTTTCTTAGGTTTATCTCAGTGTGTAATTTCACATGTGTTCTGTAGTCACCAGTTTAAGAAAGAATAGGGCACCAAGAAAGTTGCTTTTTTAGCAAAGCTTAGGGAGTTTACTGTATGTAGGAGCTCAGGTTTCCACACTCTCCTGGGTCTAAGCCAAGCCCTAATCAAAACAGGTGCTTCCATGATCTATGTACCTGTGTGGGCACTTATTTCGCTGGCCATCTTGAAGCTCTTGTCTCAGTCACCATATTCACTGCTCCCGTTGTGTTGAGAATAAGTGGGGAAAGAACCTGAGAGCCAGCCAGGATTCAAGAAAACTATTGTGGAGACTTCGGTTCCTTAGCTGGGCTGACAGCTTGTCAGGGTTACTGGTAGTGTGGATAATGTTTAATTAGATATTCAAGGTCTGGATAGGGTAGAATACTGACAGCGTGGCATCAAAACTGATAAAAGCAAGGTGAATAAAATTATTTTTTTAAGAATCAAATTGATTTAAATCACTATTTAAATTATAAATTATTTTTTAAAATTTGAATAATCAAAAAATAAATTTAAAATTTTGATTTGGTTTAAATCAATTCCACCCTGGATAAAAGTGCCACTTCACATTTCAGTTTCTAAAGTGAACCAATAATTCCTTTTACAACCCACAAACATATTTCCTTCCAAATAAGACAGATATTTTTATCAGACCTTAAATTATTGGTTATTGTTGGGTGAAAAATGTGCTTCTTTGAAATATATTCAGTCAAATTCTTCAAAAGGTTTTCTTGTCCTTCAGCTTGTCACCCAGGTGCAGTGAACCAACTTAATTACAACAGCACATTTATTTTCCAGGTTGGAAACATACTTTTTACCTCCATGTCAAAAACATTTGCTCTCTGTCATTTCCATTTCTTTCCAGTCACGAGATGAGCTTTCCCCTTTCTAGGTCAAAGTCCCACTGAACAACTTGCTTAATGTGAGACAGGAACACTCTGTAACTTATCCAGTAGTTTGGATGAAATGTAAACTCAAGCACAACAAATGCCATAAATATTTGCCAGGGCTCAAGCTGTGCTGTGGTATTTTGTTTTCAGGGAGCCCCTTCAAGGGTCTAAATGACTTCATTTCATTCATTCCGGTGCATTTTGATCGTTTTTGTTTGCTTTTTAAACACCTGACAGACAAATTTTAACATCTAATCCTGGAATATGTGTTTTATTTTCCAACTCGTGCTTCTTGAAATCAGCTGAAGTAAAGCCCAGGGCTAGATAGTCCTGAGCCTTTGTTGTTAATCAGGTAGGGCAGAAGACCTGGCAAGTGAGGAAACATAACAGTGCTTAGCAATCAAGAGGATTAAAGCTGCACATCTCTCTGGTCTCAAATACCTTTTGAAACACCTTACATTTATGTAAAATAGAGATAGGTATTCAGAGGTTTGTACACACCGCACACCACAGGTATTGCGCGTTCGCTTCCCCCGCCTCCCTGTCTGTATCCCCCACTCACCAGCTGGCATGTGCTCCTCTCCTCCTTCTCTACAGCTACTTGACCCGTCTCCGGCACGAGCATGAGCTTCTCTTCCCTGCCTCCTTGGCTGATTGCCTAGTTAGACAAGGAGGCAGGACAGGCAAACCTGCGCTCCTTCTGGGGACTGGTCAAACAGCTGAAGAGGAGGAGGAAAGAAGTGGGCTTCAACTGGTGAGTGGGTCAGTGACACCCGTGATGCCATGTGTACAAAAAGATGTGAAGCTCTGAACCGAGGTTCATGCCCATCTCTGATGAAAATTCCCATTTCTTATTCATGCCAAGTAGCAGAGCTTGGTAAAGTTATTGGACTACAATACCCAAGCCAGCATGGCCACTGAGTTGCTCCAGATAAATTGAAAATGTGGGACCCTAGCCCATTTAAATCTTTGAAATTTCTCTTTTTGTCAATAAAAACTGAATCGTGCTTCGTCTAGGGCAATGGTCCCCAACCTTTTTGCCTCCATGGATCGATTTAGCGGGCGGGCGGGAGAGAGGCCGTGTGGGTGTGGGAAGGGTGTGCATGCATCTGCACATGTGGGGCGGGGGCAGGAGATTTGTCTCCGCAGCCCAATCCTGGCAAGGCCACAGACTGGGACCGGTCTTCGGATGAGGGGTTGGGGACCCCTGCTCTAGGGAATCCCTGATTCACAACAAGCCAGATTCACTACCACAATAAAACGTAAGCATTTTTTTTTACTGATTATAATACATTTGCCTTCTCATTCGGATTATAGGGTAGATTAACTCTACATAGAATGGCAGGCAATGACCTGTGCAAAAAGGCTGTGAATCTTGATTCGTTCTCTAAAAACTATGTGATGACAGATGCATCGTTCATTACATTGACCTCTTGCAGGCAGCCAAAGTGTTTGTCAGGTCATGGTGCCTCTGTATTAACCTGAAATTCAGATCTTTTGGAAAGCCCTCACAATCCCACTGGGTTAAAAACACATGTCCAGAACAGCTGTGAATTCCTCCAGGAGAGGAATAAGTCCAATAACTACTATGGATCTTGAAGTACCCTTAGTCTTCCAGCTCTGCTTTTGAAGAGTTGCTGAGCACTCTTCCCTAGATTCCCAATTCTTGTGTTTTATTGTTTTATCCTATACACTACTGGAAGCCGCCTGGAGTAGTCGAGTAGACCAGATAGGTGGGGTATAAATAAATAAATAGTTTTTTATTTCTCAAGAGTCCCTTAAATCTGTTTCAGGTATGCAGAACAGAGGGCTAAACGGTGGGGAACAATCTTGGATCTTTCCTTTTGTGGACAGAAGTCTTAGCCGTGAGAAAAGGGCATAGGTTAGTCCCTGGTTATCCCAGGGCCAGCCCTACTATTAGACAGAGCAAGGCAGTCACCTCTAGCAGCAGATGATGAGAGTGGTGTCAGCCTTCCAGCTGGTCCATCTGAGTTCTTTGGGCTGTTTCCCCAATTTCCCAACTGTCCCCCTCCTCATAAGGGACAGGAATCGGAAAGGAAAGGCATGTAAAACAATAACAAAGCCAAGAAAGAAGACCGTCTCAAACACTGCCTATTCTGTCTCTGAGAGTACAGTATGTGTTTATGGGGAGGGGATCCTTTTTCAGGGACATGTATATAAACAAAACTGACAAAGACCTGCATCCACAAGCACTACAATACATGGAAATTGCCTTTGAAGTGGTCAGCTACATCAGTGTTCTTATTCTCTCAGACCTTATTATAATACACAAACTTCACATTTTAACCCGGATAATATTGCCATATGAGAGCCATGTCTTTTTTGTGCCCTCAATAAATCCAAGTGATATTGGCCAAAATCCTGTTGCCTAAGACACGTGGTGTACTTTGTGAGTTGCCTTGGTTAAGAAATCATTGTAGACATTATCTGTATGCCAGTTTATGCCTATCATGGTTTCTTGACTTGAAACAATATGCCTCCAAAAGTTATCCAGACATTTGTAGATTTCTTGGTGCAATTGGCGTAATTTTGGCCTCTACTTTTTTTTAAATGACCTCAAAGAAGGGCTATTAACATTCCAAAATATATCAGATTAAAATAAAATGCAGACATATTTTGAGAATGTGCTCTCTAAACTTATGAAGAGAACAAATGTGCTGCCTCAACTATCTTCTTGAGCCAGTAGACTGGTAACTGATGCTGGCTCAGAGCTTGGAAAAATTACTTTTTTAGACCACAATTACCAGGATTCTAGCCACCATAAGCAGCAGCTCTATGAGATAACTGAGCCATCTCACCTAGTCTGCCTCCTAGTAACATTTCAGAAACAGCGTATGTCACTTATAAAGGCTCTTGACTGGGGAACACCAGGAAGTGGAGAGGCAGCTAGCCAAACTGGGCCACATACACCTGCAAGCATTACCCATAAGCAGAGATCCTTTGCTCAAGTAACTTGAACGATCATTATCACCCTGCCAGAAACGAGAAAGTGAATCACTAAGAGAAGGCACTTCCATTTTCACATGCTAATTTATAAAGAGAAATGCGGATTCAGAGTGAATTCTTATGCAGTAATTTTAACAGATGTGTGTGAGCAGGTTGCTTCTGGCATCCTGGGCAGACTGTCGGATCTTGCTCAGTGTCCCTTGGGCACAGAGACTGCTGGACCTAAGATGGGTGCTGGGACCAGCCAGTCTGGCCAGAGGAAGGAGAGTTGAAGGTACTGAGCAGGAGCACCTGGGGAAGGAGTTGGGGCTCGGCTGTGCAGGGAACTCTGGATGATAAAGTTAGAGAAGACAAAGGATGGAGACTAGGGGCAGGAGGAGGCCGGGATGATGCACTGGAGGAACCAGTGCCAGCCTTCCTGGCAAATATACCTTCAAATATACGTTGTGAGGGGGCCCTTGGACTGGACTTCCGGTGGAGGTGCATGTCTCACAGGATGGGGGGGTCCGTAGTGTGGACTGGGACCATCAATAGTCACACCAGGGTGACCACCAAAGACTGCCACAGCCATCCAGACAGTTAGCGCAGGGCTCAACCGGGACGCAGATGAGGTGCTGGAGACACTAGCGCCAGCGGGAGCATCTGCAGCACCTACAAGAGGAAGCAACGCAAACCCAGGGCTAGAGGTGACTCACCCATAGAAGCCCTCTTTGTGGGGTGCAAGTGGGCAAGGGCAGCTTTGAGAGCCCTTAGCTCCTCCACGGGTCCTGTTGGTCCTGGCCTTGGTGAAGCCAGCTGGAGGCCCTGAAGACACCAGTCTCTTGGAGAGACTAGTAACTGGAGCTCAATTCCCCCAGGGAACAGACATGACGGGAGAGTGTTGGTGGTGCTGAAAATGTTGCTGTATCTCCTGCCTTAATCCAAGAAAAACAGAGTTGCCTCAACTTTTCAGCCTGGAGCCCCCGGATATACGGATCGCCCACCATCTTGGCCTTTGGTGGGGGCAGCCACATTCACAAAGTGCAATACATGTCACCATAGAGGAAAGACAATGGCCAGTCCTAGTCCTTTGGAGTAGGCCCATTGTTTATAACCTGTTTCTCATCCCATACAACCACAATAATATCAATCTTAGATTTTTTTTGGTTATACCAGTTCTACTCTCATACCACAAAAAAGAGTGAAACCTAGGGATAACAATCAGTTGCCTTTAATTAATGCTGTTATTACTCATCGCTTGTCTGTTATTGTTAAAATCGTTTGGAGAAGGAGTGCCCTGGAAGTACAACTGTGGCTTTGAAACCAGTTTAAAACTGCACGCCTCTGAACGTGTGCCAGTTGGAAGCACAAGGAAAAACAGGATATAGTTTTCTGCTGACTCTGCAGCTCTGAATCTTTGCTGAACTTCCTGAGAAATCATGTAAGGGGAAGTAACATGCAACTGAGATAACCTTTTTTATTGAGAAAATATACATAATTGAAGTAGAAAAATAATCAGCTACAAGAAACGTAACCCTTTGGTTTACAAGTCATACTAAAAGCAAAGGAACCTGTGTTGCTTCATATTGAAAAACTCCACACTCCACACCCATGCAAAACCTGGGCTCCAAGGTAGGGTTTGCATTTCTTCCAGCAGAACCTCATCTAACTGATACTGCAATTCTATACGTGCACAGGATTTAACAGAGGAACTAGGAACTTTGCAAGAGCAAAGTGCAGGAAAATAATAAGAGATGTCTGCTGAACACTTCCTAAGAGCTAATTTCTTAATATACGTAAGCACTCTTCAGTTTTTACTAAATGTTCTCTCTAATGTGCTTTAAAGAGCACTCAGCTCTTGTCACTCCATTATTATTACTTCCTCCACATAGATAGTGAAATATCTATAGAAGAAATGTTCCTGTTCACACATAGACTCCCTAGGCAAGCAACAATCCTGATTTCTCAGGGTTCATAATACATTACACATATTTTTCTTGTAATGTTATTGGATCAGGTATAGATATTGGGGTGGGGTGGGGGGGAGAGAACTGGCAGGAAAGGGAGCTCTCTCTTCCAAAATGGCTTTGGAACAAACAGAATTAGCTTAATCTCTTGTTGTCGCTATTCTCACTTGTCCTCTTCTTCACCCTGTGCTGAAAACTGAATGAGAATAGCGTCATTAAAAACTGGAACAGCACAAATCACGGTCTGGATCAAAACCCAACTTCTGAGGCATAGCATAAAACATTAATCTTTTCTTCAAAGCCACCCAAGGAATGGAATTTTGTACACACAGCAGGTTATTCCATCAATTAATTGCTCTTTCAATTACAGAGTTCTTCCTTGTAACATTGAATACATACTTGCCTCCTTAAAGTGATTACAATAACATTGAAACAGGGAAGAGGGAAGGGTGTTCTCTCTCCAAGGGATCAGGTATTCTATTCCTTTCTGAAAGTCTTCTAGGTATTTGAAAACCATCAGTGCAATCTCCCCCAGTCTATAAAATAAGCAAGGAATACGGCTGATGGGCTGTGGAGTTTGCAAAGTCTACATATCTTCACAGTTTTAATAAAATAAAATATAACATTAGCAAATGGAGAGAAGACTGGATGGAAAACCTCATGTTATTACCAAAACAATATGGGCAGCATTTTAAAAATTGCACACATCAGTTTATTTGGTTTATTTTACCCATTCTTTTCCTAGGGGATGCCTGGCACGAGGAGCCCTCTGGGTTTGTCAGTCTTACAACAGTCGCCCGCCCGGTAGATACAGGGCTAGAATGGGCAGAAGCTTGACTGGAGGCAATCTCAGCCTGGTTGCAGCTCGGACTCGGTGAACAGCTAGGTATCGCCACCAAAGCCTGAGTCATGTGTTGATGAATGGAAGTGTCACCGTCTGAGATAGATTCAGTGTCAGGCCGGTCTCTAAAGGACTCCTCCAATATCGGCGATGGCAACGACGCCGAGACCGGGGGGCAAATCATGGGGTCAATCCTTCGAGGAAGGCTTGTCTTGCTTATCTTTCTTGTGCTTAACCGATTACTTCTTTTACTTCATTGTCTCAGCAGGTGCATGCTTCAGAGTCAACGGCGAAGTGGAGGTCGAAGATTTCTTTGACACCAATCCCGAAGTTCTTTTAATTGACTTCGTTGGAGACCTCGGCGATGGAGTAGCTGGTAAGGATGATGCCGGGGGTTCCAGGCGAGGAGTAGACCCTTGGGCTAGGGTAAACTCCATGGATGGTGTAGAGGGGGAAAGGGACTTATCCCAAAGGTAAACCCAAAGTCTACGCTCCCGCGACTATAGGGCAGGCTTAGAGAGCTTGCTTGGGGTTGATGTCCTTCCCCTAAACAATAAAGGCAGCTCTTGTGTCCGTCAGTAAATGGTATCTTGGCGGCACAGGCGATACAGTGCTTGAAAGAGCCTGAGGAGACCATAGACTAGTCAAAACTCCAGGGAGAAACAATCGAGAAAAATAAACTCACGGGTCGATGAGAAGTTAGAAAAGAGTAACAGTTGTGTGGATTCACAGAGGCCACATAAAAGAAACAGCCTCTTTCTTATATGGTACTGTCTTCTCCAGGGATTGTACTACAGTACTTTAGAAAGTAGGACAGTAACTTTTTATTTTTACCTGAATGTACCCTTATGTTAAGTTTCACACCTTGTATTTATCAAAGCTTGGAAAAATTACTTTTTAAATTATAGCTCCCAGAATGCTTTCCAGCCAGGTTGGCTATGCTAGTCGAGGGGCATTCTAGGAGCTGTGGTTCCAAAAAGTAACTTTTCCAAGTGCTGCATATCAATGATATGCAAGAAGGACAGAGGGCTAGAATAGCATTTCCCAAGTTGGTGCCCATCTGGTGTGTTGAAATGCAACCTAAGCAGTGAAGCAAGTGCTTTGCAGTCTGATTCCATGCAGCAGTCAAAGGGATAGGACTGATCTCCAGGCTCCCATGGCTGATGATGATGATGATGATGATGATGATGATGATGATGATGATGATGATGATGATGAATTTAATTTATATGCTGCCCACACTACCCAAAGGTCTCTGGGCGGCTTACAACATTTAAAATACTGTACAATAAAATTTAGAACAATTAAAATACAATTAAAATATATATAAAAATTGCCATTGGACCCTCAGATAATATTATTTCAATTAAAAGCCTTCTGGAACAGGAAGGTTTTGACCTGGCGCCAAAATGTCATCAGCGTCGGTGCCAGATGAATCTCACTCGGGAGGGCATTCCATAGTCTGGGGGCAGCTGCTGAAAAGGCCCTTTGTCTACAAGCCGTCCCTCTTACCTCCTTAAGGGACGGCTCTTTCAAAAGGGCCCCCTGGCTAGATCTTAACTGCCGGGTAGGCTCATATGGAAGGAGGCGGTCCTTCAGGTATCCAGGGCCCAAGCCTTTTAGGGCTTTATATGTCAAAACAAGCACTTTGAATTGGGCCCGGGCAGCAACTGGTAGCCAATGTAACTTATACAGAATCGGCTTGATATGTTCCCTGGTGGCTGCACCACTCACCAGCCACGCAGCTCGATTCTGGACCAGTTGCAGTCGCCGGACCGTCTTCAAAGGCAGCCCCACATAAAGCGCATTGCAGTAATCTATGCGGGATGTTACCAGTGCATGTGTAACTGTCATGAGACTCTACTCATCCAGGTAGGGCCGCAGCTGGTACAATTTCCGCAGCTGAAGGAAGGCGCCTCTGGCCACCGAGTCCACCTGGGCTTCCAGTGTTAGACTGGGGTCCAGGAGCACCCCCAAGCTGCGGACCCTGACCCTTAGGGGGAGTGTAACCCCATTCAGGACAGGGAAATGGCCCTCCAGCCTGTCCGGTGAAGCACCCACTAACAGCACTTCCATCTTGTCAGGACTGAGTTTCAATTTATTAACCCTCATCCAGTCCATTATCAGGTCCAGACACAAGTTCAGCACAGAAACTGCCTCACCTGGATTGGTGGAAAACGAGAGGTAGAGCAGAGTGACGTCAGTATATTGCTGACTCCTCAGCCCAAACCTCCTGATGACCTCTCCCAGCGGTTTCATGTAGATGTTGAACAGCATGGGGGACAGTATTGAGCCCTGAAGAACCCCATGATGAAAGGGGACACCTGATCTTACTGTGGTGCTGGCTCTCACAACTGTTAGCTCAGTGGTTTTGGTTTCTGGCTGTGGATTTTATGATCCATAGGGTCCCTTCCAGCTCTGCAGTTCTGAGATTAAATGATCCGAGTCACAGTATTGCTACTGGCACTGACTCCTGACATTGAATTGAGTCTATGTGGGTGCAAGACTCTCTCTGAATGTGCAAAAAGTGTTGGTACAGCCCACTGGGTCGGAGCACCTGGCTGTAGAGGCAGGGGTCAGAAATTCAAATCTCCACTGTGCCTCCTGAAAGAGCCTGTGCTGCCATCTATGTGGCTTTGAGCACACTGGACCATTCCAAAGTCCTACCAACAGGAAGATTTGGCAAACCACCTCTGGCTACTTTCTACCTAGAAAACTCTGGGGGGAACTGTTGGATTCAGCTTGATGATACAAAATGTATTGAAGGTGGAAGGATGCTAAAGCATTGCTATGGTCAGAACTGGGTGTTTCGATAAACCCACATTCCACATCCTAGTAAATCCCAGCACTCATTTATGCCAGCAAATTAGCACAAAGCCAATTGTAGGCAGAAGGGTTTTTAAAGGTTGTGTGCTTTGTGTTGTCAAATGACAACTTATAGTGATCCTAACAGGGATTTCAAGGTAAGTAAGATATTTAAGAAGTTGTTTTACCAATTTCATCCTCCCAGTGAGTTTCCATGGCCAAGCAGGTCTCCTGAATCCCAATTTGTCACTTTATCCATTACACACACAAAAATTAAGAATTTGTGGGACAGAGTAGTGAAGTTTCTTGCATATAATGATGGCAAAAAAGATGCAGTAGATCAGTGGTTCTTAACCTTTGTTACTCGGATGTTTTTGAACTGCAACTCCCAGAAACCCCAGCCAGCACAGTTGGTGGTGAAGGCTTCTGGGAGTTGCAGTCCAAAACTCTTGAGTAACCCAAGGTTAAGAACCAGTGCAGTAGATCATGGAGCATAATGGTGATGTGGAGGTAGAAAGTTTCCACATCCTCGTAACAAAAGGGGATGGATATGCTGGAAGGACTGCAGCTGAGGCATGTATTCCCTTGAGCACTTCACTGGTCAGAAGGCCATCATGCCAATCATACTTTGTATTTTCTGTCTCTTTCCATTCTGGAAGCTGTTGGAAGCTGGGCAGGGGGGGGGGCAGAGCAAGAAGAGGTACCTCTCCCTTCCCTTCATGGAAGAAGCTATGATAAGACAAGCAGACAGAGCTAACCAGGATGAAAAGGCCTGTTTTTCATACCTGCAAGGCAGTCTTATCAGAAACCCTGGGGACGATGCTCAGTTACAGCATAGCACAAAGATGATCTAGCCAAGCTAGAGAGAATAACAGATTTTAACCCCGATAAGTAAGGAATGTTACCCAAAAATCGCACTGACATGAAATATAAGGGGGAGAAACACACATTTTGTCCCAGTTTGAACACTCATTACATGTTTCGGCTGCCCATTCAAAACACAAGCCACATTAAAATGCTTTTTCACACAGTAACAGAGAGTGCTCACAATATATTGTTGCTGTGAAAATTCATTCTTCACTTGGCAACTTTGCTCAAAGGAAACCTAAGACGTATGGCAGATTATGTGACTAGTCCTGCTGATCTTAAAATCCTCGTCTTTGAATCTGTAAGTCCTGATTCCACAACACACACACACACACAGAGAGAGAGAGAGAGAGCACCACCACCACCACCATGGTATTTAGCTGTTGCAGCTAACTTGAGCTTGCATTGCATTTCCCATAGGGCCTACCTTTCTCCGGATGATGGCCTGAATCTCTGGAGCTGACCTTAAGCCATTTAAAGTCCATCCACTGTACATCATTGGGTTATTGCTCACTACAGTGGACCCTTGACTTACAGACGGCTTGACTTACAGACTTTCTGAGTTACAGACTTCTCTGGCCGCAAAATTTAGGTTTGACTTGCAGCCTGAGAATTGACTTACAGACCAGAAAAAAACCAAAATGGAACAAAAACGGCCTGTTACGGGATTAATCGGTTTTCAATGCACTGTAGGTCAATGGAGACTTGACCTACATACTTTTTGACTTGAGAACCGCCTTCCAATACGGATTAAGTTCTCAAGTCAAGACCCCACTGTACTTCACATTATAAATATCAAGATTGCAAACATGTTTTTGTAGAACTCCCAGGAAGAACGCTATCAGCTGAACAAATATTAGGAGAGTTCAGTAACACACCCAGCTTTTCCCCGATTGAAGTCATGTCTGCTCTATTACATAAAAGGCATTAGGAACATGGGAAGGCCTTATATGTTAGTAAGAATGCAGCAGTACAGAAGCAACATTAACTTGTGGATTCAGCTTTTTGAAATTCAGAATGATTAGCTGAGCAAACTTCCTCCTTTGTAAACAAATCAACACCCACGATTCTTTCTGCAAAAATAAGAAACCTTGTGTTTTATTAGAGAAATACACTTTTGGTGTAAAAGGTGATAGAAGTCCTAATTCTAGCAAAAGAAGTTGGAGACATCAGGAGTCAGGGAAGTTCCTTTCACCTCAGAAGTAAAAAAGTCAATATGTCTCCACCATAGAGGGAGTATGGAAGGTATGAGAAGGAAGGTGGTGATATCAGCAACCCTATAAATATCAATCTATGGTTGAAGGAGGGTCAACACAGGTCAGAGCAGGTAAAAGACAGTCTAGAAAACCTGAGGAGGCTCTCTATCTACTCTTCCCCATGCAAAGACACGTATCTTCTTGAGTGAAAGCTCATCAGCAACCAGTGACTTCCAGCAACACCAAATCAGACCCTTCATCTTTCTCGCTTAATATTCTCTGCAGTGATGGATTAGAACCTGCCATTGTTTCCAGAGTCTTTTCCAGCCCTAGTGGGAGATGCCAATACTGATGGTGGAACTCTCTGCTTGCAGACCATGCACTTTGCCCCTGATGTATACAATTCATGAGACAATCCAGCAGTGGCTTTCTGCCCTTTGCTCAGCTGTGTTTTCCTAGCTTAAATTCAGAGTTTGGGAAGTTACTTTCTTGGACTACGACTCCCAGAATCTTCCCAACCAGTAGGACTAGTGGTCATGTTTATGGAGGGATTCTGGGAAATGAAGCCCCCCCATCAAATAATGAAACAAAATAAGATTTTTGTATGTGCAATTGACGGGGTGGGGGGAGAAAGGAGAATGCATAGCTGCACCGTTTTGTTCTGTGTTTTAGTTTTAGTGACATTTGATTGTAGACCAGGGTAAAGAGATAAATGTCGGAAATAATTTATTAACAAGGAGTTGTTTAAGGGGAAGGTTCTGACAACTGTCTTGAAAGAGCACCTCACATTAACTACTGCTGATTCATCCTTCGGAGCAAAGATCCCTTTTAGTTTGTTACATTGCTCTCTGCCAGAGATCTGTAAAGGAACCTTTTACCAGATCAAACTGGATCTGCCTGGTGAAGTTGTGGTGATTTATTTCTCCTGATTTCCTTTCCCCTGGTGTGGTTGCTTGAGATGCTTAAACCTTCTGGGGCTGTTTGCTCCATCACATGCTTTTTATAATACGTACATGATATATGCTCTCCTCCTGTAACCTCTGTTGCCTAGGCTAGGGCTGGGCAATTTAGAGCCATCCAGATGCCCCTGGACTGCAATTCCTCCTATCCCTTCATGTTTACTTTGCCGCCAAAAACACATGGAACTTGTATTCCAACATTTAACAGGAGTACAGATCGCCCAATGTTGGTCTAGATCAGAGCTCAGAATAAGTGATCTTTTTTGGCTTACAAGTTCTGTCCCCCAGCCACCATGTGCCGTGGTGATCAAGGATGCCACGGAGGCGGTGAAATTCAAATAGATACCTTTTCCAAGCACTAATCTAAACAGTGTGAGATACGTTAGGTCCCAACAGTTAGGAATTTGCTCATGGGGTAGAAATTGGTCTAAAGACGGACCTGGAATGCTGCACTTGTCCCCAGGTCCACATTTTGCCCATGCCTGTTTTCAGCTGGAAGCTACTCGAGACAAACACCTGCATTTTCCTATGCATGCTGATGTTGACTTATTTCAAGATTGCAATAATAGATAGATGTTCCCAGGGGATTACTTGGGTGCTTGGATGTTTTGCTATTTAGACTCCTTTCTACATGACAACCATTTCCTTACAACGTAATGTCACACTCAAGCCGGTTAATTCCAACCCCACCCCCATTCTAGTATATGCAAACGTATACTGTAGAATTTACCAATCCAGTGCCCTCTAGATTGCATAACATGCAACATCCCCCATGCTGCTTGGGGATGATAGGCCTTGTAAGTCATGCTGACTACGAGTGATGGAAGACTCCTCCTCCTTGGAGCAAGATTGTTTGTTTGCTAATGGCCAGAAATCTCCTAAAATCCAGAAGGTTTATCAGGAGCCTCAGCATGCCCATGATAGTGTGAAGGAAAGAGGAGAAGGGGACGACAGAGGACGAGATGGTTGGACTGGGTCATTGAAGCTACCAACATGAATTTGACCCAGCTCTGGGAGGCAGTGGAAGACAAAGGGGCCTGGCATGCTCTGGTCCATGAGGTCCCGACTAAACAACAACAACCCCCATCTTGGTAACTCAACTGTTTACAGGCCAAAAATGAAAGGTGTACAGCAGAAACAGTTAATCATTGCAGAACCACCAAAATGATGTTGAGAATTATCTCTGCCCTGATCCACTAACTGAACATTGTCCTATTTTATGTCTATGAAACTGCATATCAGGACAATTCGATACCACATTACATCTTATCTGTATCACATTGTCAATCATCTTAATTTGCTTGCGGAGACAGGATCTTTGCAGTTTCAATAAATGATAAATTACTTCGTTTCATGATCTCAGACTGCTTCTTCTAAGGGCACAATCCTATGTAGCCAAGATAGTCAAAGGTAGTCTGGGCTGGTGCTTATCCCACTGAGGCTGTACTGAATCAAAACACTTTCCAGCAGAGGGATGTTGGAA
This sequence comes from Pogona vitticeps, assembly GCF_051106095.1. Classification (NCBI taxonomy): domain Eukaryota; kingdom Metazoa; phylum Chordata; class Lepidosauria; order Squamata; family Agamidae; genus Pogona; species Pogona vitticeps. The sequence continues at coordinate 290,576,830 of NC_135784.1, forward strand.
GTATTTAGGACTACCCTAACCCTGGCTCAAATTTGCACTCGCATACTGAGTGTGAGTCTGAATTGAATGAGCTGTGGACTTACTGTAACTCAGCTCCTCTCCTTCTCTCCTCCCCTTTTCTGGTTCTCCTGAGCTGCAGACGCTGCACGAGTAGATCTGAGATTAGGCAACACAAGGGCATTTTCTCACCCCAACAAGCTTCTGTCTCTTCCAAACCTACCACAGCTGATTGGACTTCCAGTTATTATTTTGCAGCTTTGATTGCACTGCCTGTTAATTTAAAAAACAAAACATTTAAAAAACAAAAAGCCACAGAATCACAAATAATCCACAATGCTGTTAACATCAAACGGAATGTTGAAGATAGCACCCAATGCAATTCATATATTTTAATTTTTTCAAGGTAAAATACAGAATTTTAAAATCTGAAACCTTCTTACTTTCCTTCTTTGCACAGCTGAGAGTTACACTGGTTTTGTTCTTTGCATGGTTTTAAACAGGTCAAAGTTTTTTTCCCCCCGATTTCATTTTTTGGTAGGTCACTTAGAAACCTTTGCTATTGGGCCACGTGCACACACAAACACTATCCTATTAAAATGTGTTGCAAATTATATCTTTATAGATTTGTATATCTTTTATCATTCTCAACATTCCTTTTTGGCCATGTGGAATCAGAACAAGTAACTTTTCAGGACATGGAGGCTCTGCCTTCTTTGGTCCCTGGCTTAGAAAAAAGCTCTCCATTGTATAAATGGTGATTCCCTCCTACCTGGAACATAGAGGCTGGTGGGAGTGGGATGATTTTGTCGAAGGATAAAATGCAGAGAAAGAGACAAGACAGGATAGAAAGACAAATGGGGGTCTGCTGCCACCTTTGACCTTCCCCCTTATTCACTTTGGTCCCACATTGCTGCTCCTTTTGGCCCACCATAGTATAATATGCCCCTCCCTCCCAAGAGATTTTCCCAAAGAAATGCAGAGCTTAACATTAAAAAAAAAAAAATCAAGCTTTGGCAACTGCCTCTGGGAAACGTCATTATCCTCAGGCTACCTGTATCCAGAGACAAACAACCAGACCTTTGCACAGGACATTAGAAAACATTTGTTGTCATGTGTTCATATGCACTGATCTATCTGCCTTCACATTTTTAGCTCCCCTTGTGTGTTCTTGAAAGAACTAGGAACACAGAAGAGGGGACAATTGTGATTATGTAGAGTTGACAAAAAGGAAGCAGACCATGAAAGAGTGACGCTAGAGGTTACCAAGGCCATATATGAATTTTATTTAAGTATGTGGCTCTTGTGGTGCAGTGGTGCTAAGCCCTAATGTGTTTTTTTGGAGCAAACATTAATATAAGACCCTGTCTTATTTTCGGGGAAACACGGTATGATCTAAGTGGGGGAGCCCAATCAATGAAGAGAGGTCATTAACTAGTCTCACACCTCTTAATTGTCATTTTTAATACATGAAAGTGACTACCTGAAGAGGGAGAGAGCTACCTGTACCCAGGGTAGCTTCGCCACACGAGTCAAAAGTAGATCGGGTACAGCAACCTAGACTGTAACTTCCACATTCGAAATGCTAGTATGTGACTATCATTGTTTTTGGACTAAGCTGCAGCATTTTCATCCTAAAAGATGACTTTTCCACCCCCCCAGGGGTAAATCCACACTCTTTGAGGGTAACCTCCTCTCACAATTTCATGGCCTTGAGCTGTGTATCACACTGTCAATGTTTAATGGAAACATCCTGCCAAGCTGGTTATCCTCTTCAGCTCAGCACATTTGTCTCCCTGACCTTTGACAGAGCATTTAAAAAACGGGTGGGAACAGAAATGGGAAATGAGAAAACAGTCCCGTTAGTTCTTTTTCAAAATTAGAGCTGGCAGTTCAAGCCACTGAACCCAGACACCACCGGCACATAGTACTTTCTCCTGGAAAATGAACAAGAGTAGAGGAAGTTAAGAATAAGACTGTCTCAGGAAAAAAGGCTAGGTTCTTAAAGAAAGTGCAAGGTGAAGGTAGTTCTGGGTGCTGAAGTGAGTGTGGGACTTATTTTACAGAAACAAGAAGAAAAAAACCAAATCCACCCACACAACACCCACACTATTTTTGAAGCTGCTCCATGTTTGTTAAGACTGCCTGGGGATCCACTGTTGAAAGAGAACAGGACCCCAAAACTCAACAAGCATAAGCAAGTATAAACTATTTGGATTCCAGCCATAACTTCAAGGCTGACTGGGTATCTTTAAGATCAGGCAGAGAAACAGAAACGGCTGGAACAGGCGTTGCCAATTTAATAGTCTGCTAACTTTTCTGTTAAGCTTTTGTTCCCAAAACAGACACATGTAGGGAGGGAGTGCAATTATTACTAATTTTATCAATGTTCCAGCGTGTAATTTTCTCAAGGCTGTCAAGCCTTTATATTCAGCTTAACGATAGGCCAGAGCCAAATGCTGGCGTGAATTGTAAGAAAACATTCAGGTTACCTGAAAAAGAACGAAAGAGCTATGTAATGCTGCATAACAGGTCCATCTCTACCACTGGGCAGAGCAAAGCAGCCATCTCACACAGCAGGTGTGAGATATCATGACAAAAGAGGAAATTGTTAGGTATTTACTTTGTCATTATCATATTTTTACTTCCAGGAAGGAAGTGAACTACTTATTGGGCAGAAAGAACGTCATTGGTTTAAGTTCGTTCCCCTTGACATTTAGTCCAGTTGTGTCCGACTCTAGGGGGCGGTGCTCATCCCCGTTTCCAAGCCGTAGAGCCAGCGTTTGTCCGAAGACAGTTTCCATGGTCATGTGGCCAGCGCGACTAGACATGGAATGCCGTTACCTTCCCACCAAGGTGGTGCCTATTTATCTACTCACATTTTTACCTGGTTCTGAACTGCTAGGTTGGCAGAAGCTGGGACAAGCGATGGGAGATTGCTCCATCACATGGTTTCAATCTTATGACTGCTGGTCTGTCTTCTGACCTTGCAGCACAGAGGCTTCTGAGGTTTAACCCGCAGTGTCACCATGTATTGGTTTAAGTGCTACCCTTTAATTGGAGAAGCACCACTCGCTGCTCTGTCGCAAACAGCAAAATATTTTGGAATAGCCCTGCTAAATAAATATGCCATTGGGCATACAATATTCACTCACTTTTTTGTTTACAAAGGATGGTAGCAGTAGATTAATTTAAAGAGCAAAGACTATGTGAATTACCCTTTAGGATTCTTTCCACAACCTAGACGTGATGCAAATACGCACACTGATTTTCATAGATCACAAGTTCTGGATCAAAGGCACCCAAAGAAGGCAGAAGGGTCACAAGGGGATTCATGATTAAAAAAAGATATAGTGCAACCAGTTAGGCAGTGTAGCGCTAACAGGAGATCACCCCATGACTTCCTAGAACAAAATATCTCTGTTACTGGTCAGTCTGAGCACAACCATTGTTTTGGATTGCTGGTGCTGTTTATTTTTATTCTGCACTTCAGATACTATCCAAATTAAGAAAACAGCAGAGACCCTTGGTGGACATCACAATGGTCTACAATAGCTATAATACTGTGCAAAATATTGATCCATCTGGACGACCTCGTCTACCATTATCTAAGATCTCAGGCATCTAATAATAATCTTATTAATTTGACTATGTCCTTCACCTCATATGCCATGCGCAGGGTTGCAGGGGTAATTGGCTTTCCTCTCATTTTTTCTTCCCTACCTGTGAACTAGGGAAATCTTATCTACTGTAGTTTGATATCCCACCAAAACACGCTGAACTATATAACACATATGGATGACAGCACACATCAGGAGGGCAATAAACTGGGAAAATCCAGTGGTGGGTATTTTTATCTCTCCCAATGGTGTTGGACATTAATCTTTATCAAAGTAACCCAGCATAGTTGAATGCTGAGATGCAACAGCTGGAAGACTACCTTTGCCCATGGGAGCAAATGGGACGAGGGAGATTTCTTAGATTGCATTTGAGCAACTATAGCCCTTCGGATGGTTTTGAATTCCCAGTATCTGTCACCACCGGCTAGGTAGGCTAAGGCACATGTGGGATAGCTTGTGGACCATGGCAAGGGAACTGCCCCAGGTCATGAGCTGCCCTTGGCCAGATGTATCTGGAGGTCCTAATGGTCCACCTTTGCACTAGATGCCTTGTTTGAGGCTTACTCTCACCTACAGCCTTGAATTTCTGGATCTTTACTTTTATTATTGTTATGTGCCATCAAGTTGCCTGACTTATGAATATCCTATGAATGAACAACCTCCAGAATGTCTTATCGTTAACAGCCCTGCCCAGCTCTTGTAAACTCAAAACTGTGGTCTCCTTTAGGAAGTCAATTCCTCTTATGTGTGGTCTTTGCCTCCCTCCTTTCCTGCTGCCTTCAACTTTTCCAACCATTATTGGCTCGTTCCGTAGTCTTGCTTTCTCATGATGTGCCCAAAGCAGAACAGTCTCAGTTTTGTAATTTTGGCTTCCAAAGAAAGATTAGGATTGATTTGATCTAGGACTCATGCGTTCATCTTTCTGGTAGTCCTCCAGCATCGTGTTTAAAATGAACCAGCTTTCTTCCTGTCAGCTTTCTATCTACGCGGTCCATCTTTCTTGACCTTGGATCTCCAGCCACATCTCTTTACGCTTGACGAACTTTTCTTTATTGCTGCCCTTCCAAGTCAGTCTTTAATTTCTTGGCTGCAGTCTCCTTTTCAACAGATGATTGACAGACAAAATATCTTCATTGCCAAAGTTGAAAGTTGTGATCTTTATTACATGGCTTCCAGGTACAGCCCTGATGTTACTAAAAACCAGCTGTTGGGTAGAATTAATGGGGGGGGGGAGGGAGGAGGAGGTAAAGAAGAGATGCAGCCATGGAAAAACTTACTAGCACAGCACATATATTCAGTACTTCTTCTTTCTTCTCTGGTTAAGAAGTGTTTTCTTCTGAATGGAGGCCCTTCCCTTCGTCCCCCCTCCCCCTTTGACTCTACCATTGGCTGGGTAAGAAGGGGGTGGCGGGGGGGCTTAGAAAACCGCAATTCCCCCCAAAATCGCGGTCGTTGCAAAAAAAATATCCTCGCGCAGGACAAGACTTGTGACTTTCCCGCAGGAAAAACAAAGGTTCGGGTCAGTTTTCGCTCCGGGGGTTGGCCTCGCTGGGGGAGGCGTTGCAAAAAAGAGTCCCCTGAACTTTGAACCCCGCCCGAAAAGAAGCGATAAACAGGCGAGGTATAAATACCAGCGAGTTGCAGCCGGCGGAGCAGAATCGGTTTCTTCTCTTGCGTTGGTCTGGTTGCAGCGGCGGGGACGATCGGCGAAGGGCGAGGTCCCGGGTAAGTAAGCAAGCTCGTGGCTGTCGCCCCGTCCGCGTGTGCTGAATAGATCGAGGGTGTTGAAAGCCCGTGATTCTTGCACGTCTGAATCGGAAGCTTGCGAGTACTGGAGAAATCGCGGTTTCTAAAAACTGCGCCTTAGAAACTTTTCGTCTGTAGCGGGTCGTCCAGGAGCAATACGTCTGTGCACAAAACATTCGAGAGGTTTCAGTGCTTTGGATCCTGGAAAGGCTGATACAGGAGTCACATATATTTTTTGAAGGGGCAAGGGATGGTGTTCCTTTGCCGTTTCGGGTACAGAAAAAGGCCTCTCGTATGGGAAACGTTCCAGCGCAATCCTATGCATGTCTATGGAGAAATGAGCACGACCTGGGCTCAGTAACGCTTACTCCCAAGTGATTGTTCATAGGAGAGCAGGTTTGACACCCCGGGTATAACGCTGTGGATTCTTCCCATTTTTGCAAAATATTTCTGTTCGGACAGACTTCTGCATTCCGTAGAATTATCTTAGGCTTTGCAGGTGGGAAGAAAATACGTGGTGTGCTAGTGACCACGGTTTGATTTAAATCAAATCCGTCTCAATGACGATTTATACAAAAATTTGATTTTTTTGGACGATTTAAATTCAAAAATCATATTTTTTCTTTAAATCGTTTTGTTTAAATCACTGATTTTTTATCCAGCCTGTTAAGTTATTTTCAAGATTAGGGTTTTCTAGAAATGACAGGTAGACTTTTAGCCGGTTTTAGGTTTTATTGAAGTGTGTCAGACTAGGTGTTGAGAATCAGAGGAAAATAAACTGCCATTAACATAGCTATTTTACACATAGCTACTCAGATTCCCATGGATTTACAGTACTTCTGATTAAATGCGTGTCAGATTGCAGCTGGATTTGTACACATTTAATCGGTTTTCCCTCTTTCTGTGCAGTCCTTAGTGGGACTTGCTTCTCAGTAAACCTGCGCAGGATCAAGCTTAGCCTTTCTGTTTGTGCACCATAGGCTGTTTCCCTCTTCTAGTCTTCAAATGAATTCCTAGAAACAAAAGTTGGCTCTGTGCCCCAAAAAAAGGGAAGCTCATTCCAGAGTGCTAGGGAAAAAAGTACATTTTTTTTGAAAGAGGATGATGTTATTTTACAAACAAGGAAAGCTTGCACACTCTGCATCGGTTAGCATTCATTTTGAGTGTGTTTAATTCAAATTGATTTGTTTGAGCTGTAGTTTTAACCTTTAAAAATCAAGAGTAGAATAGCAATGTGTAAAAAAAAAAACTCATAATGGACAAGATCCTCTGGGACTTGCGCTTCTATTCCAAAGAAGTTGCACCCAGGTTAGCAGTAGAGTGGTAGCTTGTGATGTTTTCTAGACTTCTTTCCCTTTAACTTGTCTTTATTGTTTTGCAGCTGAAGCCCAGCCATGTGGGTTGGGCTGGGGCTTGCCCTGGCTCTCTGTCTCCTCCCAGGAGGAGGGACAGAGAGCCAGGGCTCAAGCTCCCGTTGTAAAGAGCCGCCGGACTGGCAAATCGGAGAGCAGAACCCAATGTTGGACGCCAGAGGTTCTGTGACGGTGGTGGCCCTTCTCCAAGCAAGCTGATACTTGTGCCTGTTGCAGGCTTCTCGGTAAGGGCAGTCCAAATTTGTGGCTGTGTTTCATTGCGGAAAAGCCCAAGTTTGCAGTTGCACCTTGCTATGTACACACGCTTGGACCGTTTTGTTCTTGAAAAGAAAGTATCTGCCTAGATTTGGTGTAATAAAATGATTCTTCAGATTTCAAAAGCCTTTACTTGCCCATGATTCCTGGAACGGGTTCCTGTTACTGCTGTGAAGTTATTTTTGGCTCCAGAACAGCTGTTTTCTCTGTTTGGAATCCATATGGCTGTTAGTCATGTGAATACTCTTCCTCCTCTCATAAGTCTCTTTGTACATTTTTGAATTCAAGCCAGGAGCCAGAGGTTGAGTTCTGAAAAATTAACTAGCAAGAGTCCATGCTGCAGAAGACTTAGTTCTTTCTATGCTTGATTTCTAAGAGTGGTCTTATAGACCAGATGGGTGGGGTACAAATCAAATAAATAAAATAATGAAATAAATAATAAATAAATACATTTACCAAACGTGGGATTGATTGCCAGTCTGGGCTGCAGTCAGCTTTGCAGCCAGAAGGAGATAATCACTTTTTAAAAACAGAGATATTTCATGCAAACAGTTATCAGTCATCAAACAAAAGCAAGGTGTCTTGCAGCTTTTGCTAGACTGCAAAATACTACTGGAGGACAATCAGCTTTTTAAGCTAGTATTGCTTCTGATTCCAAAGTTGATGTCTTTGTTTGGTCTTGTGCTATTCAACTGGATGCTGCTGTGACTGTCTTTCTGTTTGGTCAGACTGAGGGAGTATTGAGTGGCTGAAGGTCACCAGTGTATTTAATTACTGAGTGGGGCTTTGAACCAGAGTCCCACATCCTAATCCAACACTGACTGCTACACTGGACCTGGTTTAGCCTGTGTGGGACTGGAGCCCTTGCATGTGGGAACTGAAATGTGTTAACACCTGGTAATCTGCTTCCTGACAGCACAGGCAACCCCGGTGCAACCACTTCTAAAGCTGAGATGGGGATAAGCATTCTGCATCAAATTGTACATAAAACGTCAGTGCCACTGTTTTACAGCAACATCCTGGAAGATGATATACTGTCAGTGTACTGCAAGCAATAATGGCATGTTACAGATTTTGAGAAACTGTGTTTTTTTTATCCAAAAGACGCAAGATATTTCTAAAGGAAAGCACACTATGCATAAAATACACATTTTTATATGAAAGCTATTCTGAAAAAGAAACGCTACAAACAAGAATAGAGAGAGAAACAGCTGAGATCAAATGTATTTACATGATGATCACTCATATAAAAGGACTGAATATCAGTTAAGGTTTCTTTAGTTACTACAAAGTGTAATATTTATGCTGTTATCTATTATTATTTTCTTCACAACTGCCAGATCCATATTTCAGAACAAGGCTCAAAGGTAGTCATTCTCTGTATTAAAACCCACTGTTCTTGTTGTTTCCTTTAATCATATTACTGTTCACAGTTGGTCTTTAAAGTTTCTCTCTCTCTCTCTCTCTCTCTCTCTCTCTGTGTGTGTGTGTGTGTGTGTGTGTGTTTCTTTGTCTGCATTTGCCTAGTTTTGTGTCTCTTGTTGGAATGTTTTTAGAACTGAATACCAAACAAAGGTTATAAATTATGTCATGGTGTGAAATGCAGCCAGATTCTTGGAACCCAGCATGAATGTCTTATGGTGTTAATCTCTGTTTTTCACTTCATATGCCTGAAGACTGGGCTAAAATGGTCCACGAAAGCTTACATTAAATTACAATAGTTAGTTTTTAAGGTGCCACCATGCTTTTGTCTCTTTTTTTTTGTCCTTTTGTTGTTGCTTAATATACTTGCACAGACTAACATGGCCATCTCTTCTAAGACTACATTTTTCTCTTTATTCCTGTTAGACTGGAAGATCTGCGACTGAAGCTGGAGAGTGATGGGTTTACCAATATCTCCTTTATTGTGGTCAATCATCAAGGATACCATTCCCGGCTGAAGTATCATCTTCTAAGAGAGAAAGTTTCAGAGCACATTCCCGTATACCAACAGGATATGCAACAGCCTGACGTCTGGAAAACTCTGAATGGAAATAAAGATGATTTTCTGATCTACGACAGGTCTGTCTATAAACAGGATACTAGGAAGGAACAGATCAAATAGGTTTTCACTTCCTTATGTAAATAATCCCACTTGTTAGATTTTTGGCCCTTATATAGGATTGGATGCACTAGTTATTCTAGCGTTGCAAAAATAAATAAGGATAGATGGTGAGTGCAGAACCATGATATAATTCAGAAAGTTAAAAAAAGAGGTGAATTTGAAATCATGAGGGAGATAAAAGTTCTTTTCTCCTTGCCAGTCACTGCCTCTAGTAAAGAAGGAGTTCAAAGAGCCTCTCCATGCAGCGGAGAACCCTAATATTTCAGTATCATCTCCAACTGTGCAGAGAAAACTCCATGTGTAACAAGCTTTTCTCTTCAGATACAGTAGTCTCTTTTCCCTCTGGGACAGCAGCACACGGGGTGTGGGGCTAGAACTCTCCCTGTTCACTCTTTGAAACGAGTTCTTTTTTAAAAAAAAAATAGGGCTAAAGGCATAGCTCAAGGTGAACAGAAGGTAAATGTAGTTCAAACTCTGCTGGTACATCTCTGGGCAGCTGCTGTACATAATATGAATTTTGAGCCCTAATTATTTAATATCGGCATCAACAAAATGTTTCCCTCCTCACAAACCAGTGTTGCATTGCTGACATGAAGGAGGTTTGGGATAACTAAGATTTTTGTGCAAAAGGACTAGGTACACAGACAGAGTCCTGGACTCAGATTTCTGTAATTCTAAGTGCATGCCTTCTACATAGGCTCTGGTTGATAGCTCTTCAGATTGAAGTAAAAAAACAAAGTAAATATTTCAACCCTGAAATTGGTCCACTCCAGTGTACTTTGTACGGAACACACTTGACAACACTGATTAAACTATGTCTAAGCTGTGATTTAATGTGACTGACTGCTTCTCCATACAAAATATCTTCTGCACAAGGAAAACTGAATATCCCAGAAATTTTAAGCCTAGACAGGTTTGTTATCTCGGGTCTAAGTTACACAGTTCTGTTAACACAGCACTGAGAACAGAGCTTGCCAAGCAGCACTAATGGAAGAGAATGGTTTGATTTTCTGTTATCATAATCAAAGCAGATCCCTCCTTTCTGTATTGGATTAGCACAGTAGTGAAGTGTTTGCAGTTGATTTTAGGGACCACAACAGACCACAGGGAATGAGAAATGCATTTTTCAGTGGACTTCATGAATGTGTATACTGTACTTTTATTAACACTTGAGCATCTCTATTATTAGGTGTGGCCGTCTTGTGTATCACCTTGGCTTGCCTTACTCTTTTCTGAGTTTTCCATATGTGGAAGAAGCCATTCACATTACATACTGTGAATCCAAGTGTGGAAACTGCACCCAGCTGGTATGTATTTAGGGTTTTTTTTTTCTGCTTTCCGTGATATATATGAGGATATGTGTGTGAAACAGAATGTGAAAGAATTTGTCCAAAGCTAAAACTAATGTTTTCAAAGGCCTGAAGAGTTCAGAAAAGCCTGCTTTAACTTTTTAAGGTAGTGACATTACATCTTTTTTAAAAATCAAGACTACGTAGTGCCGCGGATTTTCCAGGACCATATCCCTTTAAATAACAGCAAACAAGATTTCTTTAAATAAATGCAACTCACAGGCAGTGTTTGCAGCTTTGCCATAGACTGTAATACTCATTATGCTGAAGTTTTAGTTACCTTTAAATTAACTTCCTTAGTTTTTTTACTCTGATGTAAGGTTTTATTTTAAGATGACATATTTCATCTATAAGAATGTGTTAAAATTTAGCAGGCAGACATATAAAATCCTATAGACCCTTATATGCTTGTTTTCTGAAACTGTGTACATTTCAGTTTTCTAAATGCTTTCCTTTCAGACAGCAGAGGATGAAGAATTATGCAAAAACATATCAAAGAAAACAGATGAAGAGGCAGCTGAAGCTGTACCTCCTCCGTCACCACAGCACCATCATAGACATTATGGCCATAGACCTCATGGCCATAGACGTCATAACAACAGAGACCAAAACAAAGATAGTCAGGCAGGGAGCCAGGTTGTAGCCAGCGGTCCCTCCCAGGGGAAGAGGCTTTGACGAAAAGGAAATGCCATCTGCAACCGACAGCTGAACTGAAACTGGCAGCAGCTGACAGGGTCTGCATCAGGCAGCTGATGCTGACACTGTCGGCATTTGCTGTTCGAAGATCTGCGCAGCGTTGCCTCCTGACACTGTCGTGGAGAGCTCCCATCTTCCTGCCGGTGACACGGGCAGCTGTTGGCAGAGAATGTCATTGAATCTTGTCAGTGACGCCTGCCGACGGCTGCTTGACGGTCACAAGCAGCAGATGAGCTTGAAACCACCGATGTCTGACAGTGAGCAGGGAGGGCGGAAAACTGAGCCTGAAAAACAATCTAAACATCTAAAATTTAGACTGCACTTCATGACCATGCAGATACCGGTGCCATCAGATTTACCATACTAATTGGAAAGACTTTCCAGAAACAGCAAACGGGAGTTAAAACTACAATGGAGGAGTAGGATGACTGTAATTTTTGTGTTGGGTACTACAGTATTATGTAAATGTTTGAGAGGAAAGCAACCTGCAGAGTTCCATCTGTAAACCAGCTGAGTCAAACTACTTGAGTTTCAGCTCTGTTCAACTGCAGTTGCTTAACATATGGGAGTTGTCTGGGTTTGGTGACTTGACCTTAACAAGGAAGAACTCCCTCATTATAGTATGGTATTGTTTTTCAGTGCTAGTTGAAAGTGTTTGCAGTGGTTTGTTAGCTTGTCTTTTTGGTTTCCTTTTCTACCATTCTGTTTGAATTTATGAAGACAGAAGCAAAAACTATAACCTAGGGGCTTCTGTTGGATTTATAGCAACCATGAACAGAGGAGGATAAGAAAAGACATGTTAACTAGCTTTTTAAAAAGATTTTTTAAGACCAAGAAAAAACGTGTAACGTATGAGCTTTTCTCACATAAAAATCAAGTCACGTAATGATTAAATTGCATTATAGAACGTGGTGCACATTTAAAAACTTGCATATGAGCAATATTCTAAATAATACTTTTTCCGCTATAAAGGGATTTGCTAGAATGCCCAGTTTTGAAGTAACAGATTTGAGAGACACACATTTAACTAAATCTCCCACAGCAATTCGTTTTTAAATTTTTTTATGTTTTTGACATTGCATTCTCAGGCAATCCCATTAAAGCTAAAGATTACAGTAATTTTAATTGGGGTTGAAAGTAAAAATGGAGCAGGGTGGAGTGGATATGTGCAAATTCCATTAAAAGATTGAGACCCAAAACATATCTGCTGATCAGTCTTAATCTAGCTGTCCGCAGTTCCTGTTGATTTGTGATCTCCTTCTAGGGCTGGCTTGTATTTCCTTTTATAAAGATTAATAAATGTGATATGTCTTTTTTTTATAGCTAGGTAGTTCCATATCATGGCTACATTTTATCTATCTGAAATTAATTTCATTCTAGTATGATGTATTTCGAGGATTCAGAGAGAAAAGAAAATGTTTTAACAAAGAGGAACTGTTTAGATTGTGTTTGCCATTTTTTATGATGGTTTAATAGGAAAACTTATGCTCCTACAAAACCTGAATTCTTTTATGGTGAACGCTTATAAGCACGAAAGTAGTTCAGAATATAACTGGAAAGCTTGTGAATGGAGAACCAAAAAAGAGAGTTTTTAATAAATGAAAAAAGTTTTGTCAACCCAGTGTGGCTTTGTTACATTTCTTCTTTACGTTGCTTGTAGTATTTTGATGTAATTCCCACAGCTGGAGCTGTTTGAGGTGTGAATCTTGACTTCTACCAAGCTGTTGTTCCAACTCTTTGATGGTATTGTGGAGAAATTCAATTTCCTTATTCTTTTGTTCTTCAAGGTGTTGTAGCTTCTGCAGAAATTCAAGTAAACATTTTGTTACTGTTGAAACTGTGGTGGGAGATACAGTACATGTACAACAAAAGTACCATTGCTGTTTTGGCTTGGAGGAGTGCTATACAGCAGTGGTCCCCAACCTTTTTAACCCCACTGACTGGTTGGGGAAGGCGGGGCAGCCCCTGCAGTCATGCGCATGCACGAAGGAGCGTGCACTCTCTCGCAGGTGCTCTCGTGCGGATGGGTGCGTGCAAATGAGCGAAGGAGCGGGGGGTGCTTGTGTGGGCGCGCGCACACGTGCACATGTGCAAAGGGTGGCACGATTTTTTCCAATGGCTCTGCAGATCGCGATTGGCTAACCACTCCTGGCAAGAGGTGGGAGGACAAGCCTTGCTGCAAGGTCAAAGAGTGGTTCACAGATCGCGATCTGCAGAGCCATTGGAAGATTCAGGGCAGAGTGGTGAGTGGACTGTCCGGCCCCGGGGGACTGGAACTTCATTATTGCCACCTGTTCAGGGATATATGAATACCCCCATCTCTAGTATAGATCCTTTTTTTAATGAATGATGAAGCCATCTCTGGCAGGATTAGGCCAGCTACAAATTCAGAGGCATTAATGCACAGGTGAAAGAGCAAGGCACAACACTGAAACGCTGTCATTTGAAGTACCCTGTATTCAAATATTTAATGGAACACCCAAACAGATACTGTAACATTTAGGAGATGCTGGAGAACATACCCTTCTGTAGATATTTGCTGTAGGATTGGAATGTGGTTTAGGTGTTTTGGTTTGAAGTTTTATCATCTTAGCATTGAACTAAAAAAAAACCAAAAATGATTAAGAATTTGATAAATCTACTAAACAAAATATTCCCATCCCATTTATGCTGTTCAAATAATAACAAAGCACTATGTGAATATTGGATTAGAAGGTGAAGACGAATACTGTATTTCATTTTAAAAAATTTAAATCACGATTTAAATCAATTTGATTTAAAAAATCATTGATTTTTATCCACCCTTGTAATGGTCAAAATTTTGGGAAGAAGTCAAGAAAAAGGTCAAGCACTCGATGAAACTGAATGTGTAACCTGCCAGAGGCAGCTTGTGGGTGAAGGGAATGTTTTAGCTGAAAATTAAGGGTAAAATACTCTCCTTCCCCCCTCGCTTGAACCAGAGGCAACCTGTGCTAGAAAATAAGTAACAAATCATATGGTGGGATTTACATCTAAGTAGACATCCGTGGGATTGAGTAGTAAAGCTCTTGAGAGTATCAGTAGAAATGTACAATACTGTGAAGCACAGCAACATCTAAAATACTTTTCTTTCACACTACCTTCTCAGAGTAGACGAGAAAACATGAAATGTGATCAACATGATTCTAATATTTAAATCATACATTTATTTACTTAGAAAAAAGTCCTATAAATTTCATTAGAAATTATTTCTGAATAATATAAAATAATAAATATCCTGAGAATATTATCAATTCTCCATTAGAACAACTGATTCTCCATAAAATGAGAAACCAGAGGTGACATAAACTATCGAGAGAGGTTCTACACCCTAACCTAATATGCAGAAGAGGTTTTAGTTGGTTCAATAACTTTTCTGTGTTTGAAGGAAACATACTTAAAAATCTAAGAACAATAATAATTTCCCCATCATCATCAAGATGAAGTGTTTCTGGCACTTTAGGACAGGTGCATAGGTTTCTTCCAGAACAAATAGACTTTAACCCTACACCTGAAATGTCCCTACTCATGTTCTAGTCCTATGTCAACAAAACAAAAGTTCTGCACAGGAGCTGATGTAAAAGTCACGAGCTAATCGCCGAGTTCTAGGGCTTACCTCTATCTGCAGTTTGATTATCTCATTCTGTTTCTCCTTTTCTTGGGCTCTTAGTTGATTAGTTAGTTCTAAAATCTTTATGTCTCTCTTCTGTATCACTTGCTTAAATTCTTCCTTGCTTGCTTCAACTAATAAATGAAACACAGATTCATTAATTTAATTAAATGGGTTTCAGAGAGGTGAAATTGACTAAAGAGCAAACAAAATATTCTAAAAGGGCGCGAGAACAATTCTCTTATCAGGAAAGATTACAATATGTGCTTTTTAGCTTATTAAAGAGGCAGGCAGGCACACACCAGCTTTATTCATGTGAAGAATATAATTGGGGCAGAGAAGGGATCATTTTGCACTTGCAGTTGCTAAACAATTTGTGAAACACTTAACTAGGAAACTTTTACAATATGTTTCACATCCTAATTCACCCTCTGCCTACTGTGCTCTGCAGGGTGTGAATAGAAAACCTGAAATGTCTAACTTACTAGAAGTGAGACTGAACAATGACAAGTTTAACTTGTGAAGCATACAATGGGTTTTATATGCATTTTCTTTTTGAGACTGGAAAGGGTATTTAACTTAGTTTTTAGGCATATAACTTAATACTTTGATATTAATGCCTATTACTGAAAATGATGTAAGTGTACCCCCAGATCTCAAAGACGGCAAACACATGCTTACATTTTTTGTTCATGTCAGAGTGAAACTTGGACTGGGAAAGCTTATGTTCCTCTTCTTTTTGTTCAATTTTTCTCATGAGTCTATCAATCATATTCTTATATTCCTGTAAATAATTGAAATCAAGAAACCTTTTTGGAACAAGAAGCTTTGCAATATGGCTCAGGTAATTATTTTTTACAAAATTGTCCAAACCCATTTTATTAGTGAAATCTATATAACCATCAGAAAGTTTACATTTTATTTTAGAAGTTATTAAGTTACTGAGTTATTCAAACTCCTTAGAATCCAACCTGATTTGGATTAATACTGATATAATCTATAAAAGAGTAATAATGAAGCCTCATTCACAGATCAGATTACAATGCAGGCTCAGATGTAAGTGCTATTGAGTACAATAGGTCTACTTCCATTTAGTAAAAATGTTTAAGTGTATTCACTGTACACCAAGTATACCCTTTTTACTCAGAAGAAAATCTCACTGAATATAATAGGTTGTACTTCATAGTTAAGCATGTTTAAGCATGTATAGTGAGTGCAGCTTTAGGTGTAACATTTGAACATAAGAAGAGCCCTGCTGGATAAGGCCAAGGGCCCATCTAGCACAGCTTCTCACAGTGGCCCCACCAGATGCCTCTGAGCAAACGAGACAACTTGATACCTGTATCCTGATACCCCTCCCCTGCATCTGGCATTTTGAGGTACCTTCATTTTAAGCTTGGAGATTATACATCATGGCTTGTAACCTGCGATGGATTTTTCCTCCAGAAATCTGCCCAATCCTTTTTTAAAGGCATTTAGGCCAGATACCATCACCATATCCTGTGGCAAGGAGTTCCATTTGGATTTAGGTTAATGTCAGTTTCACACTCCCAAACTTGCTTTCTTCTCCATAAAGAGCAACCCAGTCCAACTGCCAGACGCCTGACCAGAAAGGAAACACCACCTGTCTTTATCCATCAACTACAGCATGGGACGGGGAAAGTGCAGTCCTCAGGATGGTGGACCGTAGCTCCTGCCAGCTGCAGTCAGTGGGCTCAAGGAGGTGAGGAATGTTTGGAGCTATAATCCAGTGAGAAAAATGAAAAGGTGATATATGGCCTAGAATTACGAAGTTTAAGGCCCTGGCCCTGACACTCAGTTTCTTGGGTCTGTTCTTCAGGCCTCAGGCAACTCTAGATTTGGAGCTCCTTATGGCTTCAGAACATGCTATTTAATAACCTTTGAATACTAATCTTTGAACTGAAGAGCTGGAAGGGACCCCATGGATCACTGAGTCCAGCTCCTCTCAAGGAGGCACAGTCGGGAATTGAACTCCCAACCTAAGCCACTGAACTATAGACATAGAAGCACTTTTGCCTCTTGCTTACTCTAGACTAGCGTTCCTTGGCCTCTAAACAGGAAACATTGCCCTTTAATTGCATCACATGTCTGCACATTCTCTGTGATATACGCACACCATTTTGTCTTTGTTGAAGTGGCTGTCCCCTCTGACATCACAACAGCCTTTCCCTAGGTCCCTGGGTTGGCCCTGAAATTCAAGGTTATTGCAGCTCTAGTTGTGTTATTTATACTGTTTCTAAGCAGAGGGGCTCAGGTGCTTTGCTGCTGTTGTTACATGCCATCGCCTCCTACTTATTGCAGCCCCATGAATAAGGAATCTCCAAAATATCCTGTCCTCAACTGCCCTAGCTCACCACTTCATTTGGCACGGACAAGCCACTTTCCTCTGTCTTTTCTTCTGCCCTTCTTGGTTTGTGTGTTTGGTGTTGTAGTTTGTAATCCTGAAGGCAGGCCTTCTCTTGCCACTCTCCCCTTCTTTAATATTAGTACCGGCAGCTCTCAAAGATGTTTGTCTGACAAGTGGGACCACAATATGCCATGTTGATTGTTTTGCTATTGTTTTTTCCTGTAGATTGGTTACAACGTTCATTTGCTATACAAACAGCTTGCAAGTTCAGGGAAACAGATTTTAAAAAAGAGGACAAGGTTCCTCTGCTTCAATAGCTGTGTAGAGAAAATTTATCCAGGTATAACTTGCATTAAATCCTGCAACTGCAGATGTTTCCTCTTCTAAGCAGCTCAAGATAACAGGGTCCTTGACCTTTTCATGCGGTCACCTGCTTTTGCCTGGATATGTACAAAACCACTTGGCACTGGTCCTTCCCTTGCATGTTGAATTGTAGTTTGTACTCTTGTAATTTATTACCACTGTGTAAGCATGTACACTTTGTGAGAAGTCTACTGCAGCAACTGCTACACCACCAGCCACAGCAGGTGATGCATTCTCGCCAACAGTGATGCAATGTATTCATTTTTGGGATATTTCTGATATTTTGGACAGATTATGGTTGCAGATGAGATTTTTTAAAATAAACTTGCACCAATGGGGGTGGGACAGCCCACACAATGTCATAATCAGCACATGTTTTTTGACTGTCTTTTTTCTTACCAGAAAAATAATAATTAAGGAAGAAAAGATGGAGTAATTACACAATGACTTTCCTACAAGCCTCCAGAGGAAAATACCTCTATAGTCAGAAATACATGTTTGTGATGTCCATCAGAGACTTTAAAACCAGTATTTGAATTTCTTTGTATCATTAACAGGGTTTAAGACAATCATGATGCCTGCAAAGTGATTCACACGAGTAAACTTACAATTATAACAATAACCCCAAATTGGAAAACAGATATAGTACATTATACCATCTCCAATAGGGAAAGTTGTGGTAGTTTGAAGACTGTATGAACCATCCCACCTGTTCATGAACCTTCACTTTTTCTTCCAAAATATGTGCTGTGTTCTTCAATCTTTCATTTTCATCTGTGAAAGGAAATCATTATGAAATGATTTGAAAGAAAGTCCTTGGAGGATCACCATCAAGTTGGAATCAGCTTGATAGTCATAGTTATTAATTTTTTAAGTCTTATCATTGACCATTCTCCTCAGGTCTTGGAAATGAAATGTGGTGTCTCCCTTTATTGGACCCTGATTAGGCCTCATCTTTTCCTCCTGTTGGGAGCTCTGCCCACGTTGGGAACTGCATTCCAAATTTTGTGTTCCAGACCACACAGGAAGAGCTTCTTGGTACATATTAAAGCAACTCTTACCAGCACTGCAGGTAGGTACACACATCCCCGTTTTCTTACCTCTCAAGTTACACTGGCTTTCAATAGTTTGTTGAAGACCCTTAATCACTTTGTAGAGTGCAACACATTCTTTTAAAAAGAAGAAGAGACATTAGTGCATTTGATGTTATTATGACATTTATTTTACAGTTTGTTACATTTGTAAATCACTTTTCTCTCAAGTGAGCTCAGGGCAGTGTGCATGGCCTTCCTCCTCTGTATCTTATCTGTGGTTCTGTCTGTTGCCAATTTTATCCAACCCTCTGAGGTAGACGTGGCTGAGAGAGGGATTAGCACTAGATCACTGAACAGGTTTCACAACACAGTGGAGACTAGAATCTGGATCTAACAAGTTCTAATCCAAATCTTTAACCATCACACCACACTAGCTGCTGCGTTCTAGAAATGAGTAATTTTTGTGGTGTAATGAAAATATAATGCAGGTTTCAATATTACTTGTATTTCTAGATTTTGCTCATTCAAAATATTTTCCGTATCATTTTTATAATTTAAACTTTCCTCAATATTAAAATAATTTATACAGTAAAGCAATTTTACTTTTAAAAAAAGAAAAGGTTGCATAGTCAGAGAAACAAGCAAATGCAGGAAGAGATTATACCTTTAATCGACCATTAAGAATATAAAACAATAAATCAAACAGCAAATTTTCAATGATGAATCATCTTCTTCAAGGCTGTGCATAAAGTTCTTCCAAATTTATATGGTGTTATTAGAGATGGGGGTATTCATATTCGAATATCCCCTCACAGATAATGAGGGTCTGCCCCCTCTGGGGCCAGACTGAATATTCACAATTCTTCCACTGCTGCGTGCTCCACGGCCCCTTCCTATCGTTCCATTGCTTGTGATGGATTAGCCACTCAAGGTTCAAGTTCAAGTTTATTGTATTGGCTAATAGCCGTCACAATTGTTTAAAAAATACAAATATGATCAAGTAAAATCATGATTAAATCACAGACATATAAAATAATAAGAGACTCTTCATATCTGGGATCCTCCTGCACAACTGATTGCGATGGCACTCAGGAAATTAGCGCGGATGTTTCTGGCCGCTTTTGCAAACAGCACTGTTCTGTATGTACCATATGGATCACGGTCCAAAAGTAACCTGACCACCTTTATCTGAAGGCTTTCCTCCTCTAGGGCAGCCAAAATGTTACCCAGGAACTTTTCTCTGGGGTTTTGATACAGCTGACAGTTGAGTAAATAGTGGACAACATCCTCTATCTCACCTGCTCCACAAATATATAGCCTTAGTTGCTTAGGGACATTCATGTACCTGCTGTCTAAGACAGTGGTTGGCATGGTTTGGAAACTGAGTTCTGTGAATGCGATTCTCAAGGAGGTAAAAGTAAGTGTATGTAAGTATTGCGCCCTTGAGTGGTTTGTTTTCACAGTTGGTGGACTGTCAACCAATGGACCTGATGCTTCTAGATCGAGAAGACCCCAGGGACAACTCAACCACCAGGCATACACTGAAATCACCCATTAAATCTAATGTGGCAAGAATTATTGTTCCTGCATCCACAAGATCTAGCCCTGTTACTAATCAGACTCCAAGGGATTTGCAGTTACAGCTTGAAAGTGAAAATGAAGCTTTAGTGAAAGAGGCTCTGGACAGCTTCACGTCTCTCCCATGGGAAAAGCAGGTACTGACACTTAAAAAGATAGAGGTGGTAAGGCAGGAGCTTGTGACTCTCCTTGAAACTCGCCATCCCAACATTACAATTCAGGCTGAAGTACATCCAGAACCAACACCCCCTGCTGATGATCCCAACAGAACGGCTCCAACTCCCAGTGCTCACTTTCAGTTCTGTCATTGAACATTGCTGGGTGGCAAAATAAGTTGGTGAACCGGGAGTTCGGGAAATTTCTTTCAATGTTTTATATCCTTTGTTTGCAGGAAACCTGGTTAGTTGATTCCACTCCCCTGGTGTTAAATGGGTATACCCCCATTTTTGTTTTCCACTCTTAAACCATCTAGAAAAGGGAGAGCAAGAGGAGGTTTAGCTATTTTAGTCTCCGTCAAGTTGGATGTGGAGCTGGAAGTCATTTACTGGTCTGAAAGTAATTTTATTCTGTCAGTATTGGTAATGGGAACATGGGATGGAGGCACTAATATGCATCAATGCCTACTGTTCACTGATAAAACAGAAAATCTCACCTCTTTCTGGAATGAACTGGAAGAAGCCATAAACCATTGCAAATTCCTGCACCGGAGAGCAGCTATAGTTTTATGTGGCGACTTTAATGCCAGAGTTGGCTCTGGCTTAACTGAGATGGTAATCGATTCAGACCTAGAGTATAATGAACCCTTCCTATTTGACCAGTTTTCTTTGGATAAAGTCTTCAATAAACAAGGTAGGAAGCTAGCCGAGATGAGCCACTCTGTGACCTGGGAGAGAGGGTCATCATCCCGCCTTCTGCCAGGACTGGCTAATCTATTATAAGCAACAGAGTGAAAGGAAGGCTCCGTAGAACTTGCAGCAGAATCATGAATGGCTGGTCTGGCCCCAGGGGACTGGACCCTCGTTATCTGCACCTCATCTCTCTGTGTGTGTTTAGTCGTTTAGTCGTGTCCGACTCTTCGTGACCCCATGGACCAGAGCACGCCAGGCCCTCCTGTCTTCTACTGCCTCCCGGAGTTGTGTCATGTTCATGTTGGTTGCTTCGCAGACACTGTCCAGCCATCTCATCCTCGGTCGTCCCCTTCTCCTCTTGCCATCACACCTTCCTAACATCAAGGTTTTTTCCAAGGACTCTTTTCTTCTCATGAGATGGCCAAAGTACTGGAGCCTCAGCTTCAGGATCTGTCCTTCAAGTGAGCATTCAGGGTTGATTTCCTTTAGAACTGATAGGTTTGTTCTCCTTGCAGTCCAGGGGATTCTCAAGAGCCTCCTCCAGCACCACAATTCAAAGGCATCAATTCTTCGGCGGTCTGCTTTCTTTATGGTCCAGCTCTCACTTCCATACATCATGACAGGAAAAACCATAGCTTTGACTATTCGGACTTTTGTTGGCAAGGTGATGTCTCTGCTTTTCAAGATGCTGTCAAGATTTGTCATCGCTTTCCTCCCAAGAAGAAGGCGCCTTTTAATTTCAGGGCTGCTGTCTCCATCTGCAGTGATCATGGAGCCCAGGAAGATAAAATTTGACACTGCCTCCATATCTTCCCCTTCTATTTCCCAGGAGGTGATGGGACCAGTGGCCATGATCTTAGTTTTTTTGATGTTGAGTTTCAGACCGTTTTTTGCACTCTCCTCTTTCACTCTCATTACAAGGTTCTTTAATTCCTCCTCACTTTCTGCCATCAGAGTGGTATCATCTGCATATCGGAGGTTGTTGATATTTCTTCCGGCAATCTTAATTCCGGCTTGGGTTTCTTCCAGTCCAGCCTTCCGCATGATGTATTCTGCATATAAGTTAAATAAGCTGGGGGACAATATACAGCCTTGCCGTACTCCTTTCCCAATTTTGAACCACTCAGTTGTTCCATGACCAGTTCTAACTGTTGCTTCCTGTCCCACATATAGGTTTCTCAGGAGACAGATAAAGTGGTCAGGCACTCCCATTTCTTTAAGAACTTGCCATAGTTTGCTGTGGTCCACACAGTCAAAGGCTTTCGCATAGTCAATGAAGCAGAAGTAGATATTTTTCTGGAACTCTCTGGCTTTCTCCATAATCCAGCGCAAGTTAGCAATTTGGTCTCGAGTTCCTCTGCCTCTTCGGAATCCAGCATGTACTTCTGGGAGTTCTCGGTCCACATACTGCTGAAGCCTACCTTGTAGGATTTTGAGCATAACCTTGCTAGCGTGTGAAATGAGTGCAATTGTACGGTAGTTGGAGCATTCTTTGGCACTGCCTTTCTTTGGGATTGGGATGTAGACTGATCTTTTCCAATCCTCTGGCCACTGTTGAGTTTTCCAAACTTGCTGGCATATTGAATGTAGCACCTTGACAGCATCATCTTTCAAGATTTTAAATAGTTCAACTGGAATACCATCACCTCCACTGGCCTTGTTGTTAGCCAGGCTTTCTAAGGCCCACTTGACTTCGCTCTCCAGGATGTCTGGCTCAAGGTCAGCAACTACATTGTCTGGGTTGTCCGGGATATCCCAATCTTTCTGATATAATTCCTCTGTGTATTCTTGCCACCTCTTCTTGACGTCTTCTGCTTCTGTTAGGTCCCTCCCATTTTTGTCTTTTATCATGTTCATCTTTGCGCAAAATGTTCCTCTAATATGTCCAATTTTCCGGAACAGATCTCTGGTCTTTCCTTTTCTGTTATCTTCCTCTATTTCTTTGCATTGTTCATTTAAGAAGGCCCTCTTGTCTCTCCTTGCTATTCTTTGGAAGTCTGCATTCAAGTTTCTGTAACTTTCCCTATCTCCCTTGCATTTTGCTTCCCTTCTCCTCTCTGCTATTTCTAAGGCCTCGTTGGACAGCCACTTTGCTTTCTTGCATTTCCTTTTCTTTGGGATGGTTTTCGTTGCTGCCTCCTGGACAATGTTACGAGCCTCTATCCAAAGTTCTTCAGGCACTCTGTCCACCAAATCTAGTTCCTTAAATCTGTTCTTTACTTCCACTGTGTATTCATAAGGGATTTGGTTTAGATTATACCTGAGTGGCCCAGTGGTTTTTCCTAATCTCTTCAGTCTAAGCTTGAATTTTGCTATGAGAAGCTGATGATCAGAACCGCAGTCAGCTCCAGGTCTTGTTTTTGCTGACTGTATAGAGCTTCTCCATCTTTGGCTGCAGAGAATATAATCAATCTGATTTCGATATTGCCCATCTGGTGATTTCCATGTATAGAGTCGCCTCTTGTGTTGTTGGAAAAGAGTGTTTGTGATGACCAGCTTATTCTCTTGACAAAACTCTATTAGCCTTTGTCCTGCTTCGTTCTGAACTCCAAGGCCAAACTTCCCTGTTGTTCCTTTTATCTCTTGGCTCCCTACTTTAGCATTCCTGTCCCCTAGAATGAGAAGAACATCTTTCTTTGGTGTCAGTTCTAGAAGGTGTTGTAAATCTTCATAGAATTGTTCAATTTCAGTCTCCTCAGCATTGCTGGTTGGTGCATAAATTTGGATTATTGTGATGTTGAATGGTCTGCCTTGGATTCGTATTGACATCATTCTATCATTTTTGAGATTGTATCCCATTACAGCTTTTCCCACTCTTTTGTTGACTATGAGGGCTACTCCATTCCTTCTACGGGATTCTTGCCCACAATAGTAGATATGATAATCATCTGAGCTGAATTCGCCCATTCCTGTCCATTTTAGTTCACTGATGCCCAGGATGTCGATGTTTATTCTTGCCATCTCCTGTTTGACCACCTCCAGCTTCCCAACGTTCATAGATCTTACATTCCAGGTTCCTATGCAGTATTTTTCTTTGCAGCATTGGATTTTCCTTTCACTTCCAGGCACGTCCACAGCTGAGCGTCCTTTCGGCTTTGGCCCAACCACTTCATTAGCTCTGGAGCTACTTGTACTTGTCCTCCACTCTTCCTCAGTAGCATGTTGGACGCCTTCCGACCTGAGGGACCCATCTTCCAGCGTCATATCTTTTAGCCTTTTGTTTCTGATCATGGGGCGTTCTTGGCAAAGATACTGGAGTGGCTTGCCATTTCCTACTCCAGGTGGATTGCGTTTAGTCGGAACTCTCCACTATGTCCTGTCCGTCTTGGGTGTCCCTGCACGGCATAGCCCATAGCTTCTCTGAGTTACTCAAGCCCCTTCGCCACGACAAGGCAGCAATCCATGAAGGAGATGTCCCAAGCAAGAGGCCATTTTAGCTTCTTAGCTGGAAATGGGTGCAGTCTGCAAAAGGCCCCTGGAGGGAGAAGGGGACAGTTTCCAGGCCCTCCTCAGCTAGTAGCTTGGAATTTATAACCCATTTTAAGGGACAGTCATGCCATCTGAGCCCCCCATTAAATTCCTCCTTTCCACCTGTTTTAAATTCAGAGAACTTCTTTTTAGCTAGGGAAGGAAAGAATGGCTAGAAGCATGGTCTGTCTCTAACAGAGTTGGGATTAGGTATTTAGTTAAATCACCAGGAACAGTCAATTTAAGCCAGATTAAAGCTAAATAAATAGTTTTACCTGGTGGATGCTTTCTTTCATATCAGCCACATGGCTTTGGGACCTTAATAACAGCATATAACTTGGGAGCTACCCACAAGAACCTGATGCACAGCCTTGAGGAAGATGATTTATCATCAAAAGCTCGATTTCTTTAAATATTGTGTTCATGCTTTCACGGCCAGGATTAAATTAAATATTCTTAATGTTTGATTAAAGGTATTACTTCTTCCTGCATTTCTATTTACAGTTATTCTCATCTATCAAGTGCTTGTAATTTCTAGTAATGAACACAAGATGGAACTCTGGTATCTTCATATTTTCAGACTACAGTTATTTCTAAATGATCAAAATGTTGAACACTGCTTTACACAGGAAGAAACAAGCAGCAGGATCCAAAGTAGGACAGAGAGGCATTCCAATTAAGATGGCAAAGCACTTCGCTTCCCTTTTTACCTGCTGGCTGCATGACATTGATCTAAATCAGATGAATGGTGTCCAATATTTCATAGGCAAATAAATCAGTTTTAATAAATCAGTTAAAAATAATACAGTTAATCAACAGAGTGTTCTTTAGCCAGCCAAAGCTCTAATGACCATAAATATTAAACAATTTCCTCTGCAATGGAAATTTTGTTAAAATAACTGGATTGTTTATATATTATAAATGTTTTTGGAACTTTGTTTCTCCAGAAAGATCTTTGAACTTGTAAGAATTTTGCACATATGCTACATTGTCAACTTAAACAATTTGCTTAGTCACACCTAGAAATAAATTTCCCTAGTTCATAGACATTTGCTAGACTGGTTTGTAAATATGTGTCACATAAATTGCAATTATGGGATCCTTTCCCTAAAGTTACTAACTAAAGTAGTTCATTTGTTGTCCACTAGACCTCGGACAAATTTCTTTTATCAGTATGTTAAAAAGTTGGCTTGACGGAAAACAAATCCTCCAAACGATATAGGCCAAAAATACTATTTTAAAACTTTATCACTTTATTGTATATAATTATGAAATTGTTATTCCTAGAATTCTTAACATGAACCCAATTATTACATGAATAAAGCAAGTAAATAATTGGAAAATAAACAAAAGGAAAATAATTTCCTTTTGTTATATTTTTATTTGTTGTTTCATGTGTTTGTAAGCCACCTAGAGTGGTTGCAAGACCAGACCGGCAGGATATAAACAAACAAACAAACAAACAAACAAACAAACAAACAAATAAGTACTGTGGTGAGTACTGTTATGAAGGGAGAAAAAAGAAGACCAGCATGAGAAAAAAACATTCAGTCAGAGAAGGAAGTCTAGAGCAGTAGGGTAGAGAAGGAACTAGGGACAAGAATCTTATTGGCAATTTGCACATGTGTAAGTAGAATATAGAATATATAGTAGAAAATATAGGGACATGGTGGTGCTGTGGGTTAAATCTCAAAGCCTCTGGGCTGTAAGATTGAAAGATCAACAGTTTGAATCCACGCGATGGAGTGAGCTCCCATCATTTGTCCCAGGTCCTGCCAACTAGCAGTTCGAAAGCATGTAAAATGTGAGTAGACAAATAGATACCACCATAGTGGGAAGGTAACGGCGTTCTGTGTATAGGTACGCTGTCCACATAAATAGTGGTGGAGGAGTATCAAGTAGTGTAGTTCTAGTACTGGCTTATGTTGGGCCTCTTGCTCTGTATATTGCTGAACTGACAATGAAGTAGACAAAAGAGGATGTTTTGGACATACAGTCTATTGGCTTGTAACAATCAAATGTCTTCTGAAACTAATTAAATTAACTTTCATATAGTTAAATGTGAAAATAAAGGGTTACTTTTCCAAAGGAACTGTAACAGCAACTCCATTAGGGGAGATTTGCAACTGTAACTTAAATAGGTGTTTTTTTTTTTTAATGTTCCAAGGTCCAGTTACGGGTTGGCTTGGGCACAATCTGGTTAGTAAATTATGTTCATTGCTTGTCAAAATATGGAATTCTTCAGTCCCATCCTGGCATCGATAAGTCCAGGAGAATAGCTGCCAATTTAAAACCATTTCTTGCTACCTCCACCCAGTAGAACTGAAATATCAATTGACTGCCAGACAATCCCAGTATGTTGACATTTTTAAAACTTAAACTCAGGACATTAAAAGTATACAGATGTCTTTAATATATTTTAAATATTTCTATTCCACCCATTTTCCAATCCTGCAAACAACATTCAGAGAAACTAAGTGGGAGGAATGCAGTTTTCAAGCCAGCAGGTTAGAAGCCAAGGGCAAAAGTAGGGCAAGAGGTCTAGATCAGTGGTTCTTAACGTGGGCGATAATGCCCCCAGGGGGCGATTTCATTTTTCAGGGGGGCAGTAGAACGAAGAGGGGCGGCATGGGGGCGTTGGAGCAGAAGGGGGCAGTAGGGGGGCGCTGGAGCAAGCCAAACCTGTGAAGATGGCTGCAGCCTTTTTACAGTGTGCATGAATATATATTTTCCTCCAATTTTAATTTAGTTTCAGACTTTCTGTCTTGAAATTTTTAGTTCCTGCATTTGTTTTTATGCCCTTTTTATATTTCTTTTTGCGTCTTACAATTCACTTGCAACTAAATCATTAAATGTTACTTTTTGGGGGGCATTTCATTTTCTTGGAATTTAATTTTGTTTTCAGGGGTCATTGGATTTAACTGTCTTAAATAAATAAATAAATAAATAAACAAACAAACAAACAAACAAACAAACACACACACACACACACACACACACACACACACACACATACATACATACATACATACATACATACATACATACATACATACATACATACATACATACATACATACATACATACATCATCACCGCGGGGAGGGGGGCGATGATAACTTCCTCAATGGCTCAAGGGGGCGTTTCTTTCAAAAAGGTTAAGAACCACTGGTCTAGATCCTTGCTTCTCCAGAGATTGTCTTTGTCTTTGCAAATGGATTGTCCTAGGTTTGGCACTGCATCATGTTTACCTATCTTGGGACCAGGTACTTTGAGGGCCACATCTCCACATACAACTGCCTACAAGTTTGAAGTTCTTTGGGGGAAGCCTTTATCTCAGTCCCACACCTTAATTGGCATGTTAGGTGAAGACTCAAAAGAAGGCATTTTCAGTGGCTTCTCCCAGGCTGTGGAACTCCCTTCCATGTGAGGCTAGATTGGCTCCCTCCCTACTGTTTTTGTACCAAATACCTCTCTCCTCAGTCACTGATTGGGCTCCAGAGAGAGTTTTTAACAGGAGATATGGTGCTTTACTAAAGCTCTTTTTCATGCACCCATGTCTTTTTCTCTGTGTGTTTTAAAAAATTATTAGGTTTAATGGTCTTTTTATATTACTATACAGTATGTTTCTGTGTGGAAGTTAGTGTAGCGGGTAAAATGTCAGACTAGGAGGGTGATCAGAAGGTTGGATAGGGGTGTGTCTGATCACACTGGAAATGGCTGCTTTAAAGCAGTGTTCCTACAATCTCTTTTGAGTTTTATAGCAGCCAGGTAACCTGTGACTCTGCCACATTTGCATAAAAAGGTATTTTAAGAGGGTAAAAAAACATTAAAAATAGATTGTTCAAAGGTAAAGGTAAAGGTTCCCCTTGACAATTTTTGTCCAGTCGTGTTCGACTCTAGGGGGCAGTGCTCATCCCCATTTCCAAGCCATAGAGCCAGTGTTTGTCCGAAGACAATCTTCCGTGGTCACATGGCCAATGCGACTTAGACACGGAACGCTGTTATCTTCCCACCGAGGTGGTCCCTATTTATCTACTCACATTTGCATGCTTTCGAATCGCTAGGTTGGCGGGAGCTGGGACAAGCAACGGGCACTCACTCTGTAGCGTGGATTCGATCTTACGACTGCTTGGTCTTCTACCCTGCAGCACAGGCTTCTGCGGTTTAGCCCGCACCACCACCACGTCCCTCTGTTCAGAATATAATTCTAACCTAATATTTAATGTGACAGTTGAACTTGCATCTGGGTAACCAGCTTCAAAATTTGTGGCTGAATGTTTGTTAAAATCACTCATCACCACCCATGACAGTCCCTTGAAGGGCTCTGGGAGGTGGAGGTAATGAGGGTGCGTAAAATTTGGGTTTTATTGGAGGAGAGTGAAGAACATGGGGGGGATTGAGTTGAGGGCAAAGTATCCCCCTCCTCCAAAAACCATTATAACCTACCAGAAAACATTTTGCAACCCACTTGGGGTTTATAACCCACAGGTCAGGAATCCATGCTTTAAAGTATATCACTTATGGCAGTCACCTCTCTTAAAGAGACCCTTCCATCTGTCTGGGAATCACTCCAGGCCAGGTCACATGTAGTAGCCCATGCAGTAGCCCTACTGCTGGGCCAAAAAACTGCTGCTTGGGCATGGATAGATGTCGGGCTGGAGTGCCACTCCCCATATGTCATGTGATTGCCAGAAAATTGGTTGCACTGGACAATGCCACAAGTAGACCTAAATGCAAGCTGTATGTCTATGTGATCACATGCTAGGATTTGGGAGACAGAGGTTCAGATCCCTGCTTGGCCATAGAAATTTGGGATTGCACTGGTAAAACCACTTCTTAAATACCTTCCTTCAGAAACACTACTAGGGTGGCTGCAAACTGGAACTAACTTGATGGTGCATAGCATAACATGCTTCTGCATTATACATGTTTCATAGAATTGTTTTATCTTTTAACTGTATGTATCCCCCACCCCCCACCATTTTGTAAGCCACCTTTGGTCCCTGAATTGGGACAAAGTTGAGATGGAAATAAAATGTATTAAATAGGCAAACGTATATAAAATAAGATCTTAAGTGGAGCTGGAATGGATGGCCTAATATATAATTTTCCATGTATTTACATGAATGTTCCATGTATTTACATGGAAAAACCATGATTTACAAGTTGTTTTTCTATAATGCTCTGGTATCCGAAAGATGTTTCATCCAACCTGACCCCAAGGACAATTCTCAGCTAATCTACAGATTTGTCTGTTACTACCATCTGGCATACTGAAATAACATTTATGTTACAAAAGATACAAACCAGGCACACGCCTTCCTTGAAAAGTGCAATCATGATTAATTTTAAGCTTTCAAAGTAAAGTGCTTTATGCTCTTGCTACTTATGGCATTGTGAAAGGAATACTTGCTGTTAAAAACAGCCCATTATTCTTTGCAGATTCGTTAACACAGACTACAATTCTGGGCATATTTATTTCAGAGACAAGTTCTACTGAACTTGGTGTGGTTTCTCTCATCTTTAATACAGTATATTCTTAGGCTTGTAAAAACTTGTTGTTTGATATAACATTACCTCTTTCTGTAGCTTTATATTGCAATTGTTAATAGTCTTTTTAGATTTTTTATTTTACTCATTTAAATTGTTTAATTATATGAACTCGTTGCCCACAAAACTTTCTTGTTGAAAAGTTTTAATAAGATTAAGATGAACAAGATTAATAAAGACAGAAATATGTCCAAGTGTAGATGCAGAGAATTAGAATGAAGAGCAGAGACGAAAAAGCAACTCACAGGTTATTAAGCTAATTACACGGTCATTTGTTGTTGTTATGTGCCTCTGAGTCACTTCCGATTTATGATGACCCAGTGAATTAAGGACCTCTAGAAGGTCCTATCATTAGAAGCCCTGCTTAGGTCTTGCAAACTGAAAGCTGTGGTTTCCTTTACTGAGGAATAAATATCATGTCAAGTGCCCCTCTTTTCCTCCTGTGCTCTGCTTTTCCTACTGGTGTTTTCTTTTTCAGTATGTCTTGTCTTCTCATGACATGTTCAAAGTACAATTACCTTAGTTTAGTCATTCATTCTAGTTTTTAGTGATAGCAGGCTTAATTTCCTCTAATAATAATAATAATTCTGTCAAGTCAATTCTGACTTATGATGGCCCTTTTGAAGAGTTTCCTAGGTATAGGGTACTCAAAAGTGGATTATAATTCACGATTTGCTCTAGAACTCACTAATTTGCCTTTCTGGCAGTCCATGATATCTGTAAAGCTTTCTTCCAATGTCACATTTTGAATTAATCATCCCCCCTCCCGTCATCTTTCTGCATTGTCCAGCTTTCACATGCACACATTGTTATGGGAAATATAGTATGGACAATCTTAGCCTTCATTCCCTTTAACGAGTCTGTTATCACCACTCTTTGAGGTTTCAGTCTTATGATTTC
Source organism: Pogona vitticeps (assembly GCF_051106095.1). NCBI lineage: Eukaryota > Metazoa > Chordata > Lepidosauria > Squamata > Agamidae > Pogona > Pogona vitticeps. The sequence continues at coordinate 290,607,710 of NC_135784.1, forward strand.
TGAACACTTAGCCTTATGTCATGTAGTTGACAAAAATACTTATATTTTCACTTTGGTATTAAGTGTGATACTTTTACATTGTAATCAAAGTCTCAGTTAAGGAGCTGCAATATACTTTCCAGATAAGGTTGTAACATGAAAAGCTATATTTATAAGGGAGCCACAAAAAGTTAGTTTTTTTGGGCTACACTCTCAGAATCCTCCAGCCAACACCACCACTTTTTGATTACTTTCAGAAGACATACTGGCTGGAGGTATCTGGGAGTAGTAGTCAGAAAAGTAACTTTTTCTAAGCTCTGATTTTTTTAAATACACACACACAGTCAAAATTAAGAAAAAAAACATGAACCAAATTAGGGCTCAACTACAAATTGTAATGGTCCTTTTTTTTAGCACACTTGAAATTGATTTTAAAATATCCACCTACAAAATGTACAGCTACATTTTGTCAAAAAGCTAGTTTTTTTTAAGCACTCATGAAGCTAGTTTTTTTAAAGCACTCATGAAGGATTTCTTTATTTTAACTCTATTATGAGCACGATTTACTGTATTTTGAATCATTTCAGCCATTTATGTGAACTGTCTGTGGGACCTGTCAAGTATCGGATACCAAGATCACAGGTTTTGCACTGCAGGGTATCCTACAGTTTGAACTCCCCCCTCCCATCTGTTTTTATTTAACCGCTGCATCAGTCTATCACTATGCATTTCAAAACTGTCTCAGTGTGACCAACAGGGAGAGGGAGGGGAAAACCTCTGCAGGGCTCAAAGCCAGCTGACTGTGCTCCCAGAGAAGTCAATGGAGAACCACCTCTCTTCTATGAAACCAAGCAGGGAGAGAATGAGAAAGAAAGAATCTGGTGCAGCTTCAGCTCCTTTGCACACTTCTACATCCATCCCCTTTCCCCCTGTGGGGGCAAACAAAATGCTTCGCCACCAGCTATAATAATAACAGCAGCAAGAGTGAACACTAGCCCTCACTCCGCTCCCTTGCCCCTCTGCAGAACCTCCTCTTCTTGGCTCTGTGACTAATTGGATGGGTGTATCATGTTAATGATGACTGATGAAGAAGTAGCCAGTTTTTGTTAGTTAGCAACCTCTTGTAATAATGCAGGTGTGGGCAACTTGAGGCCTATAGGCATTTGGCTCCTGAGAGCCAAATGCCGTCCCTCATACCTCCTAAAATATATCTAAAAATTCAAAAACATATTGTAGCTCAAAATGTAAGCTAAAGTAACCAATAAATTAATTGGTTTAATCCAGTGAATGAGGAATTTGAAAAAAGGGCTCTGTTGGTAAAGATTACAGGGGGGGGGGAGAAAGACAGAGAGACACAGAGAGAGAGAGATCGAAAGAGAGTGGTTATTTTATTCACCATCAGCAGGATCGCTTTATTGTTTTGTTTGAAAACTGTTTCCTCCTAAACATTTCTCGAATTTTCTTATAAGAGAAGGGTTCAGTGACTGGCGAAATACTATTATAAAGATTAGCGGGGGGAGAGAAACAGAGATAGCAAAAGAGAAAAAACTGAAAAGGAAATGTTTTTTCTCAGGGGACAGGAATATATGCCCTAATCACCCTGATTTAGGTAATGGGATTTTAAATAAATGTGGTGGGTGGTTAAAGGACATATTCTTTGTACAGTAGTGTGTCTTATATATTGTTATTATATTTTATTCGAGAGGTTTAAGGTTTTATTTTAATTTACCAACCTAGACTTGCATTTGCGTCTTCTCATTCAAAAGAAGTTTTAAAGGACAGTAATATTCTGAAACTGATCATCATTCTCCTTCAGCTTTTTGTTACATCGTTTCTTCTTGGTGACTTATAAGTCTGTGTTTTATCTTGATTCATTTGCTGTTCAGGCTAAATGTAGGCAGCCATAAAAATACATTATTATTTTTGTTGTTGTAAGGAGCATTTTTTACTCAGCGGGATACGTATTTGCTTCAGCCCAAAGCCCAGTGGGTGGTGAAATACTTAGGAAGTGGCTGTTATGGTAAAGTTCCAACTGAGAGAGACAGAGAGAGAGAGAGAGAGAGAGAGATGAATAAGAAGGGGCAAATCCTCATAGTAATAGTTTGTATTTGAACACATTCTTCTGTTTTATTTTAGGACCTTAAAGCTTTTGTGTCCACAACTATCTTCTCAGAGTCTTGGATTTTTGTACAAGAGGAAAACTGAAAGAGATTGCTGACACATTTGGATTAGATACTTTATGGAGATGTTATTTTCTGCAAGTGACTCCTGCTCCAAGATCTTCTTTATGCATGGAACTCATAAACATATATATGCATGTATTTATTTATTTCTCTTTCTTTTGTTTTTCTTTCTTAGATCTTAGAACTGCAGAGCTAGAAGGGACCCTACCTATCATTGAGTCCAGCACCTGTCAAGGAGGCACAGTGGGGAATCGAACTCCCAACTTCTGGTTCTGCAGCCAGTTGCCTAAGCCACTGAGCTATCCAGTGGTGGCATTTTCGACTGAGTTCATATTAAGCTATCCAGTGGTGGCATTTTCGACTGAGTTCATATTAAAGTCATTTCTGTTCTTTGGTTGAAAATTGAAAATTTTTGCAGAGTTTATTGTGTTTGCAATGCTAATTTAGAAAACAGTTGCATTCAAACAAGAGAATGGTACACATTCACATCTGCCTATCCTCTGTGGGCATGATCATAATTATTTATAACATTTATAATATTTACAGAGGGTCAGTTATGGCTTATGGAACTTGAGTGTGTAATTTACTGTGGTAGAAAATTCAACCGTTATTAAATATAAGGTGAAAGGGTATGTGGTTGTAAACTATTGCACCAAAATCTACAAAAACTTTTGCTGCAGCTTAAATACCAAGCAGACAGGTTTATTGTGGCATATTTCATGGACTGAGTTAGTTTCAACATAACCATGTCTATAAAGAAATGCCTAAGGAACACTGACCTTCTTTAGCTGCCTCTTCTTTTGACTGGCTTATTGTCAGTAACCTGTTTGTTTTCTCCAATTGAAGATTAAGAAGATCATTTTTTCCATGTAGCTCGGATATTTTCTGTAGGACAATGTTTAAATTCCAAATGAAAACTTTTGTTTGACAATTTCTGCCAAACTCCTGAGTTACTTGGGAGGAAAATTTTAGGGAAATTATTTAAAACTCTGCAGGCCTTTCTGAAAGTCAAATAATGTTTAGACAACAATTAACTGATCATGATATCAGATTATGATCTTACATGATCTTCAAATAACCTATCCCAGAGCAATCACAGAGGATGTTTAGAGAACCATGCACCAAGGGAGAATATTTCCAATTAAGATTTAAGTGGAAATGCAGTCTTCTAAGAAGATTGCTCATAAGCCATTTTGCAGCCATTTTCAAACACACAGCCAAGTCAAATAAAAAAAAAAGAGATGAATTATCTAATTAAACATATCAAGGCCCATTATACTCAGACAAGAAAACTGATAATCTAGCCCAGTCTAGCACAATCTTTTTGACTCTGTGAGTTACATCTGGTGTTGAGATGTGTTGCATATGCACACATATATTCCCCACAAAAATGCACAGAGATGGGGAAGTTTTAATCTCTTCCCTGTATTGCTTCTGCCCCCTGAGACTTTCCCTGGAATTGATCTTTGGCCACAGTCTTCTCATGTGATTTGCATGCTGGGAAGGGCAGGTGAGTTTGCAGGTGGGCAACAGCACGGAGGACCAGTAGCAAGAACAGAAGACTACAGAAGAGAAGGTAGCTCCCTGTAGATAGCCAGCAATGCAAGGCCTACCCAGAGCTCAGAGAAGTTTCTATGTGTACTACAATGTCCAGAGTCCTCAATCCTGGCAAATCAGAGAATTCTAGGGGGGGGGGAGAGGGGAAAAAAACCAAGCACTTTTCAAAGCTTTGTGCTTTCCCTTGATGCTGGCCCTGGCTTTTATAGTTCTCCCAGAAAACGCTCAAATGCAATTTATGGCAGAACGTAAAAGGAATGGATTTAAAAGATTCTCAGTCTCTACTGTAAAGCATGATTAAAGTCATAAAGTTGCTTGGGTGGAAGAAAACACATAACTTCAAGGACAAAAATCCACCCATACAAGATTTGCTTGTTATTTTTCAGTCTTGACAGAATTAATGTTCCATACCAATGCCTATAGCTAGTTGCATAACACAACTGATAAACACTACAATGCCATGTGTGTGTGTGTGTTCTGCACTGTCAAGTCAGAAAACTTATACCAGTCCTAATAGGGCTTTCAAGATAAATGAGATATTTAAGGAGTGCTTTTTCTAGTTCCCCAGTGAGTTTCCATGGCTAAGTGGGGATTTGAGCCCTTTCCTCCAGAGTCCTGGTGTCCATCTCGCTATCCACTATACCAAATTGGTAATGCCGTAATTATTGGAAAACAGAAATATTGACGGGGAGATGCTATCTCAGAGAAATCAGAAAAAGAAACAATTCTCTTGAAAAGCTGCCTATTGTGAACCTGTAGACTTTGCTTTTCTGGAGTTGTGTCTGGCTTCTTTTTCACAACTCATCTCCAGAAAAGCAGTCTACAGGTTCACAATAGGCAGCTTTTCAAGAGTTTTTACAACATAGTCCTATGTTTGCTTATTCAGAAGCTAGTCTAATTGCATTCAATGGGATTTACTTTCTTTTTCCAGCTCTATTCCATTTTGTTATTACTTTATTACTAACGAAGTATGACTATTGCTAATTAGTAACACTGTACAGTACTAATTTATAGTAACGCATAGCTGTTAATGGAAAGGAGCTGCATAATATTTATAAACAGATAATTTTATTGGCCTACCAATTAAACAATGAAACTGATTGTGTGTGGCCTTGGAAAAGCCACATAGTCCCTGAACATTCCCAGAAAGAGAGAGAGGTGTAAATCATTTCTGAATCCCTAATCCTGGTAACCCATGAAAAGATTTGCCATAAATCAGAATTGACTTGAGAGTACCTATAATTATCATACAATATTTACCATTTCTAGATGTGAGAAGTCCTCTAAAAGTTTATCAAGATTCACCATACTGTTTCTTTTCATTATCAGTTTGCTGTAATGTTACTTAGCTGTTTCCTGTGTATCAAAGAGAAATATGTTTAAGAATTTGAATCTCCTAGTCTCTACTTAATAACATGATGCAAAACTATTTAAAAAGTTATAAACATAATATCTATTTGTTGTTGCATAGTAAGAAGTCCTAGTTTGCTCATTCATGACTCCCAAAATCTGCTGCCGGAAGAATTTAAAACATGCAGTAGATACTGTACTGAGCTCTAGGTTAGAAATGAGAAGATGCGTCCCTCCCAATGTTAGCTGAAGTCATATTGAGGCATGCCTCACCATTGGCAAACCATGTTAGGGCGAGCTGATGAGAGTTGCAATCCCAAGAGCATCTGTATGGATGCAAGTTCTCACCTTAGCTTCTACTATGCCAATCACTGGCTGGAACTTCATACATCTTTTACAAGTAACCACACTAACTTGGAAGTCTGTAATTTGACACTTGTTTGATAAAGGTTTCACTAGTGACAAAAGTCTTGTTGTGGCATAATACAATTTGTAATTTTCAAAGCCAAAGATTTCTGTGGTTCTTGCAGAATCTTATTAATATTTCTGTATGTACTCCATTGTATCAGCCAGAGCTGCCCAAGAGAAGCCAAAAATATTCCCTGTGCGGCTCTTAGCCGGCATTTGTAGATTTTCTTCATCAATTTCAGTCTGCATGTGTTAAAATATTTCTGTTCAGATCAGCATCAAAGTTATTTCAGCATCTTTTATTTCATACAACCTTTAATGGACTGTATAGTTAGCTCACCAGATCTTATACTAGGTAAATTTTGTTCGTCTTTAAAGTGCAACAAGACTCTGTTGTTTTACAGTTCCAACCTGAAAATATCAAAATTACTGAACACAGTTGTTTCTGTTTCTAGAGGAGATTGAAGTTAATATGCATTATTATTATGTGTTGTATTTCCCATAATAAAATTTCATGCACAATTAGATTTTTTGTACCTTTCCAGATGTTTTTTAGAAGGCTAGTCAGGGTCAATGTCATTAGCATGAAATTGTTAATTTACCAGAAATGTGATTCAATCTCTTGAGTCTATCAAATCATAACTTGCCAATGAAAAATGTGCTTATCGATCACAAAACAAAACAAGCTGATTTGCTAATTCCAGAAGGCCAGAAAAGTTACTGCTATAAAAATCACACATGATCATCACTTAAATTAAGGAATTATTATTCTAATGATGGATCATCTATAATGATCCATGTGGCTACTCACACATCACTAAGAAGGAGTACATGCATCACCAAAAATCAGGATAGAAGAGGCCACTAATTTGATTAAATTCCATTTGCCAATTTATAAATGGAAATGCAAAATCATAAATGATTTTTATAATGTAAACATAATACATCTCATCCTAACTGGGAGGACTGTGACCAGATGATTTATGAACCTAACTCACTCTGCTGTCCAGGTGCTGCTAAATATGGATAGGCAACTTCAAGGTCCCTAATCTTTTTCCTTATGGGTCTTTAAATCAGATTTAGGACTGCATTCCAATGGAGGATTTGGATCTTCCTTAAAGCAAGACCGCTCCGTTGTCAGACTCCCAAATGGAGGGCTGCCCTCCCCGAAAGAAGACATGCTTGCACTGCAAATGTATACAGTACTTCATTCCTTAGGTGACTTCAAAATTAGGTAGTTGCTGGCTGAGGTAAAAATTCATTGCTTGTATAATAACATCATATATACTAACAATGAGAAGATGAAGAATGATTTTTCTGATCCACAGTACCATCAACTGCTAATGGGGGTTCTTAAATTAAACATTTTAAAAACTTTTCTGATTATTACTATAGCTGGAAAATGTTTATTTATTTGTATTATTATTCCCTCTTCCCTCCTGCCCTCCTGGTATATAAACTGAAAGCTGAAGTCCCCTGGCTCGAAACAATAAAATGCCCTCAGTATTGTCAGGTGTCTTATGAAGGCCTAAGCTTTAGGCCTAGGCCTTGTAAAGCTGGAGAGAACTATGTAGAAACATAAAGTAATATTTACAGAAATACAGACAAAGGCTGGCTGCAAGGAAGGATTAAAAGATGGGAGCTGGCTGGGCAATGGGGGTTGGGAATGTCTGTATCATCACAAGGTGATACACATCAGGGACAGAAATTAAAAAAATGCTATTATGGTCTTAAAACAAGCACAACTGGGCTGCTTGTTTCTATATGTCTCCTTTTACAGAGAATTCTCTTGCTTAGCCTCACAGATCGGCCTCTAAGCAAATTTCCCTCAGAGTTAAGAGCCCTCTTGATGTTCTTTTTCTCCTTCACAAGGGAGGGGGGAAAATCTGCCTCAGAAACCAAGCACACCACCAATGGGATATATACTATCTTATCCACACATCCCAAGTGGCTGAGGTTCCCAGATGGTCTCCTCAAGAGTCTGAGTCTTGCCCAAAGCATACCTATAATTTCCCACAGTGCTATTTTCTCGAGGAGAAGAGCAGGGGCTCTGTGCACAGACAAAGGACAGGGCACTGGCAACTTAAAAGAGCTCTGCTGGTTGATAAGATTTCCACCTTTCTTCCTGCCCTTGTCAGAGTCCCTGTGCCCTCAACAGCTGTGTGGCAGACACAAATTCTATATCTATTGAGCCTTATCCTGTGGCGCGGTGGTTGAACTGCAAATCTGCAGTCAAGCCTCTGCTCACCACTTGAGTTTGATCTTGACAGGCTGAGGTAGTCATCTTGAGGTTGACTCAGCCTTCCATCCTTCCGAGGTTGATAAAATGAGTACCCAGCTGTAATGTAATGTATTGGTATACTGTAGGTTGGGGCTACGCAGAAGGTAGACCAGGATCAGATTGTAAAACTTTGGCTGACCTTCAGTGAATCTTCAAGAATTTCTGATTTCAAATGTTTTTAAAACCTCAAGAATTAAGTGGTTCTCCCCCACAAGTTAGTGTGCTGTCATGAAGAGAATTAAAAGAAAACCAGGTGTAAAATTTCATAGTAGAAGGCACTGTGAGTTCACATCTGGTAGTGGGGGAAAAATCTTGGAGGTGATTATTTGCCCGGAAATACACCAGTCATTAATTCTTCTAAGTATACATGAGCTCCATTCCACATCTCAGTCACCTGATTGGTGACTGATGGGTTCTACTAGAAAACATGTACACCCTGTCAAGCTTGAAATCTTCCCAGCCCAAGGGCTGCTTCCCACTGCTTTGTTCATGACCAGCCTTAAGGCTGACACCTTAGACAACCTTACCTGGAGGAAGTCTCTCTTCAATTAATTGGTAGCCTTCCAAGGAGACACATACGGGATTACACTGCAGATCATTTGAGACCCTGCTGGATAAGTGCATCCATCTAGCATGGCATTAAGCAGTGGCCAACTAGATACTTCTGAGAAGTCACCAAGGCAACATGCCTACCACAATGGCGCAAAGCAGATACAATTATTCTGAACATGGAGGTTTCAGCTAGGTAGAAAGACAAGTAGCAATTGATAGTCATTTCCTTCATCCATTGCACTTATATCTCATTTAATGCACCATTAACCTAGAAAGTTCAGCAAATTGTGCATTTTGCACAGTAATTCATTTTAGGACTAATTGGTAAAGGTAACTATTAGATGACAGTTCTGTGGAGGATTTCAGATAATGCCCTTTGTGGTCAAAATAATACTGCAGCCCAGGTAAACTGGGGATTCTGGGAATTGTTTTCCAGCCAATTTGGAGAAGGCTGCTGAAGCATACATAAGTGAATAATATAGGTCTCATTTCATTACATTTCAGGCCTACACCACCTGTGACCTACCAAGCCCAAAGCAGTTCATTGTCCATCCACTGTGGCCTGCCAGGTATCCTCATGATCCATAAGCTATGGGAGAAGGGGAGCCCAGTGCTGCAAGTATGATCCCCTCAAGCTGATAGCTGCACTTGGAGCATGGACATCTCGAAGCAAGGAAATGTACAGTGATGAGTCTACAGCAGACTATTATGGGACCACATTAAAAGAGTCAAAATAACTGCTTTTGAGGGGACTGACATGTGACAAAGAACAAAAGTATTTAAGGTAGTTTTTTTTTTAAAAAAAAACACCAGAATGATATATTTTAAATATGCCTTTATTTCGAATCAATAACAAGAGCATATTGGCACCTTCAACAGTAACAAGCCATTATGAAATATAGCTCACTTTATTAGACGCGTCTAAATCAGATGTGGTAATCTTAAAAAGCACCATTAAGCTCTGTTGTTGCTTTTGCCAAACTAATGAACGTGCCTACCTCTGGATGATTTAGAAATTTAGATCAATCAAATAGTCATTAAACATGTTAAGATACTTCCTTTCTTCCAGAATTCTGTACCTCCCATAGTTTAGCAGAAATTAACACGAAACACATTCTTTATATAAATCTGTCCATGTAATTGACTCCATCATACTGTCCAGTCTTAAAGATTTTTCGGTTTGTAATTTTGCTTTAAAGCAAAACAGTGTGTTATGATTTACTGGAGGAGCTTCCTCTATTAATCAAGCTTTTGGTCCTATAAGGAATTACCTCATTTCCTCAAGACAGCTGAAGCAGTAGGAAAATGAAATATCTGTAAATTGAAGTCAACACACCCATGATTATTGATGGCACAATATAAATTTTATAATTCAATTATGTAATGTTAAAGAAGCTAAAAGAAAGCAAATACCCACATGGCCTTGTTCACATACATAAAATATTGCATTATATGAACCTGCATTGTTCAAAATTCTGTTGCTGTGAAATTACACTGTGGGATAGTATATAAGTTGAATTAATTGAACTATTGGTTAAGGTAGATCCTTATATATAAGGAAGTGAGATGGGGGGGGGGTCAGCTCCAAAGTTCCTTTGAGATTCAAAATCTGTTTTTAACTAATTTAACTGTTCCCTATGCCATGTAGTGATGACATAATCCTGTGGCACCATTAATCTTTATTTTAATTAAATTTAAATCATCCTACCTCCAGTTCAGGTTTTGAGGTTTCCTGGAATCCCTTTTGCCCTATGGAAGCCTTTGGAAGCTTTGGGATGGAGGGGAGAGACTTTAAAATTGGAAAATTGAAACCAAATCACCACTGATGGTCTTAATTTCGTAGCAGGATTAGCAGCAGTGATTGTACGATATTAAAGGCTTTCCCTCTGTCATCCTGAGGCTTCTCCATGGGGGGAAAAAGATCCCTGGGGATCATCAGAACCAGAAGGGATGAGTGTGAAATAGGAAGGTTTAGAGTTAATTAAAATAAATATTAATGGGGCTGAGTGATGACTTCATCACCATTTCAGTTGCTGTTTCCAGACTTTGAGGATATTGCACAATGAGGTGGAAGGAATATTAATAAACAGACTCTGCAGCAGATTTTTCCCCCCAAGAAGAATCAACAGACTTGAGGTTTTAGTAGCATCTATTGTAATCACAAGGTTCATCAGCCAGAGCAAGACACAGAAATGGTTCAGGGGCCTTCTGTGTACTTAAACTAAAGAACAAGCTGCCTCTGTCCAAGATTTTGTTGGTTGATCAGCTTATTTTTGTTGTGATAAAAAAAGACCAGCTAACGACACCCATCAATCACAGTGACAGATAATCTCTCCCCTCTTATCACAACAAAAACACACTAATCACCCTATCTTCTGAAAAGGACAAAAGCTGTTCCCATAGCTATAAATACTCAACTCCCAAACAAATTGCACCAGAGCACGGACAGAGTTCCTACTCCAGTCCTCTGAAGATGCCGGCCACAGAGACTGGTGAAACGTCAGGAAAAACAACCTTCAGAACATGGCCAAAGAGCCTGAAAAACCCACAACAACCATGAGAGCACAAATCTTTAAAGACTTTGTCTATCAGTTTGGAAGGCCAGCCTGCAATGTTACAGGATATGGCTTGAATAAGATATCTGTTAAGACTTGGAGAGAGAGCGCTAGTCATTTCTGTTCACTTCTTCCAAGTACATTGTCAGTACTACTGGCAGAACTTCTACCTTTGGGTTTGGGACCAATTTTCTTGCTGGACGGCTATCCATCAGTTACTGCATCATATGAATGTGAAGGTAGCTGTTCTTCATATATGATGTCTAAGCCTAAAAGCTTATAATCAGTTATACAATTTTGTACTTCATGCGCCTCAGTTTGGAGTATAGTCGTGGCATTTGTCTTAGCTGTCAACTGAGGGTTTATGTTAATTTCCACTGTAACTTTTTGTGTTCTATTTTGAAAATAACCTGTTTGACTTATATTATTATCTTCTATAGAGGGGGGCTTTAACCAAATCAACTAAACATAATGATCTGGCTGGAGGTGGTGGTGCTTGGCAGATCCCTGAATTTGTCAATAGCAATCTATGTACCAGGTCATCCTCTGATAGGATTTGTATACAGTAAGCTTGTGATGCTGTTGCACAGAAGTCTGCAGATTTTGTTTGAAATTCATTTGCTTGCTCTTGCGAGGGATTTAAACTAAATGAACTACTGACTAAATTACGGATAAGCATTTCAAGCCTGTTTATGATATGCTGTTGTTCTGTTATAGGCAATGTGAAATACCTCTCAATTAGAATGTTCTCCTCTTCGAAGATCATCATAGGCACTATTGGAGTAACCTCTGGAAAGTAGTCGCTTACTTCCAGAGAGCTTTGGAGGGTGTCGCTTGTGTCTCTGTTTAATTGGTTATTATAGGAGAGGTTCTTGCTTCTATGACCAGTGAAGTTTAAATTCTCAAATCTTGAATTTGCATCACTAACATCTAAACGTATTAATGTATAAGTTGGTAAAGATTTCTCCTGTTCTATAATTTGTCCATCCCTAGCAGACCAGTCTTTGATCAGTGGTTGGATTATGGCATTGACAAAGTGCCTCTTCACCTGAACACCAAAACTAGCAAAAGCCTGCCTTTGTCTAAGTATAGGATACACAAAAGTTGGGCCTGTGAAAGTTGCTTTTATTCCATAGGTGGGATTAATGAAGCAAAGATATTCAACAGTTTCTATGCCTTCAATTGACAGGTGATACACTCCTGCCTCTTCACGAATTTGTAAGAGGTGACGTTTCTTTCCTAGCTGAGTTAGTTTTCCATTGGGCTTAGGAAAGTTAAGAAACACTAACTGATGCTTTGAAAGCACAATTGAGATTTTTGGTGATTGAACAGGTTTACCTTCAGTAGGAGTCTTATCTGATTGTATATTGATGGCCAGAGATGAAGTGCTAGGTAAAAGTTCGGAATTGGATGGTTTGAGAGACTAAAAGTCCACAATTGCAGCCACTGGTTTTAGATCCTTGTGTAGTGGAGGAAGTAAGGAGAAGTGCTTCGCCGCGAGCAGCCCAAAGCCCGTTTTTTGGAACAGCTGACCGGTGGGGCCTTTGTGATGATTGTGGGGGAGCACTCCCCCGCGATCATTGCAAAGCGAATTTTCCCCATAGGGGCCATCGCAAAGCGATCGCTCTTGCGATGGCAAAAAATCCATCGCAAAGCGATTTCATCGCTAAACTGAGCGATCGCTATGCGAGGCACCACTGTACTTAAAATCTTAAAAGATGATGCTGTTAAGGTGCTACACTCAATATGTATTGTACACTCAATATGTATTGTACATTCAATTGTACACTCAATTGGCTAAACCAATATTCCTGCCTTCAGAGGAGTCTTCATCATCTGCTGTCCCTCAGGCACTGAGTGAGAGACAGTGTGGCTGTGCCTAAACAACAACTAAACAACAACAATGCATGATGAATTGAAGAAAATAAATTTATTAAACTTTCAGGAGAAAATGAGAACACTGACATGAGGCATGTTAAATATAAACAGAAAGACACAAAGTTCCATACTGTGGTATAATGGCTTTTGTGACCAGTGAAGTACCAAAATGACATTCTGAGATTGATTGAGGTATTTAGCTAGTTTTTGGTGATTGAAACATTCTATCAAGAGAAAAAAGGCAGCAAAAGACTCCCTTAATCCAAGAGAGGCTTACACAGCTTTAAGGGCATTAGTGCCTAAAACTAAAGAAGGCAGATATTAAGAAAAAATGTAGCATAAGTCAGCAAAATATTTAATAAACATCATTGAAATGCAAGCTAAATACAGAATTTCCCAGTTCCAACCATTGAGAAGGCAGCATCGTTGCTTACATTTGCTTTTTAAAACATCGATATCTGTTAAAATGAGTATATTAAAATGGATTTTTGAAGTAAACAATAAGTTCTTTCGAAGTTACATTCTTGCTTTACAAATGTTTGAGCACGGCAAAGGCTCTGATTAAGATTTGCTTTGCTTTCTCAAGGCTTGTTTACATGATCCAGCTGGATGCTGGGATTTTAAAATATACAACTATTGTTTTCAACTTGCTGTAATTTTCTGTAAAAAAACTGGACACCATTTCATATCAATGATCGCAACTTTAGTTCACTGCTAGAACTTCTTGTTTATGTGGATATCTACTTACCTGAGATACAGACTATGAATTATGATAATAGTATTTACAACCTGGCTGTATGTTACATTAACAGCATAAAATGCTAGCAGCCAGGTTTTGATAGTTCAGAGGGAAGGTGATACTACTGATTTCCCCCATTTGCTCTCTCCAGTTATTTTTCTCAGCTTATTTTACTGTTTGTCCCTCTCCTAACATTTAGGGCAGATAAGATGAATGTGATAGCTACAAATAAGAAAAGGATGAGTGGCATATTTTTCCTGCTCGGTATAACTTTAAGGCAAACCCTTCCAGTTTCCCTTTTTTCTAAGGAAACCTGGAGCTATTTTTCACATGATACATGTAACTAGTAACTAGGCCTCTGGTACAATAATATGATTCTAAAAGTAAGATCCATAGAGTTCAGTAGGATTGCAATCATAAAGGGGCGCAAAGGGGTGAGATGAAAATACACTTACTAGGAATTTAGCTCCATTGAACACGGTGGGCTAAATCCAATTGTTAGTTGTAGCAATGGGATGTACATAAATACTAAGATCTCTCATTCAATGAGTGTACTGTAGTCAAGACTAGGAATCGGATTTAGCTCAGAGGGTTTTAATTCCAAGTAAAGATGGGCAGGATTGCAGCTCTCTTGTGTTTAGGAGTTGGAGGTAAAGGCAAATGTTGGTAGCTGGTGTATAAGATTCAGAGTCCAGATATGGACAGTCCATTCTCTCTCTCACCAGGCAACCAATGCAGCTGTAATATAAACACATTTTTAGTAAGGTGCTTCCATTGCATATCTATCACAGCTTTTCAGGTGGCTACAAATTTGAATAACCTGCCTCTCTTCTAAAGGAACTAGTGCTGAGATTCCTTCTTAGTCCAGCAGCCCTTCTCCTCTTCAGGCTGATTTGTAAATGTGAACCCTGTTTACCTCTCTGGTGATGTACTTGTTTGTGTGATGATGGTAGCAAATCAATAGCTGTTTTGATCATGCTGGGCACGCTCTTGCCAGCCACTGCAACCAGGGCAACAGCAGTAGCCATCTCTTCTGCACCATCAGTGTAATGTTTCTTGGTACAGCTTTGATCCTTACCGTCTCATATTAAGAAAAAAGGAAGGAAGAAAGGGGGTAGGGAGAGAGAGAGAGAGACTCAAGGTGCATCTGAAGGCATTGGAAAGCTGCTGTCATTAAAAAGAAGACAATGTAGGGTTAAACGAACCAATCATGGGAATCTTTTTTTAAGGCAGCATTCTATGACTTGAAGGCTTGAACTGGGAATATTGGGGTTTAAGGCTGGATCTTACACTCCCAGTGGAGGGTCACTGATTTCAGGAGAGCTAGAGCTGTTGTTATGTTTAGATTCAAAATGTGTCAGTTTGTCAGTAACACATGTTTATAAGATAGCACAAACAAATAAACAACCAGGGTTTTCATGTTTGAATAGACCTTTGAATTTAAGTCTAGATTATTATGTAAGCAAAATTTGAGATAGAAGTAAGTTAAGCCGTACCTGGTGGAAATAAAGTGATACATGTAAATAGAACTTAAGCTACATTTCTTTAAAGCCTTCCTACAATAAATGTGTGGAATATACAAAATAAAAGAGCTAACAATACTGCAACGGAGGTTTTGCAGCTCCGCTTGATTCAGAGTCTGAGCTTCAAAATAAACTAGTTTGGACTCAGCTTTCACTCAGTGTTCTGCTGAGCCCTTCAATAGTCTTCTGAGCAAAAGACTTAACAGAAGGATTTGTTGTGAAGAACAGTGTTGTCAAATCACCAGTGCTTATTCTTGTGCATTGATATATGTTCTGTAGAAGTAAAATGAAGTTCCTGAAAAACCCAAGCCCATTTTTGTTTCTGCTGCTGTACAAACTATATGATATGTTGGTACAACAGCAAATAAATGTCTGAAAATAGTTAGCTTGTTGTACACCTTGTGGCTTGCTACAAAATGCAAAATTATTAATAGTACTTTTAAAAAACATATAGGACCCAATCAAGTAGTGTTGGAATTTTAGTTCTCTGCAGGTTTTTTGGGAGGTATAAAAACATTCTATAAAAAATATTTTTCCTTATATTCTTTTAAAAAAAGCTGCAATGATTGCAGCAGATACATTCTGTAGATGGGAAATTGTAATTAAACTACTATGTGCAGTGTAAATATAAAATATGCATGCCTACTTGTCTAAATTATTAAAATAGGTCCAGATCTGTATAAATCAAAATAAATGTATCACTTAACCAAACTACTTCTCCATTACCCAGTGTCTCATTTCCCAACTCCCAATATAAACATCTAAGCATATGGCATGATTGAACATTAAATGTTCAAACTAGAAATCACACCTTATATTAGCTTTTTGATTGAAGAGGATTTATAACACATAACAACACATATGAGTAGCCCCAAATCAACACCTACAATAACAAAAGACAGTCACTACCACTCAACCAGCCTTAGCAAAGCTTCATAAGACAATATTTACAAAAAACAACAACAATACTGTGATTGATTCAACACTCCAGGTCAAAGTGGAAGGGATTTAACACCACCCACTGACAAATACTGAACACATTTGTTTTGGTTAAGCATATACACACCCAAGCCATTTACATCCCAACCGAAAAGCTCCAAGTGAACATGCAAGCACTCCAATATATACACAGAACTCCACATGAGCATGAATGTCTCCATTCATATTAAGTGTTGGTAAGTGGTCTGCAAATATGACACTAAAGTAAATCAGGAAGCTCCTGTTCTTGAAGCTCCACCGGTGCTCTGGAACCTTGGGGTGTGGATTTGAGAGTGGGAGTTGATGTAATTTTCCACGCAGTCAAAGAAAAAGAAAGCTATGGCAGGATTTTGTTAAGTTGGTCTGTGCTCACATAACCGCATGATGCATTGAACTCCTTGTCTGGCACAGGGAGAGCTGTAGCACTTAGCACAAGGCCCTCCGGAGACTGCACTACATGAATGGAGGTATAGTCCGCCACAGGTGTCTCTGAACTTTCAAGTTCTTCTTTTTCTGCCACTGCTGTCGCAGGATTCACAGCACTAGGGGTAAGGCTCTCGGTGGCAAAGTAAGCATCCTCAGAAATGCTCTGGTCTTGAACTTCTGGCTCAGCCTCTTTGGGAGGCATCACAGTGACACAATTTTTCACATCCAATTCACAGAAATAGGCACTGTCCATGGCAAAACTTGGTTGACATTGTGCAGCTGGCTCTTTCTGACTCTCATTCTGGGCTTTCCTCATCTTAATTTTTTTCCCTGGAGAGAGCACAACACTTCCTCCTGGTGTAATGTCGCTGACCTGTGTGTAAAAGTCAATGTTTACCACTGAACTCTGATTGCTTAGCTGGCTTTGGATAGGCTGGTTGGTTGTCTCAGTATTGTCCATGGCAGCATGGCGGGCTTTGGGTTGCTTGCTTCTGGCTGGATTCTCAGGCAGTCGGTGAGTGTCCTCAAGGCTTGACGTTGGCTTCTCATTGTCCTTTTGATCAAGGCACATGAGATCCTTGTCATTGGCTTTCTTGGACTGCTCAATGTCTGATGTGCCATCGCATGTGTCACTCACACTAAAGTCAGTTTCTGGAATATCAGGTTCACAGCAGCTGGCCCGACCAGAATCATCGTCCCTCACGGCAAGGCAGCCCTGAGACTTCAAGCGGTCATCCCCAAGGAGCCTGTCAGTGTCCGATCCTTCGGTCCTGGCTTCTGCCTCATCGATGTCCAGCTCAATGAATTCCACCCAAGAGTCATTTCCATACAGCTGTGGCATGTAGCTACCATGACTGGCTAAGATGGAGTTGACTTCATCGAGTTTTCCTTTCTACAGAGCAAAGGTTTAAAAACTGCATGAAAGGAGGAATGGCTATCCAGTCATTTAAATATGCTAGTACTGCATGTGTTATATTTATACTGGGGAGGGCAAGTTCATCTGCTCACTTTCCCCCACAACCTTTAGGTGAGCTACTTCCGTCCCTTTTTAGTTAGTGGGACATAATCAGAAGGTCATGTCTAGCAATTTTTTTTGGCGGGGGAGAGATGCTATTGGAACCTAAAAAAAGCTGCCCCCCAAAAAAAACCTAATATAAAAAGACTTGGTGAGCCATATTCAGCCACTGAGCTACACCATTTCAGAGATATACAAAGACACCAGAAAATTCCCAATCTGTGTGCTGAGGTAGGAGTCAGACAAAAGCAATTATACTGTACTTATCCTCGATTATAAAGGGTAGGCTGGGTGGAAAGGTCTGAGGGTTATATAACCGGAGGAATACACTATTTCTAAGGAATGCTAACAAAATATATTTGATATTTATGAAATCACAACCCTGACTGTTTGATTGATGACATGTGATGCAATTTTATTTATCTGTTACATTTACTTTTTCCCCGCAGCAAGCTGGAAATAAAACTTTCCTCCTCCCCACTTTATCCTCACGACAACCCTGCAAAGGACATCAGCCTGAAAGGGTGTGATTAAGCCTAAGGTGGCCCAGTGAGTTTTGCGGTTTATTGGGATTAGCCACTAGATCTCCCAGGTGTTCTAGATGTAATCAGTTCATATATAATTCTCTCTTGTGAGCCATCTTGGATGCATTTTGCCCTGAAAGAATCATAATCTATACTTTTGTTAAATGACACCCCCAGGATCTTAGTTTTCTCTAGTGAGGACATCAGCCTCATGCCTCCACTTCAGGAGCAGGGGATAAGATTTCTAAAAGGCACAGAGGGGCTGCTTTTTGATGGCAATGGTTACATAGTTCATATAGCTTTATTGCAGGGAGTACCCAAGACTCAAGTTTCAACATTTTAAACTGGAACACAAGTGGAATAATCTTTATGGTTTCTTCACATTTGATGTCTAATGAAGTGTATCACTGGCATATACACTGATTGGCCACAACATTAAAACCACCTGCCAAACATTGTGTAGGTCCCCCTCATGCTGCCAAAACAGCTCTGATGCATTGTGGTGTGACTCCGCAAGAAGTGTCCTATGGTATCCTATGGCACCAAGACATTAACAGTAGATAATTTAAGACAGTGGTCCCAAACCTTGGGCCTCCAGAAGTTCTTGGACTACAACTCCCAGAAGACTTCACTGCCACCCCTGCTGGCCAGGATTTCTCGGAGTTGAAGTCCAAGAAAATCTGGAGGCCCAAGGTTGGGGACCACTGCTTTGAGTAGTGCAAGTTGCGAGGTGGGGCCTCCATGGATCAGATCTGGTGTTCCAGCACATCCCATAGATGCTCAGTTGGATTGGGATCTAGGGAATTTGGAGGCCAAAGCAACATGTTGAACTCTTTGCCATGTTCCTCAAACTATTTCTGAATAATTTTTGCAGTGTGGCTGGGTGCATTACCCCACTGAAAGAGGTCGCTGACATCAGGGAACACCACTGCTGTGAACAATCTCTGACTGGTCTGTGGCTATGCTGCCCCATATGCAGAAACTGTGATGCACTGTGTGTTATTACACCATTCTGTTAGCGCCAGCATTAGGTTTTCCGGCAATTTGAGCGACAGTAGCTCTTTCGTACGATCGGACCAGATGGGCTAACCTTCACTCCTCATATGCATCAATAAGCCTTGAGCATCCACGACCCTGAAACAGGTTCATTGGTTGTCCTTCCTTGCACCACTTTTGGTAGATACTAGTGACTGCATATTGAGAACACCCCACAAGAGATGCTGTGACCCAGTTGTCTAGACCAGTGGTTCTTAACCTTTGTTACTCAGGTGTTTTTGAACTGCAACTCCCAGAAACCCCAGCCAGCAGAGCTTATGGTGAAGGCTTCTGGGAGTTGCAGTCCAAAAACAACTGAGTAACAAAGGTTAAGAACCAGTGGTCTAGACCAGCGGTCCCCAACCTTTTTCGGTCTGTGGACCGGCTGGGGAAGGGGGGGCATGTGCGAATGGTAGTGCAGCACTTGTGCACCCTCATGCACATGCGTGAACAGCTGTGTGCTTGTGCGGGTGTGTGCATGCTCGTGCGCATGTGTGAACAGCAGCACCGCTATTCATGCATGCGCACAAGAGCGCACCCACACAAGTGCCACACTGCTATTCGTGCATGCACACAAGCGTGCACAGGCACAAACAGCCTTTGCGGGGCTGAGGTGGGGGGGCAGGAGGTCTGTCTTCGCGGCCTGGTCGGGCTCAGGCCAGGGACCAGCACTGGGCCGCAGACTGGGGGTTGACGACCTCTGGTCTAGACTAGAGATGGGGGTATTTGTATATGAATATGAATATACCTGAAGGACCACCTTCTTCCATATGAACCTACTCGGCAGTTAAGAGCCATTCTTTAAGGAGGTAAGAGGGAGGACTTGTAGATGAAGGGCCTTTTCGGCAGCTGCCCCCAGACTATGGAATGCCCTCCCGACTGAGATTCGTCTGGCGCCGATGCTAATGACATTTTGGCGCCAGGTCAAAACCTTCCTGTTCCAAAAGGCCTTTAATTGAAATAATATCACCTGTGGGTCTGATGGCAATTTTTAGAGTATATATTTTTAATTGTATTTTAATTATTTTGCCCTTTATTGTATTTTAAATGTTGTAAGCTGCCCAGAGACCTTCGGGTAGTGTGGGCGGCATATAAGTTAAATAAATAAATAAATAAATAAATAAATAAATAAAAATAAAAATAAAAATAAAAATAAAAATAAAAATAAAACTAACAACAACAACAACAACAACAACAACAACAACAACAACAATAATAATAATAATAATAATATCCCCGCATAGGTGGCATTAACGAGGGTCCAGCCCCATGGGGGCTGGACAGTCCACCCACCAATCTGCCGCGGACGCGGACAGCGCAGTGCTACCAATGGCTCCGCGGTGCGCGATCTGCTCACCACTCTTCAACCTGGCAGCGAGGCTTGTCCTCCCACCTCCTGCCAGGAGTGGTGAGCAGATCATGCGGAGCCATTGATAGAATCGTGCAGTCTGTGGTGGATCGGTGAGTGGACTGTCCGGCCCCATGGGGCTGGACCCTCGCTAACGCCACATGTGTGGGGATATTCGTATTTGTATATGAATACCCCCATCTCTAGTCTAGGCATCACTATCTGGCCTTTGTCAAAGTCTCTCAGGTCTTTTTGTTTGCCATATTTCCTGCTTCCAACACGTGACATTCAAGAACTGACTGTTCACTTACTTCCTAATACTGTATATCCCACCTCTTGACAGGTGTCACTGTAACAATATAACCAATGCCATTCACTTCACACAGTCATTGGTTTTGATGTTGTGGCTGATCAGTGTATAGCAGGTGACATCAAGATAGTGGAAAGTAAAGAGAAAGAAAAAAAATTGAATAGTCTCAAGTCTATGATTCATTAGATTCTCACACCCTGATATGTTGGGGGCTTGGAGAAAGACCTGGTAAATCTCTTGGATCAGTTTGGGACTACATTCTGAAACAGAGGGTCTAACTGTGACATGGCTATTCCTTTAAAGATGGAATGTCAGACAACAACAAAATTATTTAGATAGTGCATTATCTGCACCATTTCAGAAGCCACTCATCATATGAAGCTTCCACTGAATGGAAACTCCCAACAGCTTAGTAATGCAGGATTGTGCTTCTTGCATAAGCACTGCTGTTGTGCAAGCAATGATCTCCATAAAGAAAACTTGCTCTCTTCTTGCACAGTGGCAAAGCTCCTGCAAGAGTCATGATCCCACAGTGCTTAACTGGGAGGGTCTTCCTACTCAGCTGCAGCTCCATAGGATACTGGCCAGAATGTGTAATCCATTACTACTGTAACAATGATACCACCACACACTTATTTTATACCACAGCCCACTCCCCAATTACCTTTAAGAGGTCAGGATCAATCCCTTTAATTTTGGGCACTGGAACAGGAGGAAGAATCAGTATCTTTAACCTTGGAAAGAAATATTTATTTTAGTGCATATTTTGGTAGCATGTCATTAGATACATTGATATATTTTTGCACAAATATGGCAGATTCCAAACATTTTCACTCAAAAAAAAAAATCAGAGTAATGGTATAAGAAATTGAATTCTATGATTTTAGAAGTCTGAGTTCAGCTATTTGGGACTGTGTAGGAGATAATGTTTTTCCAAATTCTTTTTTTAAAAAAAGCTCTCTGCATATATAGGACAAACATATCTGTATGAAATATTTATGTAGTCCTCTTGCCGAAACACTGCTTTATTATATGCAGAGATCCTTTTATGTAGCAAAAGGATTCCAAATCTGGATTTGACTACTACCACTGCAGCCATCTAATTCTGTCTCTCTTCATTCTATCTAATTTGGAGAACAGCCGTCAGATACATATTTTGAAAATGCAGCTTTCAGATGGGTATGCCTTTCCAAATGATTGAAATGATGCATGTCATTCTGAACTAAGTTTTAGGAAAAATTACAAAGACTCTTAAATGTGGTCAGGATGGCATTAGTCAACACATATGACTTGATGTCATACAGGGAGGTAATACAATTCTATACAGAGAGGACTGGAAGAAATCATAGATATAACTCTTCTCAGTGACACTTAGCCAACAAAATGTGGAAGCCAGCAAAAGAAAAAAGAATAAAAAAGAATGAACTACTACTTGGGAATTAAAGGCAGAAGCCGACATAGTACGATTGGTAGCCAGTCTATAAGTTCTCTTATTAGAAGCAAGTTCTAAAGGCCTCCAAGTCCCTCCAGGGCAGATTTGAAAGATATGGGGTGGTGGTGCTTGGAGAGGAAGACCTTCTCCCTTCCCACCTCTGCCAGTATTTTTATTTATTTATTTATTTATTTATTTATTTATTTATTTATTTATTTATTTATTTATTTATTTATTTATTTATACCCCGCCTATCTAGTCATTTCGACCACTCTAGGCGGCTTACAACAAACGATAACAAGTTCTAAAAAATTTATAACAATTAATTAATTAGATGATTCTATAAGATGGGAAAAATAAAAATAAATCAAATAAAGAGAGAGAAAAAAAGGAAAGAGGACAGGAATTAACTGGAAGGGAAGGCCTGCCTAAACATCCATGTTTTTAGTTGGTTCTTAAAAGTACCCAGCGAGGGTGCAGCGCGAATCTCCAGAGGTAGGTAGGTAGGAGCAACTGCATTAGTAGAAAGGTTTCTCTGGGTCCGACCATAAATTTGCCTAGATTTTGGTTTCACTATGGTGCCATTTGTGATGAGAAAGAACCTTAAAACCACTGTTGGCACTTTCTCAACCAAAGAACTAATAGCAGAACAGAAGGATGTGCAAACTTAGCTTTGTGTCTTTGAAC
This sequence comes from Pogona vitticeps, assembly GCF_051106095.1. Classification (NCBI taxonomy): domain Eukaryota; kingdom Metazoa; phylum Chordata; class Lepidosauria; order Squamata; family Agamidae; genus Pogona; species Pogona vitticeps. Next base: position 290,630,470 of record NC_135784.1, read on the forward strand.
TGTTCTGAACATCTGTTCATTACTGATAATAAACAAAATTAAATGTGGCAGCTCTTGGATGGTTTTGCTCCTTTAAAAGAGTTTCACATGATAACATACATGTGTTAGTACAGCTGGCACAGAGATCTAACACCACAACCAGCTTTATTGTGTGATAAGCTTTAACCACAAATGCTCTCTTACAAGGGGTGCTGGTAAGTATTGAGCCTTTCCCAGAAAAAATTGAGCTAGGAAGCTGTAACTGCCACACTATTCTACATATTCCTCCAGGAAGTCAATGCACTTGCAACATCTGTCCTGAAGCTTCTTAAATAAAATAAAATAAAATTCTTCCAACTGCTGGTGTAACCACTCATTTGCAGCATTAGTTGCCTCCAGAACACTCCCAAATCGTCGTCCCTTTAGGTGTTTTTTGAATTTGGGGAACAGATAATAATCAGAAGGAGCCAGGTCAGGAGAATAGGGTGGACGGGGCATCAATTGATACCCTAAGGAGGTCAGTTCTGTCATTGTTTCACCTACAGTATGTGACGAGGCGTTGTCATGCAACAGGATGACACCTTTGGAGAGCTTTCCTCGATGTTTTTCCTTGATGTTTTGCCTCAACTTCGTCAATAAAGCACAGTAATATTTTGCATTGATGGTTGAACCCTGTTGGAGGTAGTCCACCAGCGGAACTCCCCTCTTATCCCAAAAAACTATTGCCATTTGCTTCTGCACCAACCTTTGCACTCGGAACTTCTTTGGCCTGGGGGAACCACTGTGTCTCCATTCCTTAGACTGTTCCTTTGTCTCAGGATCATAACAGTAGATCCACGTCTCATTACCAGTTACCAGTTTGCCCAGGAAATCTGACTTGTTTCTTGCAAAATGTTCCAAAACAGCCACCAATGACTCCACACGTTTCTTCTTTTGTTCGGTTGTCAAAAGTTTGGGGATCCACGTTACTGCCAGCTTTCTCATTTCCAAGTCGTGGTGGATAATGGCATCAACTCTCACACATGATAATCTCAGATATATAGGCAATACTTTTGGCTGATATTTGGCGGTCCTCCATGATCATGTCATGGATGGCTTTCACATTTGCAGGCACAGAGACAGAAACAGGCCTTCCACTGGGTTTCTCATTTTCAACACCGAAATGACCAGTTTAAAAATTGACAACCCAATGTTTAACTGTTGCATATGAAGGACCACTGTCACCCATAGTTTGTGACATTTCATCATAGATCTGCTTTGCACCTTTCCCTTGGAGAAACAGGAACTTGATTATGGTCCTATGCTCTTCCACACTGAACTTTTCTGAAGGTGCTGCCATGTTCATTTTGGACCTGAACATAAAGATAAGTTAAAATCATAGGTAGTTGATTTTTGCACCGTTGAATACAGACAAATTGGCCAAAACACCTTGCAATTTATAGCTTCCTAACTCATTTTTTTTCTGGGAAAGGCTCAATACTTGTCAGCACCCCCTCGTATAGTGACATTTCCTTTGTGCAAATGGGAAACTGTGGATAAGTTAAAATCCAAATAAGAAACTATGAAAATGGTTGAGCTCTCAACATTGTTACAGAATTTACTGGCCCATATTCAGCCCTTGTGGTCTTATGATCATTGTGTGCTTAATGAGCTTCTGCACGCGAACATTCACTATCCAATTTGTTCAGGTGGAACCTCTTTCTGTTTTAGACAGAATGATCACTCCTTACAATAGGGCAAGCTGGAGATGGTGTCTACTTTGAACAGGCTACTGTCATTAAATTCACACAATACATTAGACACAAGAAATACATAGAATAGGAAGTGTGGGTTACATTAAGCACGTAGGACAACTGCTTACTAGTTCTAGACTTTGGTAAGTTAATTTTGAAAAGGAAGCATCACCATGATTTGTTTTTCAGGATTCCTCATACACCTGGGTTACTTGTTTTCGTACTCATTACTTTTCTATTAAAGTTTCAAGTCCATTAAAAAAAACACCCCTCTCCATTTAAAAAGGAAAATAGCAAACTCTTCCAGTGTCTCCTAAAGCAGTGCGAAAGAGTAACACTTAAATTGCTCCTTGTTAAAAGTAATGATTTCAACAATTACTAACAAAGGATAGTAAATGAGTTTTCCTTACTCCAAGGAACAACACATTGCTCTTAATGTCACCACCACCTGTAATGTGTTACTTCTAAATTTCCAATGTCAAAATGCAATCCAACTTTACAATACAGTGGTGCCTCGCTAGACAGTTACCCCGTATGACAGTCTTTTCGCTAGACATTAGCTTTTTGCCATCGCTATAGCGATTCACAAAACAGAGATTCCTATGGGGGAATTTCGCTGGACAATATTTGGTCCCTGCTGCGCAAACCAATTTTCGCTAGACAACAATTTTGACAGCTCCCTCCATGCTCGCAAAAAGGGTGTTTTCAGGACCCAAGCTTTGCAAGACAGCTATTTAAACTGCTGATCGGCAGTTCGCAAAGCGGCTTTCCTATGGCCGATCTTTGCTAGACAATGACGATTCTTCCCCATTGGAATGCATTAAACAGGTTTCAATGCATTCCAATGGGGAAATACTTTTCGCTAGATGATGATTTCGCTAAACAGCAATTTCAGTGGAATGGATTATCATCATCTAGCGAGGCACCACTGTACTTCTACCACATCCCTATTAGTAGTGGTGTCATTGGGGACACATCATTTATATTTGGAAGCTGCTGTGGTTCTGGTGTATTATGGACATGAATGGAAAAGGCGACAACAATAAGAAGAAATGTGAGCTTTTCTTTTGACCTCTGATACTACTTTTGGCAATTAAATTCATGAAAAAAAGGAGAATGACATTCCTCGGACCCCGATTATGGAAAAGGAACTTCTGTTCAATTATTGATACATACAAATACTGTAAATATTAAGGGAAACCAGATAGCTAACTTAATTGAAATAGCCGATTAAAATGCCTACACTGGTTAAAGCCACTAGCAAAAAAAGAGAGAACTTGCAGGCTTAGACAGTCTTTCCTACTGTGCTTGCACAGTGAGGGGAAAACTATACATGTCATTATATCAAATACATCCTCTAAAATGGAAATAGTGTCTATAGCATCTGGCAAAGTCTGATCAAAATAGTTGCTGCAGTGCCCATGGAGTAAGGATTTAACTCTACTCTTCATGCTGTGATTTGCAGTTAACATCTCTCCACTGGAATTCATTTTTTGAGAGTTCTCGCATCAGAACTACAGAAAGATTTTCTTCAAAGACAAATACCAGCTACACAGCAGGGATTAGCTTCAGACTTTCAGAGGGGATGTAAGGCTTAATCCCCCTCCCAGTTGCTGCAGTCCTAATTATCTGTACCTCTCAGTTTATGTTACTCACATTTTTAAAAGCCTGTATTTGGAATGCATAGACACAGTTTACTTCTGTAGTTTAGCCCTGAGGCATATTTTACCTTGTAGTGGCACCGCTGTATCCTGATAACAGGATCATAAGCCCGATTATTCCACTTCCCCTGCCTGCATGTACTACATAATGGCTGATGTCACTTATGTATTAAGGCAAATCCAGAAATAATAGCCTTCATTTCATTTTTTTTTTTACAGATGTGAAAGGGGATGTCTTCAAAACTGATCAAGTCATATGAGAATCTAGGGATCTTTTCTTCTACTTCCTCTTCTCTCCTAATCCAAGGGTGAACAACATCTGGTTATCCACATTTCATTGCATGAACATTCATCCATTGCTAGCTGTGCTGTGTAAGGTTGATGAGAGTTATAGTTCAACATCTGAGGGACAGGAACTGCCCACCTCGTATCTGATCACTCCTGTTTATAAATTGTTATAAATCTCTCTTTTCAGTGACACAGAATGCCATGATTGAATTTCACCTTCACGTTTTTAAAAATGCACGCAGCATCAATTGGGCAAACATAGCAACAGATTCTGTGAACGGTTTGCTTCCTGCAAATCAGCGTTTTCTGATCGAAGTCAAACAATCTAATCTGACAGCAAACCGCTGACTAGTCTGAATGGTAAAATTACTATGGTAGCAGTCTGCTTTTGTGAGGTTAGACTCAGAGTTCATGTGGGAGCATGAGATGGCAGATTAAATTGCAGGTAAAATAGTTTATTATGTTACCTGAATAATCTGGTCATGGGAACTTTCTATTAGTGCCAGGTAAAGATGGTCATGAACCAGAAAAATGATGAATCGGGTTGGTTTATGGTTTGTGGCTACCCATGAACCATCCCTGAACCCCAGAAAAAATTAACTGGTTTGTGACTCATTTATTAGCTTTGTGCTTGGGGGGGAGGGGAACCTAATGTCTCCTCCCTCATCAACGCCCTACATGCTCCTGAATCCTTTTCTTCTTCCTCGTCTACTATTTCTCTCTTCAAAGACACTGGCCCAGTGTCATTTCTGGGAGCTGGGCCTGCTGTCCCTGCACATGCACAGAGACAGCAGTGGCGGCCTAGAAAGAAGAGCAGGCAACAGGAGCAGGTAGAGATTCAACAGGGACAGAGGGAGGGGTGAGCTGAAGCAAATGAAGTGCCGGATGAAAAAAGTTCAGCACTTTGTTTTGCTTTCGCAAAATGGGATCCATATAACGAACCATTTCAGTTTGTGTTTTTTTTTTCAGAGTCGTCATTTGGTTCATGCCCATCTCTAGCGCAAGGTGATTATCAAAGCCAGTACTCTCCAGTTCCCTCTAGTGGCTGATACTGATATTGCAACTTGGAAATATTTACAGAGATACAAAAAGAAAAGGGAAAAATGAGGGGGGGGGGGGGAAAGCAAGCAACCAAATAATACTTTCCTTGCCTCTTAGGACTTATGAGAGAATGACACAAAACCTGGAATCCTCTGTCATAACAGTACTGAAACTGCCAATGCCCCTTTAAAAGTAATGAAGAAACCAAATTTGGCGGCGGACAAAATTGGCAATTATAGGCCCGTCGCCAATGTTTCCTTCCTCAGCAAAGTGGTTGAGAGGGTGGTGGCAGATCAGCTCCAGGCGCTCTTGGATGAAACCAATGCTCTGGACCCATTTCAGTCGGGCTTCAGGCCGCGCTATGGTACAGAGACGGCACTGGTCGCACTGTTGGATGACCTGTTGAGGGAGGCCGATGGGGGCAACATGTCCTTGTTGGTCCTCCTCGACATCTCAGCTGCCTTTGATACCGTCGACCACGGTATCCTCCTGGGGAGGCTCTCTGAGTTGGGAGTCGGTGGCCTGGCACTCGCCTGGCTCCGCTCCTTCCTGGAGGACCGCCCCCAGAGAGCACAGCTTGGGGAGAGAGTCTCGGCCCCGTGGAATCTCAATTGTGGGGTTCCACAGGGGTCGATCATCTCCCCAATGCTGTTTAATATCTATATGAGGCCGCTGGGCGGGGTCATCAGGGGGTGTGGGGCATCGTGTCATCAGTACGCTGATGACACACAGCTCTACATCTCCTTTACACCAACTTCAGTGGATGCCGTCCGGTCCCTGCAGCGCTGCCTGGACACTGTACTGGAATGGATGCAGTCAAATGGATTGAGGCTGAACCCGGACAAGACGGAGGTCTTGAGGGTGGGCGGCCCTTCCGTCAGCAACATAGGTGACTCCCTCACTTTTGGAGGGACGACCCTTGCCGCAAAGAGTGAGGTCCGCAGCTTGGGAATACATCTGGACCCGGCGCTTACCATGGAAACCCAGGTGGCGTCCGTGGTCCGCTCCGCCTATTTTCATCTATGGCGGATTGCCCAGCTGCGACCATATTTTGATCGGGGGGCCCTCACTACTCTAGTCCATGCGCTCATAATCTCGAGATTAGACCATTGTAATGCACTCTACGTGGGGCTGCCTTTGAGGCTGACGCGGAAACTTCAGATGGTCCAGAATGCAGCAGCCAGGCTCCTTAGTGGGGTGAGAAAACACCAGCATATCTCCCCCACCCTGGCTGCTTTGCACTGGTTACCGATCCGTTTCCGCGTTGACTTCAAAGTGCTAATGATCACTTATAAAGCCCTAAACGGTTTGGGACCTCAATATTTGGCAGACCGTCTTCTCCCACCCAGATCTACCCGAATCACCCGACATAGCCAGCAGGGGCGGCTGAGGGGTCTGACGCCGAGAGAGGCCCGGGAGGAAAAAACAAGAAACCGGGCCTTCTCGGCGGTGGCTCCTCGGCTGTGGAACGCCCTTCCAACAGAAATTCAGCTGGCACCCTCGCTGGGTGTTTTTAAAAGCCAGTTAAAAACTTGGTTATTCAAGCAGGCCTTCCCTCCAGTCAATTAAGTCTTTCTCTTTTTCTTTTTCTTTGCTATTCCATCTTGGTAATCCTCTCTTTAAATTAATTGTTTTAAATTGAAACTGTAGTTGTAATTTTTATGATTTTATATATTTTTATACTGTTTTGTTTTATTTTGTAAGCCGCCCCGAGTAGACATGGTCTAGAGGGGCGGGGTAAAAATCAAATAAATAAATAAATAAATAAATGTTTGAAAGTAGCCAGGTGTTACTTGTTACTTAGCTCATACCCATTATAATGAGAAGTAACTTTGTAACTACTAATTGTTTGCTACTTCCAAAATATCTGCATAGTTGACTTTGTTATATTATTCCAATTAATTAGTTATGTTACTTGTTACTTCACCCTCTGGTGATCACTGGTGTTTCATCAGAATTCTCCGACATTCTTCCCTGTGTTATGCACCTCAAGACATGTTCCTCTTTAACCCCAATTAATCCCAGCTAACATGACAGTTGGCCTCTTTAAAAACCAGAGAAATGTTTCATCTTCCTATCAACAGAGAAATTTAGTTTGTCCTCTCTATGTTACACTAAAGAATTGCAGTGCAAAAGCAAATGTTGTGACTTGGGTGGTTATGTTTCACATGTTATATTCTTAAAATATTGATTACTACCCTGTTTCCCTGAAAATCAGACCTAAACTGAAAATAAGCCCTAGTATGATTTTTCAGGATGCTTGTAATACAAGTCCTACCCCAAAAATAAGCCCCAGTTAAGTGAAACCCTTCCCTCCACCATTGTGCAGCAACCAGAAAAAGATGACATGACTGTAAAATAAAAACATCCCCTGAAAATAAGCCCTAATATGTTTTTGGAGCAAAAATTAATATAAAACCCTGTCTTATTTTCAGGGAAACATATTACTGTATATATGTCACATTAACACTCCCATTCCAATTCTTTGTTATATTACGCCTCACTGATTTTGACAGAGATAATCCCTGGGTAAACATCCATGGGATTATAGCAGAACTGTATTTTTTTTTGTTTTTGAGTTAACTATCTAACAAGTAGTAGCAAGAGCTCTACATGGGGCTACCTTTGAGACTGATGTGGAAACTTCAAATGGTGCAGAACGCGGCTTCTTACTGGGGTGAGAAAACATCAACATATCTCCCCTACTCTGACTGCCCTGCATTGGCTGCCCGTTCGTTTCTGCATGGATTTCAAAGTACTAATGATGACATATAAAGCCCTAAATAGTTTAGGACCTCAATATCTGGCAGAGCGCCTCCTCCCACCTAGATCTACCCGAATCACTCACTTTAGTCAAGATGGGTGGCTGAGGGGCCTAACGCCGAGGGAGACCCGAAGAGAAAGAACAAGAAAGTGGGCCTTCTTGGCAGTGGCCCCTTGCCTCTGGAACAATCTCCCCCCAGAAATATGTCTGATATCCTTGCTGGGTGTTGAGTCAACTCAAGACCTGGCTCTTTAGGCAGGCCTTCCCTCCTGTCAATACCTAATTTATTTGCTATCTTCAATTGTATTAATGTTGTCGTTTTATTTTATTTTATTATTCTGGAATGCTGTTAGCTGCCCAGTGTAGACTTCGGTCTAGATGGGTGGGATATAATAATAATAATAATAATAATAATAATAATAATAATAATAATAATAATAATAATAATAATAATAATAATAATAATAATAATAATAATAATAATAATAATAATAATAATAATAATAATAATAATAATAAAGGTTCCAGTACCCCAAACTCCGGTTTACGTTTCTAGCTAGTCTGTGATGCCCTATTTCAGGATATTCTCCTTTCTTCTGGATTTCAGCATTCCATGTCTACTAAGCAGGCTTACTCTTCACTGCTCCTTAAAGTGTTTTTCATACTTCAGGAAATATTAGGGTGTTTTCAAGCCTGCAGTTCCCTCCCTCATGTGTAGAAAGCTCCACACTCAGAAGATTTCACTCTGTGTGTTTGTGCATGCACATACATGCATGGAGAGGCATCTGTATGTTCAGAATAAGCCTTTCCTCCAGGCAACCACTGGGGTCTAATATGAGATGCTTGGGGCCTAGCATTCAGACGGATAACCTGCTTATCCCAGAGAAAAACCAGCCCCTGTCACTTCCAAAGAACTGTCTGGTAGGAAAAAAAGAAAGAAGAATCTACGTATTTGACCTGGCTGAATTACCATCTGTCCCATCCGAGTCTGTTGATCCCACTAATCTTTTCCATAACATAGTACATCAGGTTTTACTGAAAGGCAACAGAAAGAGGAGTACGTTATCATGTGCAATGAAGCGCATGCGGCAAGACTTACTTCTGTTGTTTGGAGAAGAGGACCAGGGATAACATCACCATCAAGCCAAGTATTCCGAAGGCCATCACCAAAGGCCAAGGGATTTGGAACTCTGAAACAACATAGTAAGTGCAGAGATAGATGTGCCATGTACTAGTTGCTTTCTCATTCCTTGCTGAAACGTCTTGCCCCTGTATGCTAATATATTCAACTGTAAACTTTTTTTAGTGTTCTTGTAAGCAGATCTCAAGGCAAGAACTTTCTAAGCCGATTAGCATACACAATTTTTACTTGGCAGAAAGGCCTTCATGGAGGTTCTTGTGTGTGTGTGTGTGTTCTTTACTGTCTAGTCAGAACCAACTTATTGACCCTAATAGGGCTTTCAAGATAAGTGAGATATTTCATGAATGTTTTTTCCAGTTCCACTCACCCAGTCAGTTTCTGTGGCTGAGCAGAAATTCAAACCCTGTTTTCGAGAATCCTAGTCTATCACTCTATCCACTAAACCACCTTGGGGGTCTTTACTGTGATGCTTTTCCAGCCTTTTTTTTTTTTTTTTTTTGCTGAGGTCAACAGTCTGGCCCTAAATCTTGCCAAAGTCACCTCCCACTCATTTAAACATCTCAAAATTCTGTCAAGATCACATATACTACGGTTGATCTTGGCCAATCGCTCTCATGGGAGGCCTAGTAGGAATTTGAAGTCCTGTCCCCTTCTATTCACTAAGCTCTATTAGTTCCACTGTAGATGGGGATCGCAAGGGTAAAAATAGGACTGCACCTACTGCATTTTTCCATGTATAAGATTATACTTTTGTCTAAAATGTTTAATTAAAAATTGAGGGTCATCTTATACATAGAAGTAAGTGGAGAAAGTGGAGGGGGAAAGAAGGAATCATCAAAGCGCTTTGATTCCTGCTTTCCCCCTCCACTTTCTTGCGAGGAAAGTGCTTTCCCCTCTTCGGAAGAAAGAAATGTTGGGTTAGAAAAGTGTGTGTGTGTTATACATGGGAGCGTCTCATAGATAGAAAAATGTGGTAATTGTTGAGATGATTTAGTACAGACTACTTCAAATGTCACTTGTCAGTAGATCATCTGCTGCTTAATGAAACCTGGAAAGAGATTAACTGAGATGTTTCTACAAAAATAATATCATGTGCCATCAAGTCAATTCTGACTTATGACAGTCCTTTTCAGAGTTTTCTAGGTAATGAGTACCTATTCCCTTCCCTTCACCATTCCCTTCTTCTGGGGGAGCCCTGGGGCTGTGCAGCTTGTTCAAGGCGACTTACAGGAGGCACACTGGGGAATCAAACTCACAATCTTTGGCTCCACAGCCAGATATCTAAACCACTAAGCTATCTAGCCAACTGCTTATTGGTGTTGCCGATTCAATGCATGAGAAAAGATCCCAAAATAATGCTCTTATTTGTTTTACTGAATGAAAGCTATCCCCGCTCCACTGCCCCACATTTTGAGACCATATTTCTTGTAGCATACTAGGTTTCATGGCATGATTCCAGTTTCTTTTTTGTTCCACATGTCCTGTGCAAGTAAAGATTAAACAAGCCATGCGGACAAACACAACATTAATGAATTCTGCCCAGGGACACACTAGCTGGCTCTACTTGCAGAAGGAACAATGGGGAATAGACATGGGCACTTCCAAGGGATATGAATACGAAGTGTCACAGTGGTCCATTCCTGCCCTCCAGGACTAGCCTGGTCCACTCACTGGGCTCTACCTACCTACCTACCTACCTACCTACCTACCTACCTACCTACCTACCTACCTACCTACCTACCTACCTACCTACCTACCTACCTACCTACCTACCTACCTACCTACCTACCTACCTACCTATTTGATTTGTACCCCACCTATCTATGCGGTGCATGCGTCCATCAGCATCCTTGTTGCATTGATTGCGGAAGTAGTTCTGTCGGTGCTTCCCTGCCTCTCCCCACAGCCGACTACCAAGCAGCTGAACAGGGAGACTCATCTTCCTGCCTCCTCCCTGGAGTGGTTGGCTGTGGAGAGAAGTAGGAAAGTGCCGGCAGGACTGATTCTGTGATTGGCGCAATGACTATGCTGACAGATGTGCATACTTAGCAGAGCCCAGTGAGTGGACCAGGCTAGTACTGGGGGGGGGGGCAGGAAAGGACCACCTGTAGTGCTGCATGCTCTATTTGTATCCCCTGGATATGAATATGGAATGCCCATGTCTAGTGGGGAATCAAACTCCCAACCTCCAGCTCTGCAGTCAGATACCTAAACTGCTGAGCTATTCAGCCAGCTTCTGGCTTAGGAAGCAGGCTCTTAATACAGCAAAGCATTTAGAAGCCAGCTGCATAGAAGACCTCCTTCTCTCACTTACCTTCCTCACATGGCACCAGTCCCGCTGAACCAAAAGACACATAAAGCACTTCACTGAACTCCCCATAAATTTCAGGCACTCCTTGTGCTCGGACGCGTATCTCATAGTCACGGCATGTCTTCAAAGCGTACACTGGAACTGTTGTGGCACGCTTTGGCTCCAGCTGTAAGGATAAATGGAAACGTTGGCTGCTTCTTCTTAAAATTTATAGCTTTATGCAATCAGTGAAAGGATGATGGGGTTAGGGTTTGATTGTTTAGGATACTAGAGCAGTAGCTTTTAAAACTACCAATGAAAGATGAAAAGCTAAAGTAAAAGGTGACAGAAATAGAATCAAAATTCCAAACGACACTTTTCAGTAACTTGTACATGGGAAAAATTATTATAATAATCAATGAAAACAAATAGAAGAGAACAACGAAAAAGGAAAAAAAAATGAGAGCTCTCTTCCATAATATCCAAGAAATCAAAGGGAAATTTAAACCTGGATTTAGGATGCTGAAACATTAACAGGGAAATATCTGATCAGATATGGGTAGAATGAAGAGAAGATGGAAACTATACTAAAGAACTATACAAAAGAGAAGCAAGGATAACAGATTCATTTAAAGAATAATCATTTGATGAAGAGCCTGCTATTTTAGAATGCAAAGTTAGAGCTGTTCTTGAAACCACGGGGAGAAAAAAAATCACTATATGGGATTGCAATAAAATTGTTTCAAGCTACAGAGACTAAATGTACCAAAATCCTAACAAACATATGCCAACAAATATAGAGAATGAAACAATGGTTCACAGTCTGGAAACATTCAATATGCAATCCAATCTAAAAGAAAGGAAATGCCAAAGTCTGTAGTAACTAGAGGACCACTGCATTAATATCCCATGCAAGCAAAGTGATGCTTATAATTTCATAACAGAAGACTTTTACTATATATGGAGCACAAAGTGCCAGAAGAAAAACTTCCTTAAAGATGGAAGACAGGTTGGAGATGTTTGATTTCCAAAATGGAAAGGAATATAATTTCCTGGCAAGACTACAGAGATATCTGACACTCTTATTGTTTGGATATCCTGCAAATGGATTCCACATCACCACTATTTGTTACAGATCCTAGTTCGTGACAGACACCATTTGGAACAATGTTGTGTTAGTTGTGAAATCTGTTGGAAAATAATTCATGGATTTGTAGCTCTCTCTCTTTCTCTCTGTCTCTTGCATCTCTGCAGCAATTTAAATGATAAGAGAGAAACAGATTAATCCCCGTTCACTTTTTGTATTGGATTTCACCACTCAAAATAATTTGCTCTCATTTACAAGATTGGTTATAAAGGAATGAAATAGCACATATTTTGCAAGACCTCTTCCCTCAATCCCCCAATTTGCTTTTCTTTAGGGTGCAAATGGTCCATTCAGTCATGGTTAGCACAGGGTCAGAATGGATGGTATCACCATAGCCTAAATTCTATTAAAACTTGCTAAAGTCCTCTGAATATTTCTAGTCTTCTCCATAAGATGCTTAAACATATTCCTTCCAAACATGAAAGCATGTTGCTTTATGATGAAAAGTACAAAGCACTCTCAGCATGAAATTGTATATGCCAGTAATAGTTATTATGGTCTATATTTAGTAAATACTGAACTACATACATTTCAATTTTGTTTAAAAAGAGTACTAAAATGAGCCATAATCTTCACTTAGTATTTTGTTTTTAAAGGGGAAGGGGAATAATATTATATCTCAGCTGAAGGGGAATAATATTATATCTCAGCTGAATTTGTGTTAATTTTAAATAACAAGTCCAATTAAAATTAAAGCTGTTATAATTAAGTCAAACCATCAACACTCTAGGAAAACTGGTATAAAGAGGGTATGCTCATATTTATAATGAAAGAAGTTATGAAAGCATTTGCAACAACACTAGACAATTAAAATGGAAACCAATGATAAAGTTGTTATTGCTGTGCTGGGATAAAACAATGAACTGATGCCCAATAATTGTAATCAATGAATTGTTGTAGATTACAAACAGAATATGAGCCAAAAGTACAATGTGGCTGCAAAAAAGGCAAATGCTATTTTAGCTTGCATTAACAGTAGTCTCTAAATACTATGAAGTAATAGTTCCCCTCTATTCAGCACTGGTTAGTCCTCATTTTGAGCACTGTGTCCAGTTCTGGACACCACACTTTAAGAAGGTTGCTGACAAATTGGAACAAGTTCAGAGGAGGGCAACAAGGATGATCAAGGGAGTTGAAACCAAGTCCTATGAGAAAAGATTGAGGGACTTGGGATGTTTAGCCATGAGAAAAGAAGATTAAGGGGAGATATTTTCAAATACTTGAAAGGTAGTCATACAGAGGAGAAGCAAGATCTGCTCTCAATCATCCCAGGGTGCAGGACATGTAATAATGGGCTAAAGTTACAGAAAGCCAGGTTTTAATTGAACATGCAGAAACACTTCCTAACTGTTAGAGCAGTATGAAAATGCAACTAATTATTTCGGTGGTAAGCACTCTAATGTAGGAGGCATTCAAGAGAAAATTAGACAACCAGCCATCTGACAGGTATATTTTAAATTGGATTCCTGCATTGAGCAAGGGATTGGATTCAATAGCCTTCCAAATCTATTTTTCTATGGTTCTATGATAACAGAGTGAATGACCGTCAGTTTTGGAGGAACATGTTGTCACAGCAATGCCTCAGAGCTCCACTTAGTGCCATGCTTGCCTCCAATTAAGATATGGGACAATCTTCAGGGTCTCTGAGCAGGATCTCCTCCTATACTGTACATACCACTTTCCATTTAGTCTCATTGACATCCTTGTACTGAAGCTGGTAATGGAGTGTGATCCATCCATTCTGGACATCTGCGGAGGGTGGAGGCTTCCAGGTGACTTGAATATCTGTAAACATGCCTATTGGGCTAGTGTTTAGCACAGTCCAGTTGAGTCCAACAGGAGGATCCGGTATTACTGTGAATTAAAACATATTATAAAAAAATCATTTGTTTGCATAAAAGGAGACTCTATTCTCATGCACATGCAATAACATAAAGCAAATTCATATAGTACCCTTATGAATTCCTGGAATGTAAGATGGAGAACTGAATTGTTTCAATGATTACTGATCATTTGCCCTCTAGGTTGATGCGCCTGCTGGTCCTGTCCCTCTGTGGGCATGCATTCAGAATTAGCATGAACATGCCCTGTGTTAATAGAGATTTAGCCACATGGAGCATTTCGTCGCAAGCAGGGAACCATGGAGGAGGATGGTTAGACATCTGTTTATAGGAGCCAGCCAACCTGTCATTTCAATACTCTAGTTTTAATGCATATCTGAAGCATCAAGAGTACTTTACTTTATCAGTACTTTACTTTGACTTTAAGTCAAAGCATTGGTCCCTCTTGCTTCAGATTATCTTGCTTAATATTACTTATTCTGTTGTAGTTATATGCTGTCAAGTCACTTCCAACTCATAGGCAACCTTACGAATGGGTGATCTCCAAAATGTTCTTTCCTCAACATCCCTGCTCAGGTTCTGCAAGCTCAGGCCTGTGGCTTTTCTTTAGGGAGTCAGACCATCTCATATTTGGACATCCTCTTTCCCTACTGCCATCTACGTTTCGCACTATGATTATCTTTTCCTGAGAATCCTGCCTTCTCCAAGCATGACAGCCTCAGCCTCAACATTTTTAGCTCGATTCATGGTGGTCAGAAATACCAGAGTGTAGATTGTCTTAGATGACCTATTCCAGCTGTCCCCATCCAACCATGTCCGATTACAACGCTAGCCAACATGATCTACATATGTTCAGGCATTATAGGAGGCCAATAAAATAGTTTGCTGGTTTACTCTCACCAGCAATATCTTGAGAAGGGGTGTGAAATCCTTGGAATTGGAGGCCACAATGGGTCCCAGAACCCATTGTGCCCCTGTAACTTCTGTTATTAATGCTAAATTCACTGCTACTACAACAGCAGGCACTTTTTCCATTTTTCCCTTTAAAATAAGCTGCATGTTGCTGGACACTCCATGTTGCTAAAAATGCAATGAAGTTCTCATTGAAAAAGGGTGTCCAAATTGATGAAGGCACTTGGTGAAAAAGAGACAATCACTGCAAGATTATTTTTGCTGCTACTTAAGAGTAAAATTCTCATGAGAAGAGAAGACTCCTTGGAAAAAACCTTGATGTTGGGAAAGTGTGACGGCAAGAGGAGAAGGGGACGACCGAGGATGAGATGGCTGGACAGTGTCTACAAAGCAACCAACATGAATTTGACACAACTCCAGGAGGCAGTGGAAGATAGGAGGGCCTGGCGTGCTCTGGTCCATGGAGTCACGAAGAGTCAGACACGACTAAATGACTAAACGATGATGAAGAGTAAAATCTCTTTTTTCATCAGAAACATCTGCCACAAAAACTGTAATTTTTCCACAAACACGTTTTACCCTATGCCTTTCGTGCAGAGTTTGATTTGATCTAGGATCTTGGATTTGATCTTCAAGTATAAAATGCAAAGGCTTTTACACAAGGAACATTCCAATGGATGTTTCACAAAAAACTGCAAAAATGTGAAAATGTACAAAGATAACCATAATCTCAACCAGTGGGGAGAAAACTTTTGAAATGTTTGATTCTTGCCAGAATAAAATAAACAAAGATCTGCATCTTCACATATTGCCTACTCCTGTTTTTACATTTCATACAGGGATCCTCCCAGCAATGAATTTTTTTTCTGGGGAGAGGTACAGTGGATAAATTTAGGATTGCTGGCATTTGAAACATGTTCTATCATTAAGTTGTCACCTTACCTCTAAAATTAGTTAAGGCATTTCCATTTGAGGTTTAGGGTAGAAATAATCATAGTTATTACTAAGATGTCATATTATTACACTGATCTGCAAAATTTCTGCAGGCTTGATATCAAAGTTAGAAATCTGAAAATGTATGTAAAATAGAGATCTATTTTATTTATGATAAATTATAAAGATGTTATAAGTGAATGAGAAAAAGTATTTTCTTGGACATGCTGGTTGGAGGACTCCAGAGGCAGTAATTAAAAAAAAAACTTTCCAAACTGCATGAGGAATGTTTGTGTATTTGTTCGCAAAAAAGAAGGAAAATAAATTCCCACATACATGCAATCCTATAGAGTGAATTCATATAGTGGGCTACCTACTAGGGTCAGGGGAAAAAATGCAACTCTTATTGTTAACTGGTTCATAAACAGTCAAGGCTGTTTTTTCACCAAAGTGTGAGTTGTGACTCCATTGGGTTCACTAAAAAAAGGATGAACACTGTCATGATTTCTGAAGCAATATGGGTCCGTTAAAAGAAGAGCAACACTTGAGAAGCAGAAGTCACTTGGTGGGAAGGGGGTGAGGAGCAGCGGAGAAGCCATGTAGGTGGCTACACCCCTGCTTCCCAACCCCTTCCCACCATAGTAAAAGTTGGGAAAGAAGATAGAAATCATTCAGGAGTTAATGAATTTGTGTAGTTTTTGTTTTGTTTTGAGGATTACAAAATACCTATTATTTAGAGTGCTGGTGTCAGGGGGTAACAGTGTTTGTGGAAACACAGCTATCCTTTTTCATTCTTCAAATGATCTTAAGAGAGAAGGCAGTGTCCTTTTCATACATACCATATTTTTCGCAAAATAAGACGCATTTTTTCACCAAAAAAGTGGGGGGAAGTGTGTGTGTCTTATGGAGCGAATACTGTCCCCCCACGCCACCATCGCTGGCTTCTGAGGCCTCCGGAGGCTTCAGAAGGCCCCGTGGGGGTCCCTCCATGCCACCATCGCTGGCTTCTGAGGCCTCCAGAGGCCTCAGAAGGCCCTGTGGGGGTCCCCCCGCCACCATTGCTGGCTTTTGAGGACCTCCAGGAGGCTTTGAACTGGTAAGGTGCTGCTTTTTACTTTTTAAAAAAATGTTCTGGGTGGGTTTTGGAGGGTAGATTTGGGCTGGGGGGTATGTTTCTATGTTGCTTTGTTTTTTGGTGGTTTTTTTTTTTTTTTTTTTTTTGCAGTCCGAGCATGGGACTTGCTCTGTTTACTTATTTTTAATTTATTTTTTGGTATTTAAAAATTAGGTGCTGCTTTTTACTTTTTTAAAAATGTTCTGGGTGGGTTTTGGAGGGTAGGTTTGGGCTGGGGGTATGTTTCTATGTTGCTTTGTTTTTTCGTGATTATTATTATTATTTTTTGCAGTCCCAGCGTGGGACTTGCTCTGTTTATTTATTTTTATTTTATTTTAATTTTTGGTATTTAAAAATTAGGTGCGTCTTATGGCCAGGTGTGTCTTATGGAGCAAAAAATACGGTAATAATTTCTCATCCTCAGACGAACACAAAATATAATAGGACCTCAGATACCCTGAGTTAAAAGTGCTATAAATGAATCAAAATTATACCCATATCCTCCACACGGAAACATGTTTCATCATATGTCTGGTTTCTGTCCATGAGCTTGATGCAGTATGGAACCCAAACGGAGGTGTAGGTTGTGTTGAAGTAACAGCTGTTTTCACCAGCAGTTATATAATCAGGACATTCTTTCCACTCTTCCCATTCACTCTGCCTAGAATGATTGCAAAATAATTATGAATAGATGAGAGACAGATAGAGAGAGAAAGACAGCAATTCTGAATGTTAAGAACAAAATGTTTGGTTGGGTTTAGACAAGTAGCACAAGTAGCAATATGTGATTTTCTTTCGTTGTTAAATGCACAAACCCTTTTTGCTAACAATTTCTTGCTGATCTGTTTTCCTGGCCAATACTGAACGGTTTTGGGGGAAGAAAGAAAGAAAGAAAGAAAGAAAGAAAGAAAGAAAGAAAGAAAGAAAGAAAGAAAGAAAGAAAGAAAGAAAGAAAGAAAGAAAGAAAGAAAGAAAGAAGCAGAAATTAGTTAAAAATTAGAGACATTGCAGAATGCAACAGAAGAACTTTAAACTGTGTAGATAATTCTGGCCACCACCACAAGGGCAACAGATGGGAATGCAAAACCATGGCATTTCCTATATTCAAATTTTTTCCAGTCTGTGAAAAAAAACCCTGTGTCTGTCAAGTTTTATACTGAGAAGAGAGCTGCAAACGTTTTACTATCACATTAAGGAATTTAGTATGCTTTATTAGATTTTTGTCTGACTGGATGCTCTTAAAGGTGCAGGAATTGAGTCAGTTAGAAATGTGTGGGAACAGAAATAGTTGGAATAAATCCATGGCTTTTCTCTCTTTTTGTAAAACTGCTGTTTATGTGTTAACTGATTCCTGGCACAGAAAGACATGGGGTTTTTGGGTTACACATCTGGCCTCTGCTTTATAATATAAGATACAGATGTTGTATCAGAAGACCAGCTAAAACAATACAGATGCGTGACAGACTGCTGTCTAAACAGGTTTTGCCCAGTGCTGGCTTCAGAGATGGCTTGTGATCTGGAATACACTGGGATGCCTCACCTCAGAATTTCAGGCAGGTTGTAAGCCATCTAAACCTCTCCAACAGAGAGCCTGATGACATAGGGAAGAAATGTGAGAAATACTATGAGTTTGGGGTGAGCTGATTTGTATTTTCCCCATAGATCACAGGATGCAATGGGAAATGCAAATCAGCCCAGAATCCCACAGGCCCAATTTGTAACTTTCCCTCCCCAACAGAGACCTTTCTCCTTTTGAAATCCTTTTACTTTAGTTTGAAGCATGTGATCACTTTGAACCAATGCATGAAGTAAAGCCCAATTGTGTGCATGCACACACATGCAGAGCACCTTCTCCCTCGCCTCTTGTTTCACGAGCTGTGCACATGCACACGCATGCACATGCACAAACATAACTTAAAGCCAATTAATGAATTGAATGTTTTACTTGTGATTTCTGTATTTCATTCTGCATTTCATGTCTTTATCTCAGTGATTTAGCTATCTGGTTACAGAGCCAGAGATTAGCAGTTTGATTCCCCACTGTGCATCCTGCAAGTAGAGCCAGCCTGTATGGCCTTGGGTAAGATGCGCAATTTCAGGGTGTCCTCAAAAGAAGGGAATCGTAAACCACTCCTGAATACTCTCTACCTTGAAACAGTCAGAATCAACTTCATGGCATACAATTATAACCTTCCTCTAGTTATTTTATTTCTGCTATTTCTGCCACTAAAATTTAGTTTTAGACAAAAAAAAATTGAAGTGTGTTTATTGGTTTCTCTGTACCTTTTTGAATACAGCAGTCGTATTGCTTCTGGAGCAGTGAAATGAGGAAGATCGCCGATACTCCAAAAGCATGAAAATGTTTCCATTTCTGGTGATCTGCATTTAATGATCTGTGGTCTTCCTGGTGGAGCTGTAGGAAGAGAAGAAAAAGGAAGGAAGAAAACAGGAATTCTGAGTATATCTTCAGACACCATATAGTAATGGATGGAATAAAAGAACAGTTTAGACACCGCATCTGTACTAGTGTCATGCCACCTATACATAGTGGTGCTACACACAGATACCATCTTAAATAAGTTTGCCCTGTATCTTAAATATGGCTGCTCTGAGTCTTAAAGTTGTTATCTTGCTGTGTGCAGTTTCTGCACATGATCGGGAAGCTGTACCTACTGTCCTGTCCCTTATTCCTGAGTATTCAGTGGATAGTTTTACTACTTTTTCCAATAGGACCATTCTTGTCAGCTCAATCATTATTGTCAATTCCATTCAACATTATTCTGGTTAAGAACGTTGCAATTACCAAAATATTGGTGCTCTTCCCCAAAGAGGGAGATCGTTTCACTTCCTTTTAGTTACTTACAGCAGTGGTCCCCAACCGTTTCCAAACTGTGGGCCAGTTGGTGGGCCGTGGTCTGTGCATAGGGGGGGCACCTTCATGCTTGTGGTTGGGTGGGGCGTGTTTGCGGTTGGGCAGGGGTGCACACTCGCGCATGTGTGGGTGTGCTCATGCGCATGTGGGTGGGGTGTGCTTGCGTGCATGTGTGGATGGGCGGGGCACCTGTGCGTGTATGCATGGGTGGACAGGGCACCCGAGCGGGCGGGCGGGCCGTATATGGAGGTGGGCGTGCATGGGGGGAGTGTGTGCAGGGGGGCAGGAGATCTGTCTCTACCAAGAGGCATCTACCACAGCCTGGTACTGGGCCATGGACTGGGGGTTGGGGACCCTTGACCTACAGCGATTGGGCTTCAAAAGGTCTGTTGAGGTTCTGGGGAAGGAGTGATGTGCCATCTGACATGCTCCTCCCATCTGAACAGCAAATGACACCAGATCAGATGTCAGTTAAGCACTTTCCCAGATTGTCTGTGGAGGGTCAGGGAAAGCAAAAGTGCTTTTTATGTTACTCCTCTCTTCCTTTGTCCCTGCCATTCCATTTCTCCCTTCTCCTCTCTCTGCTTCCCTTTTCTTCTCCCTCCACTCTTGCTTGGAATCTGCAGGCACAAAATTCTAGTTGCAATTTCCTGGCTAAACAGAGCATGTCAAAAAGAATGCAAGCCCTAGGCAAAGGTCAGAAAGGTGCAGGGCAGCTCTTAAAGGGGAAGGATGGCTCAATCTAAGTAGAATCACAAGTGGACACGGGTTTTCTTTTGATCCAAACTGTGCCCTCAATGATTTATCTATATGCCATATCTATGTGCCAGCATGGACAGCCAAATTTCTAATCTACCCCACCACATACTAGTCATCACCACAAAGAGCACTTGTGCCACACATTGCTAGATGAGACCTCCTCAGCTTGGTGCCCTGTAACAAAACTGTAACAAAAGTGTTACAGTTACAGAGTTGCAATTCCCACCATCAGACAATACATCTAATAACGCTTAGTTTGAGGAAGAATGTGGCAGAACGAAGCCAGGGAGGCAAAGGCACATGACTCTCTTGAGTCTCTTGGAATATCTGGTTTTATTTTGATTGTTCAGGTGATAGACATCTGATTACATGTAGGCATCCTTCAGTCTCAAGAGACTATGGTAACGTGCTCTGAATAGAGGTCTTGGAACAGCATCTAGTGTGGCTTAGAAGGCCAATTCGAGAGTGACAATCCCTTCCACACTGAAGACAAATACAATCTGTCCCCTGTCCAGCTCCCATTATTTTGCTGGTTTCGGGACTGCCTCTTTGCCTCGGCCTGCTGGACAAGGGTCTCTTTAAATAGGTAGAGACCGTGATTCACCACCTGCCTCCAGGCTGAATGCTCAGATGTCAGGGTTTCCCATCTGTTGATGTCCATTCCTAAGGCCTTCAAATCCCGCTTGCAGATTTCCTTGTATCACAGCTGTGGTCTCCCTCTGGGGCGCTTTCCCTGCACTAATTCCCCATACAGGAGATCTTTTGGAATCCGACCATCAGCCATTCTCACAACATGCCCAAGCCAACGTAGATGTCGCTGTTTCAGTAATGTATACATGCTAACAATTCCAACTCATTCCAGGGCTACACTATTTGGAATTATGTCTTGCGGAGTGATGCCAGAAATGTGTTAGAGACATCTGATTATTATTTTGAGAAAATACTTCCAGGTCATAAACAAGCTGCATTTCCTATTCTTAATGATTTTAGTTATCTTCGAGGAATGGTTAATTTTGTCCATTGATAGTCACTAGACAGAATATTTACTGTTTCTAAAACCTACCATGATTGCTTTTGAAGCTGAAAGCTGGTTAATCAATTACAAAAGAAGAAGATCCACAGAAGAGATAAATTCAGGTGAAGGTCCCTGATTTGGAAGGGGTTGCAGAATCTCTTGTAACATACTTTGAGCTTTGATACATTTGTTTTGCCCTCCAGAGGCTGAAGTGAAAGGTATTCTTATTCCACAGCAATTTTTGCTGCACTGGCGCTGTCCTTTCTCATTCTATTCCTGTGGATATTTAATGGTTTCAGTGCACACAGTTCAAGAGCCCTCATTGACTCTGCCCATGCTATTTATGACTACAGGATTCGAGGTTGTGAAAGCTCTAAACACTTATTTCAAAAGTGTTACATTATGCCTTCCCCCCCACCCCTTGCAGCTTTGGTGGAAGTAGAAAAATAACACATTGTACACAATATATCAGTGTGCCGTGATAAAACTCTGCAAACATTCAGCCCTCAGCATGGCACAAAACCAATATCATCCATGAAATATTTAGCAGGCTGATAACAACAGAGTATCTTTCTTCACTTTTATCATACAAAACACTACCCGCTGTGTAATTTCTATGTAGCCTACAACATGTTATATTGCTGTGAACAAAGGGGAAATGTGATTCAGGGTATGTCTAGCACCAAACAGGTAGAAGAGGTAACCGCGCTACTCTGTGCTAGCATATCAGCCAAAAACAAAAGAAAAATAACAGAATTAAGAAGACAAAAATATTGTGGCACCTTAAAGACTAACCACTTTATTTCAATGTGAGCTTTCATAGCTGGGTCCACTTCCTTAGAAATAAGAATCTCTTATGTCTGAGGAAGTGGTCCACAAAATCTCACATTAAAATATAGCAGTTGTCTTTAAGTAAGGTGCCACAACATTTTAATCTTCTTTATTTTTTAATTTTCTTTTGTTTTTGCCTGATGTACTAAACAATTTGTTTCCCCTATATTATTGAGGATAACATTGGTTGAGAGACAGCCAGATGACAGTCAAGAAGCCTGAATATTGCAATAAGGATGATATTACATTTTCAGGGGTTTTATTGCAGAGGCCATTCCCAAGGCCATTGGGAACCTCTACTAAACTGGTCCACCTGTTTCTAAAAGAGTATCTGGAGGTTATGTCCCATTGAACAGCACAGGAACAAAACAGAACTGTGCATAACATCTTTGACCAGTGACCAAGGGAAGAAGCGGTATTCCCCTGCCATCATCGCCTTCTCCATCCATCCTTTATGAGCAATGAATGGATAGGGTCACCACTAATCTCTGTTCCTTTGAAGCAGTCCAGAAGGACACCATGATAGATGGTACTGAGTGTCAAAGAAATCTAGGAAAATAAATGGAATATGTAGCACCTGTCTAGAGCATGGTGAGCAAACTACAGCCACTGGGCTCATCAGACTCTCACCCCCCCCCCGACAAAAAAAAATGGCTGAACTCTCATCTTTCCAGTTGTTCGCAAGGGGCCTGTGAGGTACACCACCAAAATGTAACTATTTTTTTAAAAAAAAAACTACAGAGGAGATCCAGCCATTTATAGTCTCATATTTTTGACATTATGGCAGTCTGTCGCATCCTCCGAGGATCCAAGGGGCAGGCAATTGCCCCCCTCCCCTCGAGAACTGTCAAAGTTGCCCACCTTGATAGATACCAAGATTTTAGATTCTACTTTTTTGATTGGCAGTGATGACATTACAAATCCGAGTAAAAACTTTTACCTACAAGGTGACAAAGAATACTTTTCTTTTTCATTCTTGGTCAGCCACAGATTGGCTAAACAACTATATCACCTATAATATATATGTTGCCATCAGTATACATAGTACTTTATGAATGCTGTAGTGCTGGTCCCTGCCCTGAGAAAGTTGCAATCTAAAATTCAGTACAGAATAACAGAACAAGGGGAGGAAAAGAGAGGCACAGGTAAGCAGAGAAGGAATATTTGGCTCTTTCAGTCACAATGCTTAAGCTTATTTATAGGCTGAGTTACAGCAGGGTTTGGGTACATTTCCTGAAGACTGTCATAACAAGGGTGGTAACCATGAACAGGGGTGGACAAAATTAAATTCCCCTAGGCTTGCCAACCATCCATTGTTCTACTGTTCCAATGGAATAGTTATTAAACTACATGATATCACATTCACATATTTTAACTGTCTATCTAGCAAAGACATAATTGGTTAAGCAATAAACATTTGTCATGCATTTACATGTTTTTGCAGGTCCCCACTTTAGCAACAGTCTTTCAGATGGATTAAAATAAAAATGAAATGCAATCTGCAAAACAATAACACAGCCATACATTTTTGCTGTGACTTCTCTAGCAGGCTGCCATTGACAAACGGATCACTAGAAAAATGTCCTTGGGGTTGGCAGCCGATGCAGCCATTGCGAAGCCAAGGACAGAATCCAAACATAATTCTCAGAGCCACTTTTTGTTTTGTTATGACCACAGATTTTAGCTACAGTCTGAAGAGGATGGGTGCCAATTCAGTAGCACCGACTAACTCTGCCGCTCCGCAGACATAATTCAGGTTGCAAGAGTGTCACCTCTTCCCTCAAGGTTATCCTAAGATAACCAGAGCATTCTTTCCCAGTCTTACGCAGTTATGCCTTAGCTGCCTCAACGTAATAACCAAAAAGATCACAATACTGCAGCCCTATGCAAGTCAGAATGGCATAGTCTGCAATGTGTGAAAGCTAACCCAGTTCATAAGGCAGTTGTGTAGCTACACAGAACCTTAATAGAGAGGGTTGGGTTGCAAGCTTTGGCCCCAAGACTTGGGTTCTAGGATCCATTTTTCAAGTCCCTGGCTTTGAACTCAAAACCTCAGGGAATGGAATGTTTCTGTCTCAGCAACACTAGATCTGGGACTTAATTTTCATGGCTTTAGGATGTGTCATTTAGATACGTTCAGAAGCACAGCTTTAGCCAGCTGGTAAAAAGCACTTTCCTGGGGGGGGGATATAACTCAGATGCCCCAAATCCAGTCTTCACCAAACTTGGAGGGGGTGGGGAGTAGAGTCAGCCCAAGTTTGGTGAAAATTGGAATTTGGATGTCTGAATTTGTCCACATACAAATCGGAAATAATAGTCCAGCATTTCGTTTCATTCTGGGCAGGCATGTTCCTCCAAACCTTCCCAAAATGAACCATGAAATGGCCTGACTCATGGGTGTTTTTTTTTGCTTTGGTTTATGGTTCATTTTGTGCCCATCTCTAATCAAATCCACTTTCTCAGACATAAGAGTGAGACTACATGACTGTCCTATTGATACATGATCCTATGACGAGGTAGGGATACATATAATGGACAAAGTGACAATGGTTTATTAGGCTGTGAACAATGTCAGTTATCACTCTACAAGGTAACAATAGCATGGTTGACACCAGTGCCAAACTGTCTGAATCAATATAGCATTTCATAGTTGGTAATTTAAAAGGCAATATTTAAAAGCTGAAAACAGTAAGTATACAAATATTTTAAAAGAATTAAACAAGTATATTAAAATGGTAAATAAAATCCATGCTAAAAACACATCTAAAAGCAAGAGCACAACAATCCATTTATATCTCTTCTTCTCTTTTAAGAACATTTGATTGGTATTCACTCCATTTAAGTGGGTCTCCAGCATCAATATATACCTTATCTCAGCTGTTTCTCTTTGAAGTCTTGTTTTATAATGTGTTTTTTCTCTCCCAGAACAGTGACTTTCAAGTCAACCAAAGAGTGTCTGGGTAAACTAAAATGTTCTGAGACTGTTTTTTGTGTATTGCCATTCCTGATGTCAGATTTATGTCCATTAATTATTTTGTACATTGTTGATAAAGAATGACATAGATCATATTAACAGAGGAACAAGCAAATATGTTCCTGTTCTGTGTGACATTGATGGGGCTTGTGATTGTGTTGCTAGAGTAGATGTGGACGCAGAGGTGGTACCTGGGTTTATAGCAGAATTTAGTTGTACTGATAATATCTTGAAAATGTAAATGTCTTGAAAGTGAGCTTTTTCAGGTTGAACAAAACAACTCTGATATTTAGCAACTTTCTGAAACAAAGAATGTTTCTTTTGGTGGCTAGAGAATTAAGATATTCACATAACAGAACAACCCCAAATACAGAAAAAGTTGTATGATCTTTCCCTTCGTATTATTTTAAACCACTTTTGAGTTCTTTCAAGGCTGCTGTTACACAAAGCCCAACAACAACAACAACAACAACAACAACACAGCATGATAAAATGTTTATTTATTGCACTTAAAAAAACCCGTAAGTTCTCTGGGCAGTATGCAAATTAAATACATAAAAGACTATATATTCCTTGACTATGGTATACGGTAATTTTCTGCTCCATTTCAGGCTATAAAGCTTGAACCAGCACCGACAAGATACAAATAAATAAAGAAGATAAAGCAGGTCAAATTAAATTATGATGAAACCACAAACAGTACCCAAAATCAAGATTAAAACCATCAGGGAAGAAAAAAAACAATTAAAGATCTAAAAGCATTAAAGAGAGTGCCATAAATGCCTGAGAAAATAAAAAGATATTCACTAGGTAAATTAGGCTGCAGGCTCCAGAATAATAAATGTTGCTGAATATTATACAAACATCCAGCCTAGACAGTACCTAAAATAATTGCAGCTAAGAATGCCTCAGGATTGAAAAAAACAAAAACTGATTCTTTTTAAAGTTCAGGACAGGCACTTAAATTTGAACTAGTAGGAAACACTGGCAGCCAGGAGAGCTAGGTTTCAGCAATACTGTAGAGCTGGACAGATGTGTTCCATACAAGTTGATTTGTAGACTGCCTTTATGTTGCAGCAGGGCAGACGAGAAGTCATTAGTGCATGAGCAGCAGCCAATGTAAGAGGTCAGACCTCACCAGACACGACACAGTTGGTGTACCAGCTTTAGTTGGTAACAGGCAGGCTCGGCCATCACTGCCCATCCAAGCTTCCCTGCATAGCACTGAGTAGAGGAAAATTCAAAAAGCTGTTCAACTCATCTTTTCCCAGCAATAAAGCATGCTAAAACTAATTCAAATATGTTTTTCCCTAGTGTAACCATGCTCTGTACTAGCAACATTGCCATATGGGGTAAGCATCATCATCTCCCACCTAGTCTACACAGAGTCATGGAAACAACCCCAATTTTTAAAAATGAGGAGGAGAATATGGTGCAAAAAAGAATAAGTTTATTTTTTTTTAAAAAAGGAAAGTGATATATATCCTCACATTCTCTAGTAAATTCATCTCTAAATTTTCACTTCCTAGGCCAAATCCCCAGTTGCACTGCCCTATTTTGAAATTTATTTCAACATTTTTATAAAAAACATTAATTATAAATTATAGGTACAAATTATAAAATAAATTATAAAATTATAAAATTTTATATTTTTAAATTATAGCACGTTTCATTATTATTTTCAGAATGTCTACAATTTTTCCTGCATCATCTACAGTTCCATGGCCTAGAGTGGTTGAAATGACCGCCTAGAGTGGTCGAAATGACCAGATAGGCGGGGTATAAATAAATAAATAAATAAATAAATAAATAAATAAATAAATAAATAAATAAACTGGTGTCCAGACTGATAAATGGTGGTTCAATGATAGTTGGAAGCTGACTGGTTTCATTTAAAGTTCCTAGTGTTAAAGAGGCTTTGTCTGTTTAAAAAAAACCAGTTCATTTGTCTGAAAACCCTTCTCATTTAGTCGAACTGAATATGAAAGAAGAGGATAATGTTCCCTCCTCCCCCTCCAGGAGCTGGGGGGATTCACAGGAACTTTGAGTTCTTTTATGGCTACGCTTAATCATTTCAGTTTGCTTCTGATTTCTTGACAGGAGGATTCATTTGTACTGATGATTAAACCAGCATATAGAAGAACTTCGGCAATTTCATTGTCGGCATTAAAGTTATATAATTCTTCTACAATCGCTATTTTTTGTCTTCTTAATGTTGAGATGTAATCCTGCTTTTGCATTGTTTTCTTTAACCTCCAGGTGGCAGCATGTAAATATATTGTTGAGAGCCAGTGTGGTGTGGTGTGGATAGAGTGGCATACTAAGACTCGGGAGATGTGGGTTCAAATCCTTCCTCAGCCATGGAAACTCACTGGTTTTTGACAATGATAAAAACACTCCTTAAATATCTCATATACCTTGAAAAAAACAGTTCCAGTAACCGTAAGTTGGATGTGATCTGAAGGCCTATAACACATAAATGTGTTGTTAGGCATCTCATATTGATGCCCTGTACACCAGCTAATGGTTGGGTCATTTTCAGATCCCCAGCAATATTTTTATATAGGATAATGGGAGGCTGTGTCTACAGCCAGACAGCCTGTAAATATATCCATTATGAGCAAGGTAAGGGGGAAAAGAGAAAAAAAAAAAGACAAGATGTCAAGTAAGTACTTCTATAGACACAAAAACTGAGTATTTCCTTCCTACTGTCCAGGGAGTAGGATTAAGGAAGAAAGAGTACTGGATAAAAAAAAAAAGAGTATATAGATAGGGACATACCAGGGCTCTGAATTAAAAATTTCCCAGAGTCTCTCCGTCTTTATCATTTTTTACACTGTGGAC
Organism: Pogona vitticeps; assembly: GCF_051106095.1. Classification (NCBI taxonomy): domain Eukaryota; kingdom Metazoa; phylum Chordata; class Lepidosauria; order Squamata; family Agamidae; genus Pogona; species Pogona vitticeps. Next base: position 290,658,609 of record NC_135784.1, read on the forward strand.
ATTATTTCTACTTTAAACGGACCAGAATGGAAAAAAAGTTGCCAAAAAGAGGGGAAAAAAGAGACCCTTATATTTATTTATAAAATTACTTACATCCTGTCTGGACAATTAACAATAATGGAAATAATATCCTTCACCAGGAACAAGCAGGTTTTAGGAAGGGCCATAGCACAGTAGATCAAATCTACGTGCTACATCATCTTGTATGCAAATATACTACCAGGTCATTCAAATGGCTATTCACAGCTTTTATTGATTTCTCCTCTGCATTTGACACAATCACCAGAAACCGCCTGTGGGATAAGCTCACAGAGACCAACATCGATAAGAGACTCCTAACCCTAATACAAGAACTATACTCCAACACTACATTGAGGGTAAGGATTAGCACAGATGGGAGGCTGACAGAGGAAATTTATACTAACAAAGTATATATTTTATTTTATTTTATTATTTATTTATTTATTTTATTTATATCCCGCCTATCTGGTCGGTTAAGACCACTCTAGGCGGCTGTATACTAACATACTCGCACCCCTACTTTTTAACTTTTTATAATCTGGTTTCTCTTCAGATTGTATAAATCTTTCACCTTTTACATTTTTGAATTTCCCACCCTTTCCCCCTGCCTTTTTCCGTTCGGAGGCTTGCCGAGCCTTGCTCTTGTGCAACGCTGTGGTTACAGTGGTTTCCTGAGAACTGCCATCTAATTCTAGGAGGTGCTGTCTGGGGAAGTCTGAGAGTTGCAGTCCATAAACACAAAAAAACCACCCTCTGTCAATTACAATTCAACATATATGTACACGCTAAATAAACTTAATGGGCAATCTTGATTTGAACACTTTGACACAATATTTGTAAAGGGGAAAATAGGCTGATCTGTGAGATACACACATTAGACCGACTGGCAGACATGGACCAGGACGTTTTATTACTTTTAACACTGCAATCCATATATAATCTACCTTCTAGATGTTCGCCATTAAACATCTTTTGGTCATCGGACTTCAGTGGTTTAGCAACCCCTGCTGCTTTAGAATAATGAATAGTGTGTTCAGAGGAACGGAAACCAACAACCATAGTTTGTAAAAGCTTATAAGAAAGCACTAAAGATGCTAATGACATGAGAAAGGAGTGGAACAAAGAACTGGACTGTTCGGTGCAATTAATCCATGGAAATCTTCCCTTGCTTCAACATCTAAAATCTCTTCAGATCTAAAGCTCTGGTTCCATGAAAATCAATTTGTTTTACACAAATGGGATATCACGTTGTTTAGAAAGAAATCGGCCTCTTCAGTTAAATGTTAGTGACATAACACAGCAAGTGCTTCTTTGAGGCATATGATGTTGGCATGTCCAGCGTTGGCTCCTCTGTGGTTCCTTGTGGTGAATTTAACTCTGCATTATACAAATGTTTTATATCTATAGATATGTAGATACTTCTAAATTGTTTTTTAATTTGGCATTTAATTCAATTTAACAGGCTGAATATTTAGAGCCCTTGCCCTTTCCAAAACAGTTATACTTCAAGACTGCAAAGATAAATATTCACCATCCATGATTCAATGGTGAGAACTTCTTAGTTTAGCTATATTTGCTTTAGCTATACATTACTGTCTATTCTGCTGATGCCAACTCCAAACAACTTTTTTTTCTGGACATATGGCAAGCTTACCTTAATATATATTTCTAGCCTAACCTAATACTACAGGAAGCCAGATTTAGTCTGAATATCAGGAAAAACATCTGTTAGAGCAGTACAACAATGGAATTAATTAGCTTGGGAGGTGCTGAGCACTTGCTGGACACAATGATTTGGGGCTGAAGATTAACTGTCCTACCTGCTAATGAATTTAAGCTGCTCATTAAAGTTCTCTGGTACTATCTGATCTTCCTCCAGCTATAAAAAGGCAAAATTATAAAGCTACGAAGCATTCTGTTATGATTCATTGGGGCAGGATCAAATGAGTACAAAGATAATGTGGGGATATCTAATCTGGTGGGTTAGCTAAAGAAAGGTAGGGAAAATATACTGAGTTTCTAAAAATACTGGAAGTTGCAAAGGAGTGGGAAGGTAAAATTAACATTAAGTTTCCACCTTTACAGTATATGTGGAAACAGAATGTTCTTGCCGTATATAAAAGGCTTACTTATCCTATGAACTCTATATGAAAGCGATCAAGCTCTCCTGGGAGGGTTCTAAAAGGGCTTGTACATATTTGAACAATACATAAAGTTTAGTAACAGCAGCTAAATTATTAATAACAAAGAACCGGAAAGTTAAGTGTGATCTCCAGTTAAATGAATGGTATAATTTAGCTAATAATGATAAATTAACATTAAAATTAGATATTAAAGTAAGAAAAGGAATGAAAAATAGCTTAGTGATATATGGGGAGAATTTATTGATTTTTGTATTAACAAAGGAGAAGGATTATGTACCTTCTCAGGAGTTAATGTATTTCTGGAAGAGGAATGAGGCTCCATAAAAAGAAGGAAATAGAGTATCTCCAATGCTTTTCTTTGGATGGGAGAAGAATATACGAATTACAATATTGAAAGGAATGCTAGGCTAGCCAGAAAACTGACTGATATCAACAGGAGATCTTTCTTCTTATACTAATGGTAGGTGAGTGGATTTTCATGATCATTTTGGCTGGGAGGAGAGGGTTAAATTTCCCCTTCCCATGCTATGACAGGCCAATGAAAATATTCCATTCTTGTGCCCCATTTTGCTTTAAATCCCACTGCTTGATCCTGAGAGATATTTGTAGACAATTAGTAGACCCATGCTGTTAATATCTTGGTCAAATGTGTTCCGAATATGATAATCTTATTGATGTTTATCACACACATAAGATATGTATGTATCTTAAAATATGCTTGAGAATTCTAAATCACCTTGAGTGAAAAATTAGGCTGAAAAAAAGGTTGAATAAATAAGGCTGAATCTGAATATTAAATCTTGTTATTTATTGTAACTAAGTACAAAAGAAGGCAAATATTTATAGCATTTTTATAATTAAATGGAGCAGGAGCAACGGAGAACTAAGTTTCTGCTTGAGAGGGATAAAGAGTAGAAGATGTAGAAGCAGATTAGATAATCCTCTTGGACAGGTACAGCACGTTTGCGACAACAACTCATTTCTGACGAAACTAGTTATCAGCATAGTATCTGATCAACCAAACAAGCATTCTGAGCCACAGACGTGGCCATTCAATGACACAGCCCTTGCCACCACAAGGATAACACTATTTAAACTTTTTTAAAAAACCAAAAACCACAAATTGTGACTCTGTTGGATAAACCCAGATTTTGTTTAAAAGAGATACGAGTCAGGCAGACTTTAGGTTATAAGATATCAGACTTCAATGAAATCCTCTACTTAAGTCCTAAAGACCTGTTACAAAGCAATGCAGGCTAATTTGCAAATTTCATGTAGCAGTAAAAGTATTCCCCCTTTCTAATGAAAGATTATCTCTCATGTCTCTTTCATTTGCCACGATAGTTCAGAAAATGAGAGAGCAATTCCAAAGATTTCTAGAAGAGAGTGATAACCTGAATTTCAAGATATATAAAAGTCATGGTTGATATTGGGGACAGGTATTCAAAAGATTCAAATATCAATTGGCATGATCAGTCAGACCAGCCTTATTTCTAACACATACTTTTGCATAGGCAGGGTACTCAGTTCTACAGTGTTATCGCTAAATTTGCCTTGAAAGATTTCAGTTTAGTCAACAAAAACTAGTCCAATGAAAAGGCTCTGTGTCTTGTCTCAGGCTCTGGGGATCAAAAGGGCAACAGAACTCACAAGGGCACCTATGAACTAAAAGCATTGGGCTAAAAAGCCTAATCTAAGACAAATATTTGCTCATGCAACAGACACTGCGATTTTGATTATCTAGAAATAGACCTAGAAGGGGAAAGCAAGCAACTGGTAAGTACAAAGTGTCCATGTGAATGAGACACTCAGATGTAAGCAATTCAAAACAATGAATTTTGATACTAATAGAAAAAGGCTCAAAAAGCCTAACCATCGAAGACACAAACAGCTTTGGAGGTCAAGGAAAAGTGCCCTCAACTTTCTTCACATTGAGATAGCCTTTTATTGACATATTTGCCTGTTATCACATATTTATTGAGTACCCAGCCCAATATGGGGTTGATCTGTAGCCTGCATAATTGAATAGTAAACAGCCTAGAGAATGCTTTAAGCACTATTGGGGGGGGGGGAATATAAGCAGCACACGTATACCATGGAGATATTCAGAGGCAATGGCTGCAAAATATGATTGAGACGATGGCCAGAGTGTGGGCATCATACAGTACGATACAGTTGTTATAAGTTTAGGATAGTTTAAAGAGCGAAGCTCTAAACAAAAGACAAATGTGTTGAAATTAGAATTTCACCTGGAAGTACAATTAAGAGCACAACAAAGGGAGGAAATGGAAACCCTAACTCTCATATTATGGGAAGCATCGTCTGAGTCTGAGCCTCAGCAATAGGCACTTCTAATTAAAAGAACTCAGATGGCTAGACTGGGAAAGACTTCTACTATAGGTCTGCCGCTTGGCTCAGTATAAGACAATATCCTGTGTTCCCCCGTGTTCAAGGTGAGAGGTGATGACTCCTGACACACAGTCTATTCCCTATAATATTTATCTGAGCCAGATTTCTCAGGATATGTGTAGTCATTATGATGCTCAAAGTTTGGCATTGCTTCTCCAGTTCCTTTGTCTGTGGCATGAACCAATTATGTGAAAGGAAAGACTGAAAACTGAACGTAAGTATTAAATACAGGAAGAGCCCGGGATGAGAACCGGTTGTTAGAGTCATTTAAAAACAACAACTTGTAATTAACCAGGTTGTTCTGACCTGTTACAGCACTATCCTGTTTATCAGAACAAATGTCTAACATTTTTGGACTATAGGGCATTTTGATAATAATGTCAGAGGCAAGATTGTAGACAGGACAATATGTGAAATTCAGCACTCCTACCCCCACCTCCAGCACCAGCTTCTTGGTGCTTGTGGCTTTCTTAAGATAACATGTAATTCTTCCTGAAATCACACTTTGCACCAGGAAGGTGATTTCAGCAGATCTTCATGTCTGAGCAATCAAATTTGTGAATGAAGTCCATGTTTACTTCCAGAAGACAATCACTAAATAACGTAAACTTATTTCCAAACTGCCCAAGATGTGAAAAGCTCCTGGTGTGACATTCAGATGGTTTTAGCAATTAAAGGAATCTGCTCTTCTCACAACATATTTTCTCTATAATTTGACCCTCAAGAGTCACAATACTGCAGTGCCTGTGGAAATCATGCCACTGGCAGGTTCTTCAACGTGGTTCTCCATGAATCCACACTAATGGGTTAAGTCAGCACTTGTGCTGGCCTCTCGGAATCTTCTAGAGCTGCAATAGAAAAGTAACAATGTTCAGGTTGCCCTGCACTGAGCATGCTCAGCCCGCCAACGGCTCAGTTCCTTTTTTCCGCTTGTGAAAGTTGGAACCTCTCGGATAGAGCTCCTGTTTTTGGCTGATTTCTTCTGTATTTCTTCGTCTTCTTGACTTGGACTGAATACCGCTGATCTGCCTGTCGTTGCCCTGAAATTGGACTGGATTTTGACCTTTCTCTAGCTTCTGGCGTTTTTCTTCAGGCCAATTTGGCCTAATTGGCCTATTAGGCCTCCTGCTGAGGCGCCACGCGCCAACCGGACTTGTTCGATTGCCGCTGATTGACCTCCTACTGTGAGGCGCGCTGAACACATTTCTTCACTTCTGACTCCTGGTCTACCGGGCTTTCTATTCCTGTGGAAGTCTGGTCTACTGCGACTTAGAGGTTTGGTCTACCGCCCTATGCCTCCGAAGGAAAAGCCATCTCCCAGGAGAGGACCTTTCCGTCTCTGCACCGCGTGCTCTAGAAAGCTACCCTTTCAGGACGGGCATTCGCTTTGTTTGTACTGCCTGGGCGAATCGCATTTGGTTTCCCAGTGCAGACACTGTAAACAATTCACCAAAGTTACCCTGAAAGCCCGTCAACAGCGGTTGAAGTATTCACTGTGGAAACAAACTCTTTCGGCCTCTCAACCATCTGCTATGGAGGTAGCGCCTTCCTCTTCGGCTGTACGTTCAGAGATCCGGGTAGTCCCGTCTACCTCGGCTACCACTCCGGACAAGCCCTCTAAGAAGATCTCTAAGGGCAAGTCTAAGAAGAAGTCTTCTTCCAAGACCATGGTTTCATCGGCTTCAACTGATACCGCAGTCCCATCGACGTTGGAACACCAGAAAAAGAGGAAAGAGTCGGTTAAAACGGGGACGAAGTCGAAGGAGATTACCTTGGTGGTCCCACCTATCTCCACTTCGTTGCCCTCACCGATCTTGGAAGACTCATCCCGCGATCGGGAATCCATGTCGGAGCCGGGAGCCTCTCTTCCACACCGACAGGAACCGCTGGTCGTTGTCGAGAGGTCTCCTACGGTCAGCCAGATTGGAAGAATTATCTCTGGCCTGACCGACCAGCCCGACAGCCCTATTCTAACCGGACGGGCATCTCGATCCCGGTCGTCTACACCGGGATCGCCGACCGCTAAGTCGCCCGTGTCCTCCCCAAGGAGACCGGTGAAGCCCGTCGAGTCCGATCCTCCTCGACGACCGGACCCTCCTCGACGCCCGGACCCTCCTCGACGCCCGGTGTCAGAGCCTGAGGACGAACCACCGGCGAAAAAGAACAAGCGCCATCGTAAGCGCAAGCGGGCTTCCGACGCCGATAGGCGTAAAAAGCACCGACGCCGGGATTACTCCACATCGGACTCTGATGATAGTAGGGAGAGGCGACGGTCGAGACGACGACATCGACGTCGGAGGGATTACTCTACCGACTCCTCCTCGACATCGAGGGATGGAAAGAGACGCCGGAAGAGGACCTATTATTCCTCTTCTTCTTCGTCCTCCGCTTCGCCGCCGAAAAAGCGACGACATCGGAGACCGGTGCCCCGTAACGAAGATCGAGCTTTATCTCCGGAGGGGCAGTCTACTAAATCGGTGCCTTCGACACCGTCGGCGCCGGAGAAGCCTGTGGCTCCCCCTCCTGTTCCTGGTAGACCACCCCTCCCTAAACCTTCGAAGCCTGCAGGAGGGTCTCTACCTTCGCCCACACCTCGGTCTTCTGAGGATGACGAGGAACAAGATTCTCGCCCCTCTTCCGACCAAGAGGATGGTGATGCGTCTGATGCTTCCCTTGACACCCCTGTGCCAGGGGAACCACTCCCATCTGATGCAGCAGACATTCATCCATCGTCTCCATCCGAGGACTTCTCATCCTATCCACAGATGGTTTCCAGGATGGCATCAACTCTACGCATGGAGGTTGAGAAGTCTCCTTCCAGGGAGGATGACCTCATTTTTGGAGACATTCATAAGGACAGGTCTCGTCCGGTTAGCTTGTCCTATGTACCAGAGCTAATGGACCTTATCACTGGATATTGGGAACATCCAGCTGATTCACCGACTTTCTCCAGAAGAACTGAAAACATGTATAGAGTGCATGGACCAAAGACTGAGTGTCTTTTGAAACATCCTGCTCCTAACTCTCTCGTGGTAGAGTCCAGTGCAGGACGTTTACCTGCTAAGGGTCATCCAACCCCTACCAATAAAGAGGGTAGGGACTTGGAAGTGTTGGGGAGAAGGTTATATTCTATGACGACCTTTGCCCTCAGGGCCCTCAACTACCTTGTTGCTATGGGGGCTTATCAGAAACAGTTATGGGCTAGAGTACTCCCAGCACTTCAGGTAGCGCCAGAAGACATAAGGCAGACATGCCTTGATGCCCACGCTGAGGCTCAGACCGTCTCCAAACATCAGCGGTTAGCCTCACGTCATGTGGCGGATGCTAATGCCAGGAACTTGGCATCCATCATCACACTGAGAAGACATGCTTGGCTGCGCTCAGCAGACATAATGGAGGACATCAAATCCAGGATCAGAAATCTGCCCTTTGATGCCTCGGGTTTGTTTAGTGAGAAAACGGACGAGAACCTAGAGAACTTGCATAAGAGTAAGAAGACGGCCAAGTCTTATGCTGTACATCAGCAACCACGACCTTCTAAGTTCCACTGGCGGTCTAAGGTACAACAACAACCTTACCAGCAGGCGACATCCTCTACATTTCGCCAGTTTAAGCCTCCACCACTTGCAAGATCATCTCAGGCCTCTTCTTCAGCCTCCAGCTTCAGGCCACAGAGCAACAAGCGTCAATCCTTTAAGCCCCCCGGCCGGAAGTCAAGACAATACCTTTGACTTCCCAATGAGCATCCAGGCCACCCACCATTCTACTCGCCTGTCTCCTTACCTCCAGAGCTGGTGCAAGATCACTCGAGACAACTGGGTCTTGAAAATTATCAGCTCAGGCTACCGCCTGGAGTTTACAGAATTGCCTCCTCTAGGATGGGTCAGGCATACATCCTTCGACCCCATCCTAGAAGAAGAGATTCTCACTCTACTTCAGAAGCAGGCTATTCAGAAAGTGCCTTACAGAGACGTCCTGAACGGGTTTTACTCCCGGTACTTCACTGTACCCAAAAAGGACGGCGGTCTTCGACCCATACTGGACTTGAGGGATCTCAACACCTATCTCGATGTTCGGAGGTTCAGGATGGTCACTCTGGAAGGCATCATTCACCTGCTAAAGGAAGGAGATTGGTTTGTGGTGGTGGATCTGAAGGATGCTTACTTTCACGTGACGATCCACGAGTCCCACAGGAAGTACCTTCGCTTGATATTCAAGGACACTGTTTACCAATTCGTGGCTCTCCCCTTCGGCCTTTCCACAGCTCCTCGGACCTTCACCAAGTGTATGGCTCCGGTGGCAGCTTATCTTCGTCTGCAAGGGATCCAGATCTACCCTTATATCGACGATTGGCTGATTGTGTCCACGTCCGAGCAGCAGGCACATCGAGACACTCAACAAGTTCTACACACACTTCGGGCTTTGGGCCTATCCATCAATCACGAGAAGTCACATTTGCACCCCTCTCAGGTGATGGATTATATAGGCGCCAGACTGGATGCGGTACAAGCTCGCATGTTCACACTTCCAGAACGCATCAAGAAAATAAGGAGAGCAGTCCTGAAGTTCACATCACGAAGGACAGTTTCGGCAAAACTAGCACAACATCTGTTGGGACTCATGGCCTCAACAACGGCCACTCTGCCCCATGCGAGGCTCAAAATGCGTTCTCTCCAGTCGTGGCTACTAGCCTTGTTCAATCCGGCAATAGACAGTCAACACAAGCGCCTCAGGGTCACCCCAGAACTTGCGGCCCAACTCCAGTGGTGGTTGTTTCATCCGCACCTGTCGATCGGCAGACCCTTTCGCCCCCTGCAACTTACCATACAAGTGACAACGGACGCCAGCCCAGTGGGATGGGGGGCACATTGTTTACAACACCAGGTTCATGCTCTGTGGCCACCCCAAGAAGCATCTCTACATATCAACCATCTGGAGATGCTCGCAGTAATAAAGGCGTTCAGAGCCTTTCTCCCTCTCTTACAAGGCAAAGCTGTGCAGGTTGTGACGGACAATACCACCACGATGTATTACCTGAACAAGCAAGGGGGCACAAGGTCGAAGTCCCTTCTGTTTCTGGCAGTACACTTCTGGGAATGGTGCTACCAGAGGCACATATTCCCAGTAGCCATCCATGTTGCCACATCAGACAATCAGTTGGCAGACGAGCTCAGTCGCCGTCCTTTTCAATCTCACGAATGGCAGCTGGACCAGACGGTCTTCAACGCCCTTTGTCAGCGATGGGGTCCTCCACTGGTGGACATGTTTGCCACACAACACAACAGGAAGTGTCCACAATATGCTTCTCGGGCCGGCAGGGGAAAAGACTCCCTAGGGGATGCTTTTATGATACCCTGGGACAGAGACCCCATCTACCTTTACCCTCCTCTTCCACTCCTGCAGAGGGTCATAGTCAGACTGTCGCAGACGAGGGCAGAGGCCATCCTGATTGCCCCTTGGTGGCCGCGTCGACCTTGGTTTTCCACGCTGTTTCAAATGTCAGTGGACAGAGTAGCACTACCATCACTTCCCACCTTACTCACTCAGAGCGGAGGGAATGTCCTTCACCCGGAACCGGAGACACTCCACTTAACAGCGTGGAGGATTTTCCAGCGTTGACAGAGGTCATTGACAAGGCACGGAAACCTGCAACCAAGTTGCTTTATGGTTACAAGTGGAGGAACTTTCTTCGCTTTGCTAAGGAACGTGGCTTGCAGTCTTCCCCTGTTTCCTTATCATCTCTTCTGCTGTATCTGAGACATCTCTTTGATCTAGGTCTGTCTCTGTCAACACTAAAGGTTTATACGGCGGCTATTGTAGCGTTTCAACCGTCTGGTTCGGAGTCATCCCGGTGGTTCTCTCACCCAACCTTCAAGGCCTTCCTCAAAGGACTTTCCAATATGAGACCCCCGGCTAAGAAACCAGTGCCTCAGTGGTCTCTGCAGACTGTCTTGCATTGTTTGACCAGGCATCCTTTCGAGCCTATGGCTTCTTGTGACTTGAAGTTTTTATCCTTCAAGACTCTATTTTTGGTGGCCATTACTTCGGCCAGGAGGGCAAGCGAGTTAGCTGCCCTCCGCGCTGACCCCCCTTATTTGCAATTCTTTAAAGATAAGGTTGTTCTCCATCCAGACGTTACGTTTTTGCCCAAAGTCGTTTCAGATTTCCACGTTAACCAACCTTTGATTTTACCGACCCTTTTTCCTAACGCTGTTACAGAAGTTGAGCGCATGCTCCATTCTTTGGATGTTCGTAGGGCCCTGGCCTATTATGTTACCAGGTCTAAAGACTTCAGACAGACCCACAGACTGTTTCTTTGCTTTTATGGGCCCCGTAAAGGTTCTCCAGCTTCCTCCTCTTCCCTCTCCAGGTGGCTAGTCTCTACTATTTCTCTGGCATATGAACTGCTGCAGAAACCTGTGCCGGACGGTCTCAAAGCCCATTCCACCAGGGCCATGGCTACATCTACGGCCCTGCTAAGAGGAATCGACATCCAAGAGATTTGTCGGTCTGCTACTTGGTCCAATGCTTCTACCTTTGTTACCCACTACAAGTTGGACCTTCGGGCTAAAGCAGAGACCAAATTTGGAAGGGCTGTTTTGACTTCACTGCTTCAGTGACGGCCCACCATCCTGTAAGTGTGCTTGCTAGTCACCCATTAGTGTGGATTCATGGAGAACCACGTTGAAGAAGGACAGGTTACTTACCTGTAAACATGGTTCTTCAAGTGGATTCTCCATGAATACACACGTCCCGCCCGGCCTCCCCACATGTTCGTCACTGGTGGATGTAAGACGTTGCAACTTTCACATGGCGGACATGTGGAACTGAGCCGTTGGCGGGCTGAGCATGCTCAGTGCAGGGCAACCTGAACATTGTTACTTTTCTATTGCAGCTCTAGAAGATTCCGAGAGGCCAGCACAAGTGCTGACTTAACCCATTAGTGTGTATTCATGGAGAATCCACTTGAAGAACCATGTTTACAGGTAAGTAACCTGTCCTTTTTCTTGCCAAGGTTTACACCACACGCTGGGAACCTATTTCCAACACCTTCTGCATTTGACAGTGCTGAACTTCTGGCAAGAGTTGTCAGCCCATTAGTAAGGCTGGAAAATGGAAACAAGAAAATATAAGAAACAGAGTGAAGGAAAGAGAGGAAAAGGGGGTGGCAAAAACAGAGAAAGGAATAGCCTCATGCATTCTGATGAGTCTCACCCACCATAAGCATGCAGCTGACATATCACCCTAGAAGGATCATGGCTCTTGTGGAAAAAAAAGATGCTAGAAGAAAGAGCCTCCATACTTCGTTTCGTTTTTAGACTCAGAAATCCTATGCCCCAAGTTATCCTTGGTCTAGAGACTACACTTGCAGACTCCCTTATTTTCAGTCATCAGAACACAGCCCCGATTCCTAAATTTCCCCATATCCAAATTTCACCTTGGCTTCTTCTTTCCTCATCTCTAGCACCCACAATTATCTCAGGAGAGGGCTATAACAAGGGCAGGGCAACTGGGGCTTTCCCCCAGGGTAACAATGTTCAGAGGGGAACACAATCTACACATGACTGTTCTGATGAGTATCCGTAAAGTAAGTGGCAAGACTCCCTAGTCCCATACATTTTCTCATTTTTTGAAAGCAGAAACTTTTTCTTTCTTTGGGAGAGCACCACATTCTGCTCCTGTTTTCTTAGTGGGGGCTCATGTCTGTGTCTCAAGACCTAGTGGATGGGAAATGGTATCATTTGCCCCAGGTGCCAACATTTCTCATTACGGCTCTGCCCAAAGATATGGTTTTCAGCCCACGAACTACTTGTTCTAATACCTGCCTTTTTATGTATCTACCTAGCCTCTTGTTTTCACCACTGCACACCTTAACATGTAGCCTGTGTGTAGGAGTTCTGTGCTTTCTTCAGAGCCACCTCTCGGATTCATTCTTTCTTGCCTCAGTTTTCTGCTCCATCTACAGTATGTTTTCTTTTAAACTTCCTTTCTCTTCCAATGACTCTTTTCAGGGCGGAGGTGGGGAGGCTAAGTCAGTGGGCTAAGGGGCCACATTTCTAATCTCAGGATACTCTGGAAGCCACAAAAACAAACAAACAAACAAAAAACCAGGGGCAGGAGAAAAGAACTGGAAGTAGATAGAGACCGGGCAGTCATGCTTTGCACACTTGTTTCCTTTCTGATTCTGAAGGACAGACAGACCCATATGCTTCTGAAAATTTGAACAACTGTCATTAGCCACAGCCAGCATGGCCAGTGGTCAGTGATGATAATAGTTGTAGTCCACAGTATTTGGGGGGGTCACAGTTGCTCATCTTTTTCAATTCTTTGGTTCTCAGCATGCTCCTTTGTAAGATGCTATTATATAGCCAATCTGACAATTTCCCCTTCTCTCACAGAAAATGGACAGTTTCTCAGCAACTGTACATTCTGAGTTACCACATAATACCGAAAGCTTCTCTGTGTCAAAGGCAATATAATTTACAACAGGGAACAACCTGTGACATGAAAGTGCAGCTTAGTGGGGTATCTTCAAAGTACCGAGTTATAAAAATAGATACTCATTTTCTCAGGAGACAGACAATTCATAGACATTCTGGATTTTTAAGACATGTGTAGAACATAAAGAAAGGGATTCGACTTCCGGCATGACGGTGTGACGAGACAGCAGGAGGAGGACAGAGCTCCGTCCCCTGAGCTGAATTCCGACCTGTTTGGGACCCACCAGGGGGTTAAAACCACCCCATGGTGAAATGGGGGAGAAGCCTGTTGATCATGGGGTAATGACGGTTACCCACGTTTGATCCGGGAAACTCCCCAATCAACCAGTGGGTGGAAACATGCAGCTGAACTAGCTTGCTTGCAAGCCGTCGGCAGCCGGGAATGGAGAAGTGATAAATCAACGTAATTAACATTGTGTTACCACTGGGTGAGAAATATTTTTTTAACTATATTGATTTACTATCCCTCAAGGAGACAATTCCTACGGCAGAAAGAGTGTCTTCTATCCCTTCACCACTGATTGAGCAGCGGTGAATCTGGAGAGAGGAAGAGAGGCAGGGAGACACAAGGAAAATAAACGGGACATTAATTAGACATTTAATTATACTTGAAGGAAGTTTGGTGTTACTCTTGTCGTTATAAACTTAAGAATTTTTCTCCTGAAAACATTATTGGCAACAACTCTGGGAAACTAAACTTGTTTATATTACTTGTAACAGCTATCTAAGGTGTTGGCAAAAAGCCTAGAATCAATGACCTTGAACACTTTATGGCTGTTTGGAATTCCCTTTCTTTTTGAGGACGGAACTGAACTACAGATGAATTAACCCTAGAAAGCCTAATCCATCCAAAATGGAACTTCTAAACTGTATCCTGGGTTCTGAACTTGATGGGATCTTGAGCATTTAGGTGGGGGAAACTCTCAATGTCTGAGACTGGATTCAAGCTTAACCCTAAAGATGAAAAATTCATGAAAGTGGACCTATGGAAACAAGTATTGATGAAATTGGACTGATTACTTTAAGCATCTGGACAACTTTCACTTGGAATACAATTTTCTGACATCTGGAACATAATGCCACAACAAGGACAATTCTGGGATGAAACAAAATCTACTCTTCAAGTAATCTTAGAAATAGTGAGATCCCACAACAAAGAGGCGAAACTATTCAAGGAGCAGTTGAAGAAGAACTATAGTCAACAGGAGACAGGGAATAATGAACAAGAAAATGAGAGGGTGGTGGATGGTGTATGTCAATCAAAAGAGGGTCTGGAGGAAATTAGTGGGGAAAAACTAGGAGATTTAAATTCTAACCTTGGAGCTGAGGAGAGTTTTAAGGGAAGATAAAGGGGAAAAAAACTAGCAGAATTAATTAAAAATAGCCTGGAAGATCTATTGGAGATAGATCAAGTGTATAAAATGTTTTCAGACGACACAAGGGATGGCAGAATGTTTAGAGAGATAGAAACAAGAATTGGGAAAAGACAAAAAAGAGTAGTTACTTAGAAAGATGAAAAAGGGAAAAATATTAAGGTGGACCTCAACATTGAAAAACATGTATATACCTAACTTCTGGAATTGTAAAGGGGCATATCTTATATATTTAAAATGAAATTGAACTGAAATAAGGGATAACTAATCAGGGTAAAGTCATAACACCGTGGTTTTTAGGGTAAATTGAAGCTAGATATAAGGATGGGACAAAACAATAGTACTGAATTAACATGCATTAGATATGATATTGATAGACATGATAAAATGTGGAGATAGAAGTGGCTAAAATTATATAAAGAAAATCTGTATAAAATGCTTTAAATAACATCTATTATGTGTTAGGAACCTACTCAGTAATTATTGGTATAAAATACAAAGTTTGTCAGTTAAATCACCTCAAATTATATAGATTTGGAACCAATCTATAGTTATGTTATTAGAGGATTTTGAGAACATTGTATACTATAAGAGCACTATTATGATAGTAGCCAATATTGTATACTAAAATACACACATGAATGGCTTAATGTTTAAAAAATGTATAGATTTTGAAGGGACAACTAAGAAGACACCAAGATGGAAAAAAAATAAAATAATTATAAGCAACCCATGTAACACGATGTTTAACAAGAACAAATAGAATGTAGATAGATTGAAAAACAAATAAAATGCTAAGAAAATAAAAGAAAGGGAGTCATAGGATTAAATACTTTCACACATGTTTTGGGAATGATGCACATACACAAAAATCTGCATATTTCAGTAAGCTTAGTGATGCTCCAAAGAAAAGGAGATTATTCATTTATTCTTAGATGCTGAAGTAATGGTTGTAAAACTATATTTTCAAACTTCAATTCTTTCGATGTCCATGATTTCTATTTAAAATGGTTGCACCATATTTCTGTAAAATGTGCGTGGAAAAAACTAGAAGTAATCTAGTTACAAGAACTGCACTGGCTACTAGTTCGTTTCTGGGCCCAATTCAAAGTACTGGTCATTATCTATAAAGCCCTATACAGCTTGGGGCCAGGCTAACTGAAGGACCGTTATCAATTAAGATCAGCAGAGGAGACCCTCCTCTCGGTCCCATTGCCACCACAAGTACAACTGATGGGGACACACAGGAGTGGGCCTTCTCTATGGCAGTTCCTAGGCTATGGAACACTCTCCATCAGGACGGCCCCTTCCCTGTTATCCTTCTGAAAAAAGCTAAAGACCCATCTCCTCAGGCAGGCTTTTAACAATTACAACTGAATCCCTGAACCCCATTTCAGCAAATTATTTTTAATCTTTTCCATATTTTAATCTTTTAATTTAATTTTAAAATCATATATTTTTAATTTATCTTTTAATATTTAACTTATTGTGTTTTAAATTGTTTGAATTTTAATGTTGTGAGCTGCTTTGGGTCCCTTGTTGGGAGAAATGCAGCATATAACGACAACAAAAATCATCACCATCATCTAAAATGTGCAATTGCATACAAATTCTTACTGGACAGCTTTCAAAGGAATAGTCAGAACTCTGAGAGCACAGACAGATTTCTGACTCCTGTCCTCTGAAGATGCCGGCCACAGTGACTGGCGAAACATTAGGAAGAACAACCTTCAGAAGACGGCCAAAGAGCCTGAAAAACCCACAACAACCATCATGAATTAACTTTTCTTGCTGGAATAAATCAGAGGCTGATTCATGGGCATTTAGCCTGCTGTTTGGTCTGCTGCAGTAACGGTCTGGTTCAGTCTTAAAGACGGCGATGAGACAATGTTGTTTTTGAAGTAAACCAGCCTGTCCCCAGAATGGTCCTACCTATACCTTTTTACTTTTTTGGTGTGGGTACGATTACACTGGATGGATCAGTTGCAGTGTGTGTGATCAGTGGAACTTATCCAAAGCAAGCCTTCTGGTATGAATTTGCAACATTGCAAATAGGGTATTGGCAAATTACTCACTTCTTCTACTCCTCAGCAAAGGGGCAGGGGAAGTGATTTTTTTAAATACAGTACTGTGCAATGGACTATCACCAATGCAATGGCTTTGGCTGCAGGCAGTTTCTCAGCTGGCCGTATAAGAGAAGGCAAAAATGGGCTGCAGGAGTGATACTCATGTTAACTGTCAGATTAGATTCCTCTAATGAAGCTCCCTGAAAATAAGCCCTCATGCATTTTTGGAGCAAAAATTAATATAAGACCCTGTCTTATTTTCAGGGAAACACGCTAGCAAGTGAGGAATATTTATCTCATTGGCTCAGATGTTGTGGAGTCCTGGTTTATGATATTGAAAACACTTTCTTTTATACCAAAAGCCCCTTCCTTTGTAGAGTTGTCCATTCATCTTTGACAGACCAAATCTAGTAGCAAAAATAACTATAAAGGGAATTTTGTTCCTCCTACTTTAAAAATGATTGGTTACCTTTGAGGGATGCCTCTCTCAGCACGTGTTGTGAATAAAGGAAGCTTTGTGCCTTACAATTCCTAAGCAACAAAAATTCCCATGGTTCAATTAGTTGTTGTGGGTTTTTTGGGCTCTTTGGCCGTGTTCTGAAGGTTGTTCTTCCTAACATTTTGCCAGTCTCCGTGGCCGGCATCTTCAGAGATGCACAGAAAGATGCACAGAACACGGCCAAAGAGCCCCCCAAAAACCCACAACAACCGTTAGATCCCGGCCGTGAAAGCCATCACGAATACGTTCAATTAGTTGTATACAATTTTTTTCACCATAGTTTGCTTAGCATTTTTGAAAGTGCATTTTGTGTTAATACTGGAAATTTTTTTTATTTTTAAAGGCACTTATATAATGAACCACCTCCTACAACCCACAGTCTACAGTTTTGTACCTAGCAATAATTTATGAGAATCAGGTGCAGTTGTATTTTATCCTGCACAGGATCCTTCCAGTGCATGCGCACTCTCTCTCTCTCTCTCATTCTCTCTCCATTTTAATCTTTATATATTCCTGCTGTGTCTCATCAGTAAGCCTTGATGAGACACAGCACCATAACTGATTATGCCCTCTGTTATTGGGTTAACTTTGAAAGGCAGCCTTGTAAACTCAGGAATAATACCCTAGTGTTTGATATCTTCCCAGTATTGAAGGCAGTATTACCGAGAAGCTGTGTTCTTTATAGCACAAAATATTTAGAATCTTGGACTTTTCTGATTAAACAGAGCATCAAATTGACCAGTGATTTAATTAACTGGACAGAACAGCACATACAGTGTGGGATAATGAATGCTGTCAGTTTAAGCTTTCATCCTAATTTACAAAATGATGAGTAAAAAATGTTTCTTCTTCCTTCTCCTTTCCCCTTCAACTCTAAGAAAAGTCCGGCTGAATAAAACCCAGATCATTATCTATTGAAGACTACAGAAAAAAAAAATAGCTACTCTTGGCAGTATACATATATTTCAGTGTTTTTGTAGACTGTACATCTACGGGGGGGGGGGAGAGCTAAATTTATCCTCAGAAGCCTCACATAAATATTTGGCTTAAAAACAAAATGTGTACTCCTATGCACCTTCTTTTGTGAAATGTAGGATGGGCCAAGCTACAAAGTTGTTAGTACAGGGAAAGCAGATAGACTGTAGCCCCCAGTAGGTTCTGGGACATTAATAGATCCACCAGTCTTGTCTGTTCATTATACAAAATTAGTGGATTTCTTTGATGGATGCTAATTTGGTACATGTCAGAAACTGTGTGGTAGAAATGGAATTAGAAACCTGGGTTTTTTGTCTTATGAATGTTAGGAACACAGGAAGTTGTCTTGTTCTAAGACAAGACCCTTGGACCCTCCAGCCCAGTAGTCAACATTGATTGGCCCATGGCTCCTCAGTGTTTGAGGATGGAGCCTTCAGGAGGAAGGTAGTTCAGCATATCATGGTGTCATGGAGGCAGATGCAGGTCACTCATGTCCTTAATATTTATTTGAATGAATGAATGAATGAATGATATTTATACTCCACTTCACAGTCAAGACTGGTTACCAAATTAGCTTATAATACAGTGGGGGCTTGACTTGAGAACTTAATCCGTATTGGAAGGCGGTTCTCAAGCCAAATATTTCTCAGGTCAAATCTGCATTTCCCATAGGAATGCATTGAAAATCATTTGATCCGTATCTGCTCTTTTCCGTCCATAGAAACTAATGGGAAGCTGCTATTCCGCCTTTGACCACTAGAGGGGGATATTTTGTTTCTTTTTTTTCTTAGGTCAAGAAAGGTTCTGGGAAGGCAGGGAAAATACAGTCCAGGCAGTACAGTACCAGGCAGTCCGAAGACTGTCTCCCAATCCACTCTCTAAACGCTGGGAGGAGTGAGGAAGCAGACAGGCACCCTTTTCACTGGCCAACAGTTAACTGAAAGTTCACATTTTGCACTTTCCCTGCCTCCCACGTGGGTTTTTTTTCAGTTCTTAACTCAAATCTAAGTACTTAAGTCAAGTCAATATTTTCCTATGAGAGTGGTTCTTAAGTCAAAATGTTCTTAACTCGAGCCGTTCTTAAGTCAAGACCCCACTGTAATGCCTTGCCTTTTGTCATCCTGCTTCTCCAGGATTTATTGTAATCATATTTTTCTCCAGAGCAACACCTTCACATTTAAGATATTATGAACTGATTTGAGTTACATTATGTTATTTTGACTACAGAAATTTTTTTCATAGTGTCTCACCACAACAATTGTTCTCACATCTTTTATGGTCAGGGCCAGAGATCATTCACTAAGCCCATTTTTCTGTCCTGGCTTTGGAGGAAGTTTTTCCACATTGCATGTCATTGTTTATCAAATATGATTTTTAAAAAATCCTCATATCAGCAATTTATGATCCAGTACAAGTGCAGAATATACAAAGATAAAGCATGGTCGGTCTAGCTATTGAACTAGATGCATAAAGATGTGGGAGACCTTGAATCAAATCCCCACTCAGCCATGAAGCTCACCAGGTGTCCTTAGTTCAATCACTGTCTTTAAGGTTATCATACTTATCAGAACTGTGAGATATGGGCCACAGATGCACTACGACGATGATAAAAATGACAATAAAAGGCAAGGTGCAAATATGGAATTCGTGGCCCTCTTCATGTTGGACTGCCAACTCTCAACAACCCAAACTGAGAACCCCAACGAGGAATTGCAACCCAGCAACATCTGTAACCTATGTTACAGTCTCAAAACTGAATGTCTGTGTCACACTCACAGAATTGAATTATCCACACTGAAACAAGGACATTCACTTAAGTTTTCTGTCTCAAGAAAATGGCTTTATTGCTCGTCTCTCCAGTAACTATCAGTTCCTGCATTCTGGCCTTTCAGATTCTGTTTCTCAGCAAACAGAAGTTATATAATATCAAGAGACATACGCTGAGTGTGACTATGTTTATGTGGGGGGAACTGGGCCAAGCACGGCCGAAAAGTTCGTTGTGGCAGAAAGACAAGGCTGCAAAGAGATAAAAAGACTCCTAGACAAAGGGTATCCTCAGAAATACCCTGTTTCCTTGAAAATAAGACCTAACTTGAAAATAAGCCCAAGTATGATTTTTCAGGTTGCTTGTAATATAAGCCCTACCCCAAAAATAAGCCCTAGTTAGGTAAAAGCCCACCCTCCACCCTTGTGCAGCAACCAGAAGAAGATAGCATGACTGTATTTGTACATGAAAAGAATAAAACATCCCCTGAAAATAAGCCCTAATGTGTTTTTTGGAGCAAAAATTAATATAAGACTCTGTCTTATTTTCGGGGAAATACAGTAATTCAGGGAGGGATCTATTAATGATATCTATGGCTTGTTGACATCACCTTAATTTTTTCCTGTGTGTTTTTAGATAAACACCAAGTCTAGTTTCTCTTCTCTCGCCCCTGCCCCCATGGACACGGAGAGTCTTCCACATTTTTGGTGTGAGAGAGACTTGGGCTCAGACTACTTTAAAGAAATGGCTTTAATAGATAAAGAAAGAAAGCAGATCAAGTATTACCTAAAATATTATCTATTAAAAATGACACAACATATATTCACTTAGATGATGCAAATTCTTGCTTTGAGTTATAAATTAATGCATTTTAGCGATGAGATTTGCACCCTTGCTCAAGAAATACATGAAGCGGTAGTGAGGAAAGCTTATTAGTGTTTTAAACTGGAAGAGGGAGTTCACTCAGTGACTTATATCATGATTCAAATAACCTTAAATTAATGCTCTTGATTATGCAGTCTACAATTTATAGCTAATACGTAACTGTTAGCATCCCATTAGCTGAACATTTTGAGTTTTAAAGCAGCAATCGATGTTAAAAAGGAGAGAGAGACAGAGAGAGAGAGAGAGAGAGAGAGAGAGAGAGAGAGATGGTCTGCAACCAGCAATATACACACTTGAGTTCTGGAAAGGAGAAACGTAAGCACTAGGGTCAAGAAGCCATGTAATGCAAGAGGGACAGGAAGTTTGTGACGTTTGTATGAAAAGATGGCTTTATGACACAAACCTCTTGTGCCTCTTAGATTACTGGCCTTTTGGCCCTCCAGTGTATATATCCTCCTGTGACTACGTTATTTATATAACACATCTGTAGCTCTGTCTCTCAGCAGAGGGTTCACACTCCTTAGCCCTGACAAATTGGGTGTTGATCCATGGAAGCTCTGTTCAGCACAAAGCTCTTTTATTATTCTTGCCAGAAAAACACTACTTTTTTTAAAACCACAACTCCCAGCGTCTGACAAGCAGATTTGGGAGTTTAGTCCCCAAATCTATCTTTTTCCCATTGCTCTTTCCCTCCCCCACCCCTCACCCCACCGCAATGATGCAAGTGGCTATCTCCTTCTGGATTTTTGTTGCAACATTCTTAAGCAATATATGTAAACATATTTTGGTCAGCAAAGTATGTTTACAAAGGGTGAAAAACATATTTTTTTCCACATGTACTAAATTATTTGTATCCTGCTCCGATGTTGGTGCTATGAGCCACTTTTGAACTGATTGGATTCAGGCTGAATCTTGGTTTCTGCAAACTTTGAGAAAATATTGGACATGTAGTTTTAATGAATTTTTGGCTGAATAGCTCGGTGGTTTAGGTATCTGGCTGTGGAGCCAGAAGTTGGCAGCTTGATTCCCTACTGTGCCTCCTGCAAGTAAAGCCAGCCTGTGTAGCCTTGGGCAAGCTGCACAGTCCCGGGGTGTCCCCAGAAGAAGGAAATGGTAAACCACTTCTAAGTATTCTCCACCTGGAAAACCTTGAAAAGGGTCACCATAGGTCAGAGTGGTCTTGAAGGCACATGATCATTATTATTCATTTTAATGAATAACTGTGGGAAAATCAAACCCTGGCTGTTTTTATCATACCAATGCATAACACATCATCTTGCTGCCCTAATCGTTGCGATTGCCACACATTTGAATAAACAATGGTGCTTTGCCATGAAACTGTGCTGCAGTGTGTGTCTCTTTCTGATGAGGTTTGAACTTTTCAAGAGGCTGGTGAATGATCTGCCTAGACTAGGAGTTGTATAACTTTGGTAGGCTAGGGTGTGTGCTATGTTTTGCTCTTTTCTCTGGGGGCTGCATGACAGCCAAAAATCCCAACATTTTAGAAGAATAAATTCGAAAGAAGATAGAAGTTACTTCTGGCTTTGAAAAAGGGGTTATTCTATAGTATTAAATGGTGCTGGGGGCCTGGGACCAGTTGAAGGGTGAATTGTAGTTCCTGGAGGCTATTAGAAATAGTGACACATAACTTGTTTTCTGGGAAGTGTGTGTGTGTGTGTGTGTGTGTGTGTGTGTGTGTGTGTGTGTGTGTGTGTGTGTGTGTGTGTGTGTAGATAGGTACTAAAAACAAACAAACAAACAAACAAACAAACAAACAAAAAACACTTCAGTGCTCACAGAGATCCCCAAGGCTGTATTTTGCCCACCGTTGTCCAAAATATAAAAGAGCCACTTTCAAAAAAGCTACTCTCCAAGTTATTTTTTCATAAAGCCAAAAAGAAAAGAGGGGAAATCACGTTTATGACCTTATTTCTATTAGTATGACAAATTATATAATGAAGTTGTAGGTCACTGTAGGTCCTAGCATGTTGGCAAGGTCTACACTTTGTTACATGATCTAGGACAGCAAACCTGGAGAGAGGCCCAGTTGCGCGGACAGAAGGGCACACGATGTAACAACCTCCAAACAGCAGGGAAATGCTGACAGATTAATCTTCACCTGGTGGCACCAATTGCCCAGGAGATGTGTGTACCTCCACTTGACAAGAGGCGTGTCTGCCTCCTTTTAAATACTGCTGAGCAAACGTATCAGAGTACTAACCATGTAAAGTCTCCCCCTTCCCTTCCTGCTAAAACGTAACCAAAATCTTATGCCATTTCAACTAAAATAAAAGGGGCTGCAGATGGACCTTCTGTACAGAGGCTGGCATGAAACATAATAGCGGCAGTTCTGTGTGTGTTTAAATGTGGAGCTGCTCCAACTGTGTCTAAAGGAGGCTAATTTTAAAATTGATTGGTGCTCATAGTGGTCAACAGTTTATTATTCAGAGCTAGCAAGAGGTTCTTCAGAAATAAAAAACTGCAGCCCCCCACAATCCCCCAGCTAGAATCTGGATGCTGCAAGAATCTCTGGACAAACAACTGAAAAGAACTGCTTCTAGGCTCCAGAACTTCTAGGCTCTAGAACTGCTTCTAGGCTCCAGAGGATGAGCCACACAAGAGAACATGGTCAGCTCCTCTCTCCTTGGTGCTCCCTTGATTTTTAATATCGTACCCAACACCTTTTCTTTCTATATGAGGAGGACACATGGGTTTTAACTAGGGGTATGCTTTGAATTACGAGGAAATTTTTCTCCCAAAACCAAGCTGGACTGATTCAGACAATTTTGGGAGACATCTAAAACAGAACAAGTGTCTTCCAAAAATTGACCAAATCTTTGCATTCATTTGAAAAACATGCATTTGAAAAGCACATGCTTCTCATGCTTTCCATAAACAGGTAGAAAGGCAGGAAAAAGAGTTGAGGGAATGGCATTTTGTGACTGATTCTTCCTCCTTCTACTCAGTGGCAAAAGTTTCACAAGGTCTCTCAAATCTCAGTTTTTAGAGGAGGGATGGTAAAGCAACACATCACAAAACTGATCCAGTACTCAGTGTTCTTTGCTAGTGGTTTCTCCTATGATTAGGTATGTTTAACATTTCTGGGCAGACTCTGAGAATCTGGAGGACTGCAGTGCTTGCTTGAAACATGCTGGATGTTCAGATCCTGTCTCTGTCACCATAGGCTCTGCATCCACCGTCCATTCCTCCTGCTGCACTTCCTGTGATTATGGTGCTAGAAATAAAGTACTGCTTTAGATCCATTTATCTTTCATGGCATCCCACAAAGAATTCTGGGAATGGTGGCTTGGGGAAGACATGGGCATTTCTCAGTTAGAGATCATTCCCCTCCACACTGCTGACTTTCAATTTCCACAGCTTCCTAGTGAAAAATAAATAAGAGTCTAGAGAGAGTATGCTCTTAGTCACCATATAGATTCCTGCACTTTCTTCTACTCTCCTAGAATGTAAACTATCTCCAAAGTAGGCTTTCTGCTTAATGAGGTGCAAAGAGAACTTATGTAGGAACATAACAAAGGTCAAGTTAATGGCATTGTCAAAAATCTTCATTACACCATCTTTACTACTATCTTGTTTCAACCCACAGTTGTGTTTGAAAATACACTGCTGTAGCCTATATTGAGTACATAATGATTTTACAGTACTTTTGTAACCAATGTGGATATGGAGAATCAGATTTATTTAAAATGCTAGTTTTTAAATGAATTCACAGGACCTCAGTGATTTTTTTTTCCATTTGAAGGATTTTTAATGGATCTCAAATTGAATCCAAAACAGTCTACCCCCAGTGCCAGCTCCCCTAAACTGTACTGCTTGGTAACATAGCTTAGAGCCACTGGAATCCTGAGGTATGTTTACTTCACAGATAGTAAGATATGCATATTGGAAACAAAATCGTGAAGATTTATGAAATAAATTCTCTCCAGCTGGCCTATTACCCTCTATTTCCTCTTTCTGTTTCTTGCCAATTACCAAGCATCTAGCTTTCAACGAATAAAACTGCCATTGGCAAGACCCCACTCAAGGGAGGGAACAGGATCAAACAGCTTCTCACATTTGCTTTGTGCAAGGTCCATCTCTGAGTGAGGCTGTTGGAACACCACAGACTTTGATTCTTAGTACTGGGAAATGTGTTTACTTATTATAATTGTCAGTCGCCTTATAAATTATGTTCTGAGAGGGCATATCTCACAGCCATTTAAATCCCCCTCTAAAACAAAAAGACAACTATAACATAAGCCGTCTTCTTTCTCAGTCACCAAAAGCTTTAAATGAAAGTATGTCTTACATACGTGACTTATGGAAAATGCCAATTTTTCTGCCACGTCTGTGAGAATACAGTCAAAAGAAACGGCCAAAAAAGAGAGTTTTTTTGAACCTCCTTCAACATACTTAACCTTATATTTTCCCTTCTCTCAGAAAAAGAAAACAATTTGTCAAGTTAGGTTTAATCAAATCTCCCTCTTTTACATATATTGCGCCAAGGATATTTTCAACTAACAGTAACTACATTAACAACGGTCGCTAGTAGCAATAATGGCTGTCAAGTTAATTATAAAAGGTTAGAAACTAATCAAATCAATCAAAAAATTTAAAGTCAATTTGAATAATAAAACCAGTAAGATAATACATTGTTTTTAACAATAATTCATTTTACTAAAATACAGAATGTAATGAAAGGATTAAATAACTAATATGTATTTAAATTTATGCAAATATGGAAACAAAGACTATTCAACAACCAGCAAAAGAAATATCCCAGAGATGCATTCACGTTCACTTGAATTAACACTTTTCATGTTGATTGTTGCAATAGTCACTATTAGATTGTATTTCTGTTCCTCAGAAAAGCAGCAAAGCCCTGGAGGACTGCAGACAACATGTTATAGTTTAATCACAGATTTTTTTTTCAAAAATCTTGTCATGTCACTCCTGTAAAAAGTCGTGTTAAAAATCCTTTGTAATAAAAATCAGAAGTGTAATCCTATACACCCTCTCTTGGCAGCAAATGCAGTAAATTTCATTTAGTAGAACCTTCTACTGAGTAAGCCTATATACGATTTTAGCATAAAGATTTTCAGAAGAGAAGAAATGCTGCTCTTAAATAGCATGAAACCGGCCAACCAACCAATCTAATGGTGCCCTTCCAAACAAATATTGACCTTCCTGATGAATTAGAAAATTCATAAACACAAAAAGAAAAGTCAGTAACTGAATCCCAACCACTAACTTAATAAGCAGCTGATAAAAGGAGTTAAAATAGGTTCCAAAGAAGCTTAGAAATTATTATTTGTGAATGATTCACTTTTTTTCTATTCAATTTGATTGTGATAATTTTCTTATTGTAAGGATTACTTTAACATTTTAGTAAGGTTTAATTATCAATGACCAGAATTTTATTAGTTATTTATGCCAGCGTTAAGTGCAGTGTGACTTGTGCATGACAAGGAATACAAGTGGCAACTTATTACCCAGTGGTGAATCGCTGCTTGAATTTATGTCCCTGCACTTACATATGCATACATAACCAATACGATTCTAGTTATTATTAATTTAAAAGGTAAAATGTAAACTACCTGTGGTAGTAGATGTTCGTATTTTTAGTGGGAGACTTTTAGTGGGTGGGGAGTGTTTGGGGAATTTTATGTGTGTGCATGTGTCTGGTCTCTGGGTTTCTGTGAATTTCGTTGTATGGGTATACTGTGTATATACTTATTATTATTATTATTATTATTATTATTATTATTATTATTATTATTATTATTATTATTATTATTATTATTATTATTATTATTATTATTATTATTATTCCCATTTGCTTGTTGCATTCTGGGCTATGCCTTTGGAATTTCCTTACATTAGGGTGTTCTTGTCCATTCTGAATTTCATGGGATGACGTCACTGCTCATATGTTGGCAGAGCCAAGGTCAAATAGATCAATGCAAATAGATCAATGCTATAGAAGGCTATAGTATGATGAAGGCATACAACCAATTGTTTAATTTTTCAATAACACTGAGAAAAAATGCAAAACAAAACAAACCGTCATCAAATATGCAGGTTGTTGCCTTCCAGTGCAACCTTCACTCAAAGATATGTTGCCCGGAGTAGAAACCTCTGGCTGATCTCAGAGATCTGCCCGCAGAACTACCCTGCTGGCAGAAGAGCTAAAAAATGGATAGAGGAAACACAGAGAAGCTGAGTTTATGTCAGATCCAAATCTCCACCAGCCCAGAAACACAGCCACTGTGCTGAGACAAATACAGTACTAGGCCAAAGGGTAGTCCTTGGTAAATTCTGACATCCTTAGTCTGGGAGATCTGGATTCAGTACAGCTTTGGCCTTATGTTAGCTTAGCTGTTCTTCTGTCACCATGGACAGTTAGACTGTGATCTTAATGGGTTATCACAGCTCTGGTTTCACCCCCTGGAAGTTAACAGATGTTTCTTGGACTTTTTCAATACCATTTTGAGGCTTGCCTCTTATTTTGTTCTTGTGTGGAAATAGATGTTGATGGGGCCAGTTTTATCAGCCATTCAGTCCTTCCTCATTTTAAACTATGGCTCCTGCTCAAAATTATTTAGAAAGCTATAGAATTCTGAAGTCACAATATAAACCCACTGAGACACTTTCATCTTGTAAATACAGCATAGGCTTTCATGCCTTTTTCCAAACTATCTGCTGTTTCTTCATATTAAACAATGGAATGTATGTATGTTTCAGACTGCAGTATGAAGCAAACCCCATTCAAGAAATATGGTTGCTTTTAAACAGTTTTACCCCTCCCTTCTCCCATTAACTTTGCAATGAGAGGTACATTAGAGTGACAATTAGTGGTCCAACAGCAGCTTATGAGCTTTGCAGATGAGTATGGGGTTGAATTCCAGACCTCTCCAGACCTAATCCACCATCTTAACCTGGCTGCCCTCACCATCACTTGAAAGAGTGAATTTGGTGGAAGTTGTAGTGAGGTCTGATTACTAAGCCCTGCCTCCCTGTCAGATGATTTATGACCCTACTGATTATGCAGGATTTGTAGGCGCCTTGTGGCACAGTGGTTAAACTGCAGTCAAGACCCTGCTGACAACCTGAATTTGATCACAATGGATTCAGATAGCCAGACCGAGTGCCCAGATTGCTTGTGGGGGGGGCAATGTGTAGCCTGCATAATTAAATTTTAAATTGCCCAGAGAGGGTTTTAAGTACTATGGGGTGATGTATGAGCTTTGTTTTGCAATGAAAATTTCTCCCAGCCCAAGGAAAAGATGTAGGGTAAAGATATCCACAATACAAGAGTAGAAGACAGTGACAAGGAAGGGGAGCTTTTAAAAATATTTTCTGCAGTGAAGGCAAACGTGTTCACATGTGAAAAGGATTCCCTAAGCCCCTTTCCCTTGTGCTGAGACATCAAAGTCATAAATCATCTACCCGGCGGCGATACATAGCAATTTGAAATAAGCTACACTGCCCTGCTACTATTCCCTCTTTGCAAAGTCTTTGCATGATGTGTGTTGTGAGTGATCAAAGAGATCGTTTGTGTCTCCTTAGCAACTGTCTATACCTCCAGCTGAAGCCCTGGCATCGCACCTTGAGGACTGCTGGTAAGTGTCTATGTTAGCATCTGATTATTAAATGATAGCAGACATACAGAGAGGCCTGCCAAGTTTTAATGCTGCAGCAACAACGTTGCTGACATAATGTTGCTTAAGCATCGCAAGAAACAAGCTGTGCTGCTCTGGAGGCCACAAACAACTCATTGGAAACAAATCAAAAATGTTTCGTCATCTGAACGCCCGCCCCTCGAATATATTCCTTGTCATTATTTTTATGCACTTTGTTATTTAGATTACTGCCATATTTAGTATCACTAGATGCCTTCTCTCTTGGCAAAGCAAGGCAGCTGCCACAACATAGCTGCACAATCAATTCAGTTGTTCACCATAGTGTCCCATTCAGTACTGGAGAATGTTATTGAAATCTGCTTCACTTCCCTGCTCCCCATGGGGACATGGTAAACAGTTAATTAAAACTCCTAATGGATTTTCACCTGAACAAGTAACAACATTTTGCATAAACTGAAAAGCAGAAATCAATGCAGGAATCTGTATTCGTTCTCACTGAAGGTACAATGAAGTGGATGTCTGTGGGCTGTAGCTCTTCAGATTGCAGGTGGGGACTCACAATTGAATATTCTGTGATATAAAGCAGGAATGTAAATGTTCTCTTTTTTTTCTTGCAGATAGAAGGATTTTTTTTAAAAAAGTTTTCTCTTTACTGTGAGAGATTATAAAAAGTGTTTGTGCTTTTTTTGCATTTCAGGACTTTTTCAGCAAAAATAATAATATAAAAGCGATTTTTGCACAAAAGCTTTCATTCTATACAAAAACTGTGTGCATTACGTTAAAACTCCTGTACATTGTACAAAAAGCCCTTTTAATTCTGCACAGAGCGCAGATTTTTTAAATGCAAAATATACTTCTGTTTACAAAAAATCCATGGAAGATATCTCTGGTCTTTTCGGACTCATGCAGGAGTGGGGGGGGGAATTACAGTGGTTGATAATACATTTTAACAGGTTATCTTGATGTATTGAGACATTTTGACATGACAAGTAACTGTGCTCAAAAATGCCAACCACTGTGTGTTTTTTCAGTCATGTTTGTACAAACATTGATACAATACAATAAAGAAATAGGTTTTATCAATTTACCTAATTTGTGAAAGAATTAGAGTCTTTCTATCATCATTCTAGTACCAGCAAATACAGTAGGTTCTCTTCAACTGATTTCACTGTATTGTGCGGTAGGGATTTGTAAGAAAAAAGACCAAATCTATTCAGACGTTTAAAGGTTAAAACCAGTATTTGACTTGGGTCAGAAATAAATTTGGAGCTCATTCTTTGTGTGCAACATTATTATTCCTCCTAATAAACATAAATAGGCATTTTGTTTTAAAATGAAAATTTCACATCATTTTCAAAGGCAGGCTCCATAGAGATTATGCAAGGGTAGCCTAGCCTGGAGAAATGACAGGAAGATCCTCTGACTGGTAGTCCAGTTAAAAAATAAACAGATGTGCACGAAGACTAACTTCAGCCAGAACCTCTGTATCAATATGTATTGGACTGGCTGTGGTACACCAACATATGTAAAGAGTAGTTTTGAAAACAATTTTTAGGGCCTAACTTTTTTCAGATGGAACCTTAATTTACAATGTCCGATTTATGCTTATACAGTTGAAATCTGCTATCGACATTCATTCACTGGAAAGAAAATGGACCTACAGTGAGGCAAGCGCTACTCATTATCTGCCTACATTTTGCAAGGAAGCAATTTCACCCATGACAGAAAGACTACACTGAAATCATTTAGTTCTGCTTGTTAAATGAACATTTCAACAGAAGGGAGAAAAATATTTGCCAGTATACAATATTGATTTTTTCCATGGCTAAGAAATCTTTTATCATTCACCTCCTTTATGTTTGTTATGGCACCTGAATAAAAAATGAACTCTTCACTCAGCATCTATACAAAACAGGCACTGAACAGATTGTAATTAAACTAAACATAAATGCAGCAGGTGGGCAAGGTCCAAGAATAACAATGGATTATTATGCAGTAACCAAGGCAACAGATTTCTCCCCAGCTCAGAGTACATTAGTTATGAATGAAAATAATTCAGAGTACCAATATACAATAGAAGAATAAGCTAGCATAGTCTGGCTAAAATAGACGCACAGCCTGGCTAGGTGTATCCTATTCACTGCTGAGTGAAGAGTTAGGATGATCATTTACTTTAGAGGAAAGAAGAGGAAATGCATCATCATCACTCAAAAAGATGGCTACAGAGGTCACTGATCTGTATTTGTTAACTTATATATGTGTGTGTTTTTTAATCATCAAATTGCTGGCTCAAGACAAAAGCAGTTGTATGAGTGTGGAAGCTATGCCATGTCAGGTGAGCAAAGCACCAGGACTTAGGGAAGAGAACTTGGGGGAGAGAACATAAGGGGGTGCCTACAGCTGGGCCCATTCTGCCTTGTGGTGCACCGCATTTGAGCTCACAGGCCTTCTTGGTTTGCATGCCGCGCCAGAACCTGACACTGAAAAATCTTGAAATCCTGTGACATCACAAAGACCAACACTCTGGTCTCAGGTTTTGGTGCTGAAACCAACAAGGAGAGGACCTGGCCATCCTGCCTCCACCTGACCCAAGGGTAGCTCTGAGACAAAACCAGAATTTATTACATGCTAAAAAAAAAATAGTCAGGGTGAAAACAAGCACCACTATAGCCGTCCTGAAGGAAAAGTCTGTTTCGCAGGGATATTTGTCTGCTCTTTTCCAAAGTGTGTTCCTTTAATGCTCTCTGCCTTGCATGTCTGGCTTCATATATTTATTTCCCTTCCGGTTTGGCAACAATCTCTTTGCTATGCTTTTAAAAAACGTCTTCACATATGCTTCAGCACGTAGAGCCCACATCTGCTACTAATTAAATACAGCTAACGTTCCTTGCCTTTTCACATTCTGGAGTTCAACTACTAAAAGCTAGACTGCAACTTGAAGAGGCACTTCTATTCTAATTTAATGTTTTATTTCAGTAATAAGAGGTAAGCTGATGGGAACCATGCCGTTCCTGGCCATGACACCTAATATATTTATACACGTCTTCTCTCTCTCTCTCTTTTTTTTGCCAGAGAAACAAAAAGCCATGCAGTTGGTATTCTTTGAACTGAGGTTCAGCCAAAGCACCTGACTGGTTTTCATGTTCACTGCAAGTATTAACCTGTCAAGTTAATACTTTCAAGTGTCTTTCTATTTGCACATAGAAAAGTAGTAACAACAATACCAAAATGGAAAAAAAAATCATAAAATCGTACATAAGAATGTAGTATGGCATTCTGTTACAAACACCATTTCCTCTCCCACAATCTGCTGGATTTGTATTTAGGCTTATGTATTTTATGCTTATAGCTTCTTGTGACAATATCCTGAGATAAAGAAACTGATTGTTACTTCAAAACAACTTAAAACATTATGACGAGGAGCCTTGTTGTAGTGGTCAAACTGCAGTGCTGTAGCCAAAACTCTGTTCACGACCCAGGTTCAATACCAAGTAACCAGCTCAAGGTTCACTCAGCCTCCCATTCTTCCGAGATGAATAAATTGAGTACCCAGCTCCGGGCAGGGGCAATATGTAGCCTGAGAGTATTTTAAATTTCCCCCCCTTTAAAACAAACAAATCTGCCAAGAAGAAGCAGTGGGAAGAATAAATCAAATAGCTCACATCACATAGTTTAAAAGACTCTTCACAATTCCAAACATTTGTTTAGCTGGCAAACCTATTAACTGGAAAAGACTGGTGGGTTCAAGAGTTAGTAGAAGCAGAGTTGGGGGAACCAGATGTCGATAGTGAGGTCATGTGCACCTCAAAAGCACTGAATAAAACATATCACAAAATCTTATGTATATGTTTGACTTTTTGTCACTACAGGATTCCTCAGTTTGAACTAAGATCAAAGTGATGAGTGTGATGGGTCATATATTCACCAATTGTATCTCAGCTGGTTTTAGCTGAGGAAGAAAAATATCTGGGAGTTGGCGTGAGTAAAAAACAAAAGTATCCATAAAAGATTACATAGGCCTTTACTTTGGTCTGATGATTCCAGTTTCATTAAACTGTCATTTTTTAAAAAGGCATTTATTTTCTTAGATTAATAATAGAGTATGATTAATGAAAGAAACATTAAAGCTTTCTCCAATGAATTAAAAGCTAAAATATGTAAATGTTTTTAAACACCCTTCCTCAAATTAAAACATCTTCTTTTAAGCAACAAACAAATAACTCAATGGAATGTATAAATTAAGTCAAAGAAAATTGTAAGGAAAATCAGCACTTTGAAAGGAGTACTACAATGATCACTTTGAAGCATCTGAATGGAATAACTAGTGAGTCACAGTTTGGGATGAGTGAGTCTGTCAAGCTCAATTTAATTGAGGCAGAGTACTCATTTTCCCTTTGATCTTAATCCCAGCTCTTTACAAGAACCCTATCTCAAAATCCATACATATTTGGGTGTGTACTTTTCAAATGTATGCCTTTTTATGCATATTTCTTACCATTTGCCTGCTTATTTATAAACTATATACTGTACATTTTCCTGTGTAGACACCCAATTACTGATGCATGTTTGTGCGAGCTGCAACACTGTAGGCAGTTTTCTTTTCACATTTTTGTAAATGTGTGTGAGGAAATAGAAGGAAATTGGGACTTGTAGTCATACAAAGATGGAGTCTGTTAGGTTCTGTGTAAGATGGATTTGAAAGCACTGAAATATTCTCATGAGGCACGAAGGTAAGAAAGCAAGGCTGAAGAGGCCCAGGGAAGACGAAACAGCATACCACTTAATTGGGAAGAGATAATGCACTTGCAAAGGGATGTGATGGCGCTGTGGACTAAACCACAGAACCCTGTGTGCTGCAGGGTCAGAAGACCAAGTAAGATCGAATCCACGTGACGGAGTGAGCTCCTGTCGCTTTGTCCCAGCACCTCGCCAACCTAGCAGTTTGAAAGCATGCAAAAATTTGAGTAGATAAATAGGTACCACTTTGGTGGGAAGGCAAAATGGTGTTCCCTAGTCATGCTGGCCTCGTGACAACGGAAACTGCCTTGTACACAGGCAAAAGGTTTCTTTCAGGTTGGGTTTGTCCATGGGGCGTGTACTAGGCACATCTGAGGCCTAAAGGACCTACCTCAGCACTAAAGGTGGTAGTTTTGCACCCACAGTGCCTCCCTGACCAAGATCACTATCTCTTTAGGGAGAGGTGATTGTGACAACGTATGTTTTTTGTTGGGTACTTTTTTAAAAAAAGAGAATACACTACAGGAGAGAAAATGTAGCAGAGAGGTGGTAAGGATACTGATGGAGGAAACTCATCAATAGTGGCAATACACAGTCACTCTCCCTGCCCCCATTACTCTTTTTAGGACTTAGTTGAACATCCCTTAAAAATACTTTTGCTGGTGCTAAACTGCCTTCACTAGGGTTGCCAGATACATGGGTACCAAAAGGAAGACATAGAAAAACAAAAAAGAGGACAGAGGAGGACGTATTGAATGTTTTATTTAACAAACAGGAAGGGGGCCTACCAAGAAACAGCGGCTTCTGATTGGGAGCAAAGCAAATAAACCTGAACCAACCCCGGTCCGGCTGTCAGATCCTCCATCCGCTCGCACTCTGCATAGGCTCAGAGGCAACCTTGCTAATCTAGATGTCCAAACAAGACTCCCGTTGAGGCAGGTGGAAAGTGCCACTGGGCAAAGCCGAACAAGGCAGCCTCCCCTCCCATGAGGGTCATAAATTCAAGGCTGGGGAGTGTGGGAGTTGGAGTCCCCGAAAGGGACTTTGAACACACACAGTCTGGGTGCTCACCTTCCCATCGATGTGCTCGGATGCTGCTTGCTCCTGCCTGGCGCGGTGGGCGGCGTTCCACTCATGCGGCCTTTCTGGGCTCCACGTGAGCTGGGCGGGCATGGAGGATCGCAGAGCAGCCACCGCCACGGTGGGATGCAGCAAGGGCTATGCTCCAGCGCCGGCGGCAGGTAAGGGGAGCGGGAAGAAGGGCGCGCATAAAGGGGGCGGCAGAAGGGGGTCCTTCCACATCTCCCCCTCCCATCCAAAATTATAACAAAAAATATACAAAAGCCAGACATTTTAAAGATTTTTATCTTTGCCTGCCGGATGGAGGACATTAGGCTAAAAAGGAGGACATGTCCTCCTTTTGCCAGACGTCTGGCAACCTTAGCCTTCACCCATCCTTGCTTGGAAGGCCTTTTAAAATTAATCTAGCATCTCATGGTTGTTGTGGGTTTTTCGGGCTCTTTGGCCGTGTTCTGAAGGTTGTTCTCCCTAACGTTTCACCAGTCTCTGTGGCCGGCATCTTCAGAGGACAGCACTCTGTGCTCTGGTCACCAGAGCACAGAGTGCTGCCCTCTGAAGATGCCAGCCACAGAGACTAACGCGAAGCTATCTACTCACATTTTTGCATGCTTTCAAACTATTAGGCACCAAGCAACTGTTTCTTCAGTTAGGTCCCTGGCCTTGCTTTCTCTGGCTACAGGCAGGGTTTCGAAAGAACATATGTATAAAGAGCTTTTCTGCCAGGAACATCCTTTGGCCACCATTTGTAACGAAGCAGCCAGGACTTCTTCCTTTGGTTGAGGGACCCCTGGGCAGACCAGGTGACTTCTAGTGAGTCACTGACTATGGTCTGCTTCCATCTCCCCAAGTCAGAACTATGAGCTAACAGTCCCTCTCTAACCATGGACATTTCCAGGTCAGTGCTAAAGTTCCTTACATGTTTTATGAGTCCCATTTGCTTTGCTGTGATAAATGAGCCTTCAAGTAGGATTGCTATCCACAGAACAATATTGCTAAATTCTTTGAAGATTTCTGGAAAACACTATTTCCTCTGTTTCACTGCCTTGCATGAGCTCCCTCTCCACCCAAAGGCAGTCAGAGTTTTGTCCAAAATAAAGTTTGTGAAAATTTTGTTCTCCCTTCAACAAGAGTACGACTTGACCTTCAAAAAAAGGATCCTCCATTGCCCCAGCTAATGGCTTTTCAAAGTTCTAGTTCACATCACACTGAGTTGGCTGTGGTCCTTTTCTCAACATCCAAAGACTTTTGTTTTCTCTGATCCTTAGCAACCCTATCGTGAGGGAAAAGAAGTCACATCATTAATTCTGTTTTCTTTGACCTTAAAAAAAGACCAGTCAATGACATGACAGGTCATAGGAGGTTCTGAATCTGGGTGTGTGTGTGTGTCAGGGATGTCTTTACAAATGAGAAAATTACAATGAGATTGGCTAGAAGGGAGCAATAAGGAACTGAATTATTAAGTGCAATAGATCAAAGCAGGTCAAGTGATACTTCCTGATGGCTATCATCAGGCTTGGTCACTGCTCTGAGCAACTGGGGGCTTGTGTCCTGTTGCTGCTGGTTACAGGTCCTAGTTCCTTCTTATCTTTGTTTCACTAAGCTTGCCTCCATCTTGGGAGGATCTGATTCTGCTTTCTCCCCTTTTGCTCCTAGCTTAAACGGCTTCAAAAGGGGATGAGACAAATCCACAAAGTCTATCAGCAAATGACTATGAACAAGGTTCCCTCTACGCTGGGTGTGTGTATGCGCGCACGCCTCTGCCTCCCACTCTCCCTCTGGTTGCCAGCTATGGGGGTTGCCAGCTTGAATGGCTTTAAAAGCAGTCTGGATGGTTTGAACATCATGAATAATTGCTATTGCTAGCTATAAATCCCTCATAGAATCATAGGCAAGGTTCCCTCTAAGCTGGGTGTATGTGCACGTACCTCTCTGCCTCCCTACGTGCAGTTGTCTTCCTCTTCCATGCAGTGATTGTGTTGGGTTCTGGTCATGATGGAACCCTGCACGCAGGGTGTGTGTGTGGAGTCGCATGCGTGAGAGGCGGAGCCCTGCCCCGCAGAGCTGAAAGTTAGATGGTATGTTGACAATTAATCATCTCCATATGCAGCAGAAATATGCTTCCTGCTGCAGTTGTTGAGGAGCTACAATACAGATGGATATTGCCTTCAAGGCCCCTACGAATGTTGTTATGGAGGTATGAGGTTCCATTGTGTGAATGCACATTTTATTGGTTAGAATAATCCGATTCAGTAGGATTTTGGTCATTACTTTATCAATGTCTTCCAAAAGAACTTCATAGCTTCTTAATTTTTTAAAAAAGGCACTGCAAGTGTTTCTACAGATAGTGACAGTGCAACTGGAGGTCCTCCAATGATGTCGGGAGAAAGGAATTAAACTCTGTCAAAAGCAGACGAGTGGACAACCACAGCATATTGTGCATAGCTTGTTGGTTGTGCTATATTTAGTATGCTGACAACTTTCATTTCCTTTCCTCTTTAAATTTTAAAAAAGCAAACAGAAGTATGTGTTAAATTTTTTTAAAGAAAAGTAAAAATAAACCCCACATAAAGCTTACTTTACTTAATTTTACTTATATCCTTCCTTTCCAACACAAACTGGGATACAAGATGGCTTACTGTAAAGTTTTAAAAATTGCAATTATAAAAAATATATAAATATTAAGACAAAATTAAATTCATTTTCATTTTAAAATCAGAATATTGTTGAAAATAACTTAATACCACACAGATAAAATACCTACAAACTAGCAATAGAAAAGTACAATACTTCCCCAAAAGTCCTGCGAGGAAACTAAGAAACTGAGTATCATAGAACATGGAATCTATCTAGAAACTTCGTGAATGCCTGGGAAGCTGGTTGAGAAGGCAGGGGTCAGTATCAGCCAAGACCAAAGGGGAAAGTGACACCTTTGATTGATTTCCTGCTTGAGAGGACATCAAAACAGTACCAAAGGGATCTAGCATGTCTTCAAAAGCCAATCCACTTCCTTCCCTGGCCTCATCGAAATTGAGGGAAGATTACAGCTGTGTGAAAGGAAGAGGGGAAGAAGGTGCTTTTGTCTTAGTAAACATTAAAGTAAATTCACATGTTGATTGGGAAGGTCTGAAATAAGTGAATTAATGTGTAAAAGGGGGCGGGGGGATTTGGTTCAATGGCTTGGCCTGTCTCTAACGAGAATGAGGCATTGACCAACTCAGATTGACTCTCAAGGGGGAAGCTTTGTCCAAATGCTGTCTGAGCTTGGAAGGATGCATTTTTTGCATGTCTTGAAGCTAAGCGGACTCTCTGCTAAGGTGTATTGGATTTGTTAATACTCGCTAATTATTAGTTAGCTTTGTAATTTTTTGGTGTGAACTCTTGCACTGCTTAAGACTGTCTCTGTATTTTTTGGAACTTTTGCCATTTGTCCCTTAACTTTTTTCCTTCTTGTAATAAATCATTTAAATATCTTCAACTAATTGTCTGGGTTGGTGGCTCAGAGGGTTTGTGGTACTAAAACCAGGTCTTGTTTTGACCAGCTACCGAAAGGTTTGTAATTTCTGTGGGTGTGTCTTGCTTTGACGTGCTTAGCCTTGTGGATTTTTTTGAACTCTCCTGAGACACTGCCACCTTACTTTGTGCTGTAAGGTCTGTAGATCTTCAGCTGTAAGATCGAATCCACGTGACGGAGTGAGCGCTCGTCGAAAGCATTTCGAAAGCATGTAAACGCGAGTAGATAAATAGGGACCACCTTGGTGGGAAGGTAACAGCATTCCGTGTCTAAGTCGCACTGGCCATGTGACCACGGAAGATTGTCTTTGGACAAACGCTGGCTCTATGGCTTGGAAACGGGGATGAGTACTGCCCCCTAGAGTCGAACACGACTGGACAAAAATTGTCAAGGAGAATCTTTACCTTTACCTTAGGGACACTGCCAAATCTGAGTAGACTGGAGTGTTTGGGAGACACCACAGCCATGCAGGAATCCATAGTCATCAGCAATGTTCCCTCTAAGCTGCGTGGCTGCACAGTCCTCCACCCTCCTCTGCACTGCATTTCTCCTCCTCTGTGTACCCAAAACAAGTGTTTCCAACCCCTTTGGTTCTGGTCATGGCAGAACACTGCACGGAGGGAGAGGGGAGATGAGTCATGTACAAGGAGCAGAGCCCCACTCAGCAGGGCTGAGGTTTAGAGCAGTGGTCCCCAACCTTGGGCCTCCAGATGTTCTTGGATTTCAGTTCCCAGAAATCCTGGCCAGCAGAGGTGGTGGTGAAGGGTTCTGGGAGCTGTAGTCCAAGAACATCTGGAGGCCCAAGGTTGGGGACCACTGGTTTAGAGGGAACATTGGTTTTCAGCACAACTGACTCTTCCCTGGGTTTACCCACCCCAGGATAAGAAGGATAGTGGGGCTGAGTGTCTGTACAGAGGGAGCCTGAACCAGTTAACCATCACAACTCCCATTCTTGGCAGTCAGGACAAGAAGCAAGAAGACTGTCATATGCTGGCAGAAGCTTTGAATTTATTTGAATGCAATATTTAAAACACATTACATGTGCTTTATTTTCCTAATCAGATATTTCAGTTAAAATATTTACCAGGTCATGAACATTTTTTATTTAAGAAAAATAAACCATATAAACATTCTAAATCAGATCACATACTTTTTACAGCAGCGCAAAATTTTCTGGCACCTTTTACAGATCTAAATTTTGCAGGAAACCCACACAATCTACCATTATTAAAAAGGCTAACTATATGAAAATTTGCTATGAAATCCTATGTCTGCTGTGGTTGAGTGACCAACTTTTCAATGAATTATTTCTGCAGTCTTGCTTTTCATCTACTCCTTACGCAAGTTCATATATAAATAACAAACCAATAGTACTCAATGTGTGTACAGTAATTCCCATTTTTGGATCTTCGTAGATGTCAAGAGATGGCTTCTCTATTTCTAGTTGCTAATTCTGAACATCCTACTTTATCTGTGCCAAGGCACTACTGGCCATGAATCATAAAGCAATTTATTTGAAATGAAACCCTTTGTGATTTAATTATTTTCAAATTATTTCTTCAAGGTAGGATGTCTTATAGTTTAATTTGCCAATAGAAGTTCAGACGTAGATTTATTGTTAGATTTTCTCCTATCTGAAATCTGCTGCAGACAGTTTAATGTAAATGTCAAGATAGCTGAAGGTACCTTTTAAAAGTAAATCTCACATGTTCTATGAACCTATGTTATAAGGAGACACTTCCTGGTAGAGAATTGTTCATTTGCATATTTTTCCACTACACAAAATAGGATTTGTGCTGGGACATGCACTTTCTATAATGTTGAAATAAGGGAGAAAGATGGATGAAAATTAAAGTGAAAAAAAAAAGAATACGATCTTTGGAGGTCAGTTTTGATGCAATGGCCTGGTTAGCACATCATGATCAGCTAGAGTTCTGCAGGATTTTGGCTCTAGCAATATTTTTTTTTGTGATGCATTAAGGAAGAACGTCTTTATCGCCAACCACACTTTTCCATCTTAGTAAAGCTATATTGAACAAATGGAGCCAGTTACTTTGCAAACGGCCTCTTTTAACCACTGTTGGTATTATATAATCGTTTTTGGTTTAGTTCTACACAGAATGGAAGCAAATTTGGAAGGCTTGTATAGAACTATACACTAAAAGCCACATTGGATTCAACTGCCAAATACTATCCAGTGGTGACAATCTTATACTACCGTCCTCCCGTCTGATCTTATCTGGTGTGGGAAGCTCAGAAGCATTATCAGGGATGTTGGCAAGTCTTTGGTACCAAGTCCCAACTCCAAGTCTGAGTCCTTGGTACCAAGTCACAAGCCATGAGTTCGAGTTCCTGCTAAAAACAAGCTTTGTTTCCCCCATTAAAAAGGGAGGGTGTGGGTGAGTTCCGAGTTGTGAGTTGAGGCTGAATCATTGGAAAAACCCAAGTCAAGTCTGAATTGAATCGCCGGTGCAGCTTATGTCCAACTTTGCAGTGAGTCTTGTGACTTCAGTCCCTATCCCTGAGCATTAGATCTATTGGGATGGGAGACCCACAAGGGACGGCAGCAAATCTGCAGGTAGGGCTAGAAAAGAATCCTCTGTGAAACATGGGACAGCCACTGCCAAAATCAGCCTAAATGGACCACTGATTTAACTTCATATAAGTCAGCTTCCTTTGTTCGTCTGCTCCAACACCTGCTTACCTGGGATTATATACCCTATTGAACTCAATGGGACTTTCTTCTGAGAGAGTTGCACTTTCAGATGTGTTGATTTTGTTCTGCTACCATGTTAGTATCTGGATTTACAACTGTCAGAAGAAAGTGGGCCATTTAGATATTGTGGTGCACAAAGCAGTAAACAGAACATATCTGCAAAATTTATTCCATAATCACTCAGTGACTGCAATGGTAATTTTTTTCTCCATTATGCATCTTAAACAAAACTGTAAAAAGCTAATGAACAAAAAGAACAATATCAGAAGACAGAGCGCTTTACAATCTGTAAACCCATCCAAGACATCATATGGCTAAAAAATAGAACTGTCATTATCATTTTCAGAACCAGTTATTTATCTAGTCTGAAACAGAACACTGTGACCAGACATTGTTTAAGGCTATCTTGAACCCTGGAGCTATCCCTTTCTAGCTTCAAGAAAAAAAATGTCACTATGTTCTCTATTGCCATGGCAATATAACACAGTGTCTAGTCTCATCGTCCCAGTTAAAGACATTCTTCAGACATCTCTAGATAGATTGTCCATAGTTTTAAAGCTTCTTTTCATGAACTTCCTTCCACTGCCATACTTCAAACCTTTTAACATTTTTTTGCTGTGTTTTCCACTGAGGAGAGAGCATCATCCTCAACCGAGGTTACCAATCAATCATTTGTACACTAAAATCAGCAAAAAACCTGTCCCCTTCATGTATGTAGGGAGGAATTTGCTTTGTGGTAAGCATTACACCCACATGTCATGCCTGGACATGGAGATATAATCCTTAAAATAAAACACCACACACAACTAACTGGATGATAAGTGGACAAAGTATTAGCCACTGCTTTTGGTGTTACAGCTGAATAGCCTTGGTTCAGCACAGGAAACCAGCAATGGATGTCCCATTTGTTCCCTGACACAGTCTCCAAGTCTACTTGCTGGGTAAACCAAGGTATTTGCTGGGTGAACCAACGAACGATAAATGATGAGTGTCACTGTATGCAAGAATCTTCTGCCATTTGTTTTGAAGATTGTGTGATTGCAATGGAGCTGGACATGAGACTAGTACCTTTGAATCCAAGATCCTTTGAGGGGACACCCATCTGAATTCTACAGGCTTGCAAATCTCATTCTTCTCATAATGGTCTGCTCTTTTTCCATAACAACCACCACCCCTTAACCAAGTAGAATGATGGCGCAAAATGGTGTCAGATGAACAGAAAACAGCATTAAGAAGACAACCACCGGAGGTTACCTCAGCAAACCATGCTACAGAGCCGCCACCTGAGTTCTTAAGAAATAAGGGAAAGAAAAGTGTGAAGACTTGGCAATCACTGGTGCTGGGGAACGTTGCAGAAGTGTTTAAATGCTTCCCAGATGGACTGCAGAGAAGATTGCTCTACTTAGGTCTACATAAAGAAGTGCCACCTCTTCCCTGATTCACTAGCCAAAGTATGAAAGCAAAGTTTGCCTCTAGTGAGCTGTAGAAGCTCAAGGAATTGGTGTTGGTGCCTCCAAAATAGCAAAATCCAGGCTGGTGAGCTCTTGGCAATTGGTCTGTAAACAGGGAATCCAGTTAAGCCGGAAGAAGGACCTTGGCTTCTGTCAAATGTGTAGGTTTACATAGAAGAAATGTTAAAGGTTTAATATTCCCATTGGACATTTATATGCCACTACTGCAACACCTGAAATCCCCAGAGGCTGCTGCAGGTGAAACTGTGGCTCCCACAAACAGGAAGAGTGGAGTAGGAGGGGAAGTTCCAAGCCGATTAGACATTCATGCACACACAGTATATGAACAAATCACAGAGTAGGCCTGCAGTGGGATTCGAAAACAGTATTCAAAGGTCAATCTGCAAAGAGGAAAGACCTTTTGATGGTGGAGAGGGCTTGGGCTCCCAGAGAAGTCTAAACTGAAGCTCCATGATCTCTGCATGAGACGTGTGAGCTG
This sequence comes from Pogona vitticeps, assembly GCF_051106095.1. Lineage (NCBI taxonomy): Eukaryota > Metazoa > Chordata > Lepidosauria > Squamata > Agamidae > Pogona > Pogona vitticeps. Next base: position 290,700,884 of record NC_135784.1, read on the forward strand.
TAGATTGCAAGTTCCTTAGATTACGGACATGTTGTCTTCTACTTGTCAGGCTCCATGCATATATAACTATTATGTAAGTTATCCATGGACTGATTTACCAGTATTGCAAATTGTCACTGGTCAGAACTTCATCCACACACGCTATTAACTGCCTGTTATGATTGCCAGATCTCAGAGCTGGAGAATAACTAAATTTCCTTGGGTTTCACAGAAGGAGACATATCTTAGTGTGAGTGACCCTGGAAGATGCTTTTAATACAAAGGCAGCCATCTCCGTCCATTCCTGGCTGGGACCAAAGATCACTGGGTCAGTGTGAAGACGTGTGCATATATGTTGTTGCTCTTATGCAGTGTTGACACACAAAAATGATAGAAGCCAGAGGAGAGAGCCAGGAAGAGAGCTGATGGATCCATGCCCTTGGGCTCATCATGCCCTTTGGAGTGAGTTAAATAATGTCCAGAAGCATCAGCGCATGGCCTCTCCCCCTCCCCAAAGGCACAACACTCCCAATAGACTGAAATGTGCCTTTCACAAGTCCCAGTAGCAGTGTAGAACCTGGAAAAAAAATGACCCAAGTCCAACATGACTGAAGGCAACCACTGCAGATGCCAGGCATATTTTGCCACCTGTCTGACTGTTTAGATATGTTTTTTCTTTCCTTGTGCTTGGTTTTTACATTACCTAATTACACAGATTTTGAGCCACCAGTCTTTACCTGGACTCCCTCCATGCCTATTTCCAAAATCAACTTGTTCAGGAGCAGCTCCAGCACCATCCCAGGCATTGCCCATTCCATCTCTGTGACATCATAAAATCCTGCCCGATGGCATCACAAGCCCCCACCCCTGTTGTCCAGGTTTCTCCTGAAATTGCAAGCAGAGGGATGCTCCCCATCTGGGAACTCTACAGTGCGAACCTCACAGTGCTTACCGCCTCTAGATTTTGCCAGTTGCATGTCGAAGAAGCAAAGCATGTTGCCAAGCAATTACATCTCATTCACTATCCCTTTCTGTCCCCGGCTAACTGCCCAGGGACCTTTCTTAGGCCTTTTGGGCTGATAGAACAACAGCAACTAACCAGGATCTAATTATGTGACACTTACCATGACATTTTGTTTTACATCCTGACTGGATGTTGATTATATAAGATTAAACACAGCCATAATTTGTGCTCTAGTTCCAAAGGGGGGGGGAGAAATATTACATGTACACCAAGTGGACCAATCTAAAATTCACAATTATTATTATTATTATTTTTTAAAATTAAGACATCTAGGCACAATCTGCCTGCTGGCGATACTTCTGTGCCTTTGATACAAATAAAGCTGTTAAGGATGTTCATACACTGGAAGAGAGGTGAATGAAAAGCCCTTGCCTCATGTTCAATTATGGGTGGAAGTCATTTGAGCCAAGAGATAAATTAATTCAGGCAGCAGGATGAGGCATCAATTATGTGCATGGTACTCAGCATAACTGAAAACTCAGTTTTCTTGTTAAGGGAAATGGTTATATCTCTATGTCTTCCACAAACAAAATAAACCAGTATTAGGACAACGAATATTTAAAAAATAACTATCACCATGCTCAATACATTTCTGCAGAGGACATAAAGAAAACCAGATGGAAATATTTGGGTTTGCAAAAGAAGCCATTCACCATTTCCATTGAGTCCTCCAGACAACAGGCTTTCTATAACTTTTGAGCATTCAAAGTTAGAGACTAGATTCAAAAGAAAGAACTATCTGATTCATAGCTCAATCTTCTGTCACTCAGTCTCCATCACACAATTATATTTTCAAACACAGCAAAAATGGAATACTACAAGATCATTAATAAAAAGGACAATGGAAAAGAAAATCACTGGTCACAATCTTTAGTATATTGTGTCGGTGCTTGACATTTAGGTCTTGTTCCAATATATAGATAAACTACATGTCTGAGTCTTGCCTTACATGAGCAAGTCTTGGGCTCATAAACTGCCTTCTTTTCTTTCTGCATGTTCATAAGCAGATTGGAAATGTTACCTTCTATTTTAAACTAATAAAAGATACTTGTTATGCTTGAATTCAGATGAACTGTAGTTAGTATTAATTACGGTTAAACAATGGAACTGAAACCTAAACCACGGCTAAGATCAACCACAGTTTGAAGTTCAGATACAATAACAAACCACAGTTGATCAAAAATAGAAGTAAAAACTTCTGATTATAGCTATGCCAAAGAAGAAGGAAGAGAACAAAGCACAACATGAGACTTGTGAATAGTACACTAAGCTACCATCCAGGATAGATCTGAGAATAAAACAACTTGAAATATGTTGCATGCACTATTTTTTAAGAGACAAATGGGTTACACTTTTTCTCAAATTAGAGTGGACAACCTTAGTTCTCCAGGTGTGATTACACTCCAACTTCCATCATCTCCTAGTCAACATAGCCAATAATGAAGAGTGACAGGAATTACCGTCCAGGAACTGGAGGCTTGCTCAGTGCCAACTGCTGCCTTAAAGAATGAAGTTACTGAGTCAATCAAAATGCCTCATACTCTCTTATGCATGTTTGTTGTTTAGTCATTAAGTCATGTCCGACTCTTTGTGACCCCATGGACCAGAGCATGCCAGGCCCTCCTGTCTTCCACTGCCTCCTGGAGTTGGGTCAAATTCATGTTGGTATGCATGTTTACTCAGTAACAAATTGCAAGGGTTCTGAAGGATTTATTCCTAAGAAAATATGCCTATGACTGCAACCATAGTCACAATACCGTATCATTTCCTTAAGTATACAGTGGTGCCCTGCTTGATGATTACCTCATTAGACGAGGAAATCGCTTAACAATGAAGTTTTTGCCATTGCAAAAAGGGAAAAATCGCTTCACGATGATCGGTTCCCTGCTTCGGGAACTGATTTTTCGCTTTACGACAATCAGAAAACAGCTGATTGTTAGGTTTCAAAATGGCCACCCACTGTTTAAAATGGCTCCCCGCTGTGCTTAGGATGGATTCCTTTCATTACAGGCACCAGAAAATGGCCGCCCTATGGAGGATCTTCGCTGGACACTGAGGTATTTCGTCCATTGGAACACATTGAGTGGTTTTCAATGCATTTCAATGGACTTTTTCAATTCGCTTGACGAGGATTTAGCTTAACAGCGATTTGAATTGAATGGATTATCCTCGTCAAGCGAGGCACCACTGCATTATTGCAAGCGTTGTTTGGATCATGGACTTGTGAAGTCAAAAGGGATACTAAGTTCATTTAGTCCAACCCCTTGCCAACACAGAAATTTCTCACTCAATCATCCTTGGCCGATGACTATACCACCTCTGTTAAAAAAACTTCAATGAAAGATAGTCCACCCCTGTACTTTAGCTGTTCCATAGTTGAACAGCGCATACCATTAGGAAATTCTTCCTAATGTTTAGTCAAAGTCACCTTTCCTGCCATTTTAATCCATTGGTTCAGATCTCACTCTCTAAAGAAGCAGAAGACAAGCCTCTTCCATTTTTCATATTACAGCCCCTCACATAATTCGTATATTTGATCCCACACTTCCTCAGGTGAGCAAAAGACAAGTCTCTGAAAAGAGTCATAATTAACTCGTGGCCTTCTGAATTACCACCTGCTGCAAGATGCAGTCACAGGAGCTGGGATACTCTTCAGCACTTTGGACAACTCTTGTAAAGATCAAGCTAAAACCCAAGCATCTGACATGGGAGTCACCACCCTGCACCTCATCTAGCAACAATTTGTGAAAACTGTACTGCAGTAAAAAGTAACATATCTTTCATCTGTGCAGTTTCAGAGCGCTACCACCAAGAAATCTGAAATTTGAAAACTGCAAATGTCTATAACGTTTCCATTTCTTTTTTAACCCGCCTGATTTAAAGTATCTGAGCGCGCGGTTGCCTAGCGATTTGGCTCAGGCATGTTTAGGTGGACTGTTCAGTAATCACTGAATATTAAGCCTCACTTTAAAACCAGGCTTCAAAATTAGTTGCAGTTTATTATAGCACTTGTGCATTTAGTCATTACTTCTTTCAAGGCCGTCACCACTTTGAGAGACCTACACATTTGAACCAGTCCTTCCACTTGCCTTCACCGTAGTCTACAAAGCTCTTATGAATTCATACAGATTCTTATAACCTGTGAAGTGTCCATTCTCAGTTACTTGTAGCCTTGAGGGGGAAAGTGTTAATACTTGCTGAATTTGATCAAAGACATAGTAAATCGAAATCTCAATAAGATATCCTACTGCTATGACTCAGCTCCAACGTCGTCACAAAAGCAGAAGACTAATAAGGGATAAGCACCCCAATAAATGTGCAGGCATGAAGCTCTTAGTTATATTCAGACATAATGAGAACGCTGAGGCAAATAACCTCAAGGATGGCCTGCCTAACCAGTCAAATCAATTGCAAAAAGCCCTTTACTGCACAAGATAAGTCTCCCAAAACATTTAGCTAATCATGGGTCTGGTCTAATTTTGCTGAATTAATTTTGTGTGCCAAAAAAGAGACCATGGTTTGTATGCCTAGGATATGAACTTTAGAAAGAAAAGTTAAATCTAGAGCCTGTGCAGATTTAGGGAGATGTTTCCTGAGAAACGTTCTTCTCAACTATGAATCCTATGAAAATAATTCCCCCTTTCAAAAGGCATGAGATACATGCACCGAACTGGGACAATTCCTCTTAGTGTACTAATTTTTCAATTTATTTTGCTTTGCATTCAACACTACTTTACAACAATACTTTGCAAGCTGTGCTTGCAAGAGTTATCCTTTAAAACAAAACAAAACCCACTGTTGTTAAACAAGAATAATTTTTCTTCTGTTGTCTTGATTCCTATTTTTTAAGGGAACAATCTGATCATGGATTTAAATTTCTTGCTTTCCTAATTCTTCAGGATGAGGAACTGCAGAAACATTCTCTTATCTCTATCAGAGTCTGAAATATTTTTCTGGTGGTATAATTCAATATTCAAACTTTGTATCTTGCCCAAATTACATGTCTTGTGTACAATGTATTAGCCGTGCTATTTGTGCAAATTACTCAAAACTACAATCACTGCTGACAACCAGAAGCACTGGATGAGTTGTTTGTATATTTATAAAACCCTGCCCCCCCATACTAGACTTCCCGCATACTAAACTTAAAAAGAATGCTGCAAAGAATTCCAGAAACCTTGACAAAGGTTTCTCCCTTCTCCCACCTAGATCTACTCGAGTCACTTGCTATAGCCAGGAAAGATGGCTGAGGCTCCTAATGCCGAGAGAGGCCCGGGAAGAAAGAACAAGAAACCTTCCCTCCTGTTAATATCTGACTTTTTCTTTTTTATTTATTTTTTGTTATTTCCTTTCCATCTTGAAGAACTTGTTTATTGATGTAATAATTTCTTTTTCTTATATTTATATGTTGTTTTTATGTGTGTGGAAGCCGCCAAGAGTGGTCGTAAGACCAGATAGGCAGGATATTAAATAAATAAATAAATAAATAAATAAATAAATAAATAAATAAATAAATACACAAACAAACAAACAAACAAACAAACAAACAAACAAACATGCGAGCCGCATGTAGCCCAGGTCGGCTCGTAATGTGGCCCAGTGCAATTTTTTATTTTTTGAGAAATTCCAAAGTTTCAAGTTAAACTGCCGGCGCTTGCGGCTGGAATGCGGCCAGAGCACGTCACAATGGTAGGGGAGGAGAGAGGGAAGGAAGGAAGGAAGGAAGGAAGGAAGGAAGGAAGGAAGGGAAGGAAGGAAGGAAGGAAGGAAGGAAGGAAGGAAGGAAGGAAGGAAGGAAGGAGCGGGAGGGGAGGGGAGAGGGGGGCTGTGTGACTGCATTGTGCCGTCCCCATCAATAGGTGGATCCCCTCCCGGCCCCATAAAGCTGCTGGAGTTGAAGCTGGCAGCCTGTGCTGTCTGAGATCGCAGCTGCTGGTAAGCGCGTTTGGAGCGGGGCTGCGGAGGACGGCTAGGGCTGCCCCCCATGCAGCCCAAACCAAATTTATGTGCGGCTCAAACCAAATTTTCATCTTCTAATGTGGCCCAGGGAAGGTGAAAGGTTGGATACCCCTGACTTAAACCGACAAGAACAAGAGATTCAGAGAGTAGTCCTCACATTCAATATTATAACTAAATAATTTCTGGGAGGCTTGCTAAACACAAAGCTGAGACCAATGCCGTTCTGTTCATAAAGAAGAACATCCTAGAAACACAATGGCCTAAATCCAAAGCTCAGAAGAAATTAGTTACAAATAGAGATGGGCACGAACCAGAAAAACGGTGGCTTGTGGTTACCCACAAACCATGAACTTTCCAAACTTTTTTTACAAAAATGAACCATGAAGCAGTTTGTTTTTTAAAAAGGTCCATGCCTGGAGGAGAGGGGAAACTAAAGCCCCCTCTGCCATCCATGTGCCCCCTTCCCAATGCCCTCATCACCTCCCTATCTGGTCCTGCCTCCTCCTCCATCATCATTCTGGCCCTGATCTAGTACTGAGTGGCCACATGGCCATGTAGCCGCACCACTTACAGGGAATGTTGGTTCAGCTGATCTCTCTGATCAACTGGGACTCCGGAGCATGTGCAGAGATAGCAAGACCAGCTCATGGAAGCCAGGCTACTGTCTCTGTGCATACCCATGACTGTCTGCTCATAAGTGGGTGCAGCTGCAGAGGCAGCAGGTCCAGCCCCTGGAAGAGAAGCTGGGCCGCCGTCTCTGAAGATAGCAGTGGCAGCAATGGAAGAGGAAGAAGAGGTGGCAGCAGTACAAGGTAGAGAGGTGATGGGGACCGTAGGAAGGGGGGGGGGGCAAACAAACCAGCAAGTTTGGTAAATTGCTTTTAAAATCCTTTTTAAAATGTAATGTTTCAACCTCTGTTTTTTTTGTTTTGTTTTGTTTTGTTCCAAGGAGAATAAACTGAAAGAGTGAATGATATTTTCTAAGTCAATGCTTATGATGACACATATATTTGGACCTTCATTTCTGGGTGCTTTGTTGTACATATAAATATATAGCACAAGGAACATCCAGAGAAGAAAGAAAATGTGGTGTAAATCAACAGCCTGATTCATCATCTAAAACATCAGAACCATAAAATGGAGAGATTACAAAAAGCACAGGTAATGCACAATGACATGTGGGGAAGGCCTTGAAAAAGTTGAGGAAAAGTTATTTATTTCCAGTTCTTTCTCCCAAAATGGGTTGGTGGAGTTTCCCTGGAATTCCTCTGTTTTTACTCCCCTGTTTGCAAACCACATAGAGGTCCCTTTACCAAACTCGGTTATTTCCACTCATGCTCACTAGAGGGCTCACAGAGAGAGACTAGGAAAACAGAGCCTCAGAGGAAATTATAGCCAAAGAAGGGGACTCGGGGAAAGCTATAGTTACTAAGGCTACCAATGGCACCAGCATAATCTTTAAGCTATCCAGAAGAAAGGAAAACATATATGGACACACATAAATACCAGTCTATCCCGGATCTTCTCCAGCATGATCTCTGCCCCTCCTACTGGGCAGGATGTCTGGGGAGAACTAAAAACTGACCTAACTATAAAGATGATTGTGAAGAGATGTTTGCCAAAAATAACAAACCTTGGAGGACAGAAAAACGATTCCCCTTCCAATGTTGCTATTCTTCCCAAATCTTCTTTCCCATGTTCTGTATGTTGCTAATCATTTATTGTTCAATTAACACTTTACCCACCTGCTGAGCTTTAATAAGCTCTTCAGCAGTGTGCCCACAAGTAATCACTCAGTGCCTCCTCGCTTTTGGCACGCGCATTAATTATCTCAACAAAACCAGGGAAACCATTCGTGAAATCACAATAATGGAAAGAAGATCCAAACATTTTAGCTTCAACAGCCCCAATGTGTACACAATAGGTAAAGCTTCCCCTTGACATTTAATCCAGTCATGTCCGACTCTAGGGCGCGGTGCTCATCCCCATTTCCAAGCCATAGAGCCAGCAATTGTCCGAAGACAGTTTTCGTGGTCACGTGGCCAGCATGACTAGACACGGAATGCTGTTACCTTCCCACCGTGGTGGTACCTATTTATCTACTCGCATTTGGATGCTTTCGAACTGCTAGGCTGGCAGGAGTATTGTGTACACAATGTAGGTCTCCTAATGCTTCCATCCACCCAACGGGGCTCACAGACAACTGCTCTCTCCTACTATTTTGTTGTTGTTATATGCCATCAAGTCACACACACACGGACATATGGAAACCCTATGAATGAGAGATCTCCAAAATGTTTTGTCCTTAATAGCCCTGTTCAGCTCTTACAAACTCAAACCTGTGGAGTTACTTTATCTCGTATTTGGTGTTCCTCTTTTTCTGCTGTCTCAAACCTTTCCCAGCATTATTGTCTTTCTCATGAGGTGCCCAAAGTAAGACAGCCTCAGTTTCAACATTTTTTTTCCTTCAGAGAGAGTTCAAGCTTGATTTCATGTAAATCTAAATAGTATCCTACACATAGTTAAGGTTACGGTTCCCCTTGACATTTTTAGTCCAGTCGTGTCCGACTCTAGGGGGCAGTGATCATCGCATTTTCAAGCCGTAGAGCCAGCACTTGTCTAAAGACAGTTTCCGTTGTCACGTGGCCAGCGTGACTAGGGAACGCTGTTTTTCCTTCCCACCGAGGTGGTACCTATTTATCTACTCGCATTTGCATGCTTTCAAACTGGTAGGATGGCGAGGAGCTGGGAGAAAGCGACGGGAGCTCACTCTGTTGTGTGGATTTGATCTTATGACTGCTGATCTTCTGACCCTGCAGCACAGAGGCTTCTGTGGTTTAGCCTGCAGTGCCACCACGTCCCCACAGTGCCACCACATCTCCTACAGATAGTGCCAAGCAATTAGCATTTGGAGATTTATTGACTTTGAATGTGGAGTTTCTATACTGCTCTCACAACTAATAGCTGAAGCCTGTAGACTTTTTTTAATTGCAAAATTTTGCAGCAGTCCTTGCCACAGGGATTAATGAAAAGGTTTTAAATGGTTGTATTGAAGTGCGGTTGGCCGTGCTTGAAGTAAACATCATGCTTGTATTTATACAGAGGGGGAAATACAAAAGGATTGAACCTAGGATGAAAAATACCATTTGGAATTTGCAGCTGCAAGATTTGGTATGATTTGCAGGCTTTGATAATTTGGCTGGGGTGTCATGGGAGTTGTCACTCAAAAAAGGAGCTTCAACATGAGATCTCTCCTCCATGAATTTGTCCAGTCCCCATTTATAATTATCTAAGAGTGTAATCCTGAATCAAAAAATATGTGTGATATAGGGAGTTTGCAATAGGCTGAAATTTCTTATGCCTGCAGAAATGACTTTATGCTAGCACAGCTCCTTTCTGCTGGATGATCTCAAAGAACAGCTGGTAGAGGGATCAGCCAGCAGAACTGCTCTGCTGGCCAAATTCTGTCTACAGAAGAGGCAAAGTGCGGGGTGGAGTGGGGTGGGCAATCAGCAAAGTCAGGGAAGAGACAAATTACACCAGCTCCAAGACTCCTCCACTCACTCAAGGGACACAACCACTGTATCAACACCAAGTTAGGCTAAGGCAGGGATGGTCCTAAATATTTTTTCCACCCTCTTTTTGCTAGGAAAGTTTTGGACTCAGCACTGCTTCAGTTGGCCTAGTGTCAGCTGAACTGGTCCTCAGCCACCTTTGCTAACTAGAACTGGACTTCTTGTTTCTTATCCTAAAATCATTTTCTTTTAAAATATAAGCATTTTCAATTTGGGCAATTAAAAACCAGCACAGCCAGTGTTAAAATATTTTAGTTAGTCCCTTAGGAAGAATTTCTCCAAAGCTGCATAAGCAGCCACAGAATTACACAATGCCTCATACACCTTCACTGTCTTATACAGTACAATTTTAAGAATGATGGAGTTTTAAAAATATATTTCTATATTTTATTACTTCTATTCCTGATCAGAATAATGATTCTTTGTATCTGCTGTTTCATTGAGTACGTACTTCTCTGAGAGTCCTGTCCTAGCTGCCACTCCAGCTTATTAATTTGTTAATAAAATGAAGCCACAAAAACAGGCCAGTGTCTTTTTAGGCAAAAACATGCTCTATAAAGTGTTGGACAGTCTGTACCCTTCTTATTTATCTGTAAGCTGTACTATTTATATATACTCTGTGTGCAATCATTAAAACAAACAGGACAGAATCCTATTGCCAATTTATGCTTGCATAAGGAAAATTATATAAACCTTGACATCAAATTGCTGCTTATTAACATGGTCTTGGATATGTTTCTGGGCATTCATTCATTGGGTTGTATGCCTAGGAGTGCAACCAGCAGGAGTTTGCCACCAAAATTCCCATCATTTCCCTTACACAAGTGTAAATCATCACTAGGACTCTATTGCTAACATTTGCTATAAAGCCTCATACTGTTTTCATATTTTAGCTCTTTAAAGGAAGGAGAAAATTCACATGTAGGGGAAATACTATCTGTCCAATCATGAAAAATGTTGTGCGGTTGTGGCGGCAGTGTGTTTTACACTCTCTTAAAAACACTCTCTAAAAATCCAACACTGGGGAAAGTGACAAGCCCATCGTTAGTGGGAAACTTTAACCCCCCCTAAAAACCGCCCACCAACTAAACCCTATGAAAAACTGTAACACAGTCGAAAGTCTGTGCTTAAGTGGGCACCTGAGAATGAAGAAGACTGTCAAGTCAAAATTTGACAGCCATTATTATCGGTTGTTGTTTTTACTATTTTGAAGCTTTTATAACACATAAAAAGAGCTCAACCACAGCAAAAGCCATCAAGGGAATTAGAAAAAAGCAGTTTTCAAAAACATATTAATGGTTTCATTTTAAGAGGTCTGTAGATTTTGTGCACTAATCTGTCAATAATGACTTCCCTGGGCAATTGCCCTGGTGCCATAGAAACCTTGGGTCTCTGACCTACTGGACATCTTGGTGGCAAAATCTGAGAATCTGAGCCACACAGCAGTAGGAATGCCTTCCCAGACCATAAAATATGTGTAAAATGAGTTCTCATTTAATGAAGAAATCACATGTTTGTACAAGCCCATGTTTTAAATATGTTCTCTTTCTAACTCTATTAAAGAAACATACCAGAAGCAAACCAATCTCAACAAATCAACAAAAGGGCCCTTAAATTTCTGTCTTTCTCTGTCTCTCTCTCTCTCCTCAGTTATGAAGATCGGTCAGCAGGGAGATGGTTCTTCTGTGTCAACTATTGGGAGAAATACAAGATAGCTTTTTTTGGCTCTAGTAGTCTGGTTACAGAACATCTTCTCCTTCCCCTCAGAGGCCTCCATTACACTGCTGTTCTTTTAACTATCCATTGGAACGTCTGTGGCCCATGGTATCATGGCTTTACTTCTGACCTGTTGGATTGTAGGCTTGATGTTGTTTACGCTAAGCTATATTGTTTAAATTATTCAAATGTGTGCAGTGTTTAAATAGATTTACATTTGTGGTGGTGGTGGTTGTTCTATGCCATTAAGTCCAAACTGACTTACAGCAACCCTAATTGGGCTTTCAAGGTAAATGAGATATTGAAGGAGTGGTTTTACCAGTTCCACTCCCCCACGTGGGGATCTGAACGCTGGTCTCCAGAGTCCTAGTCCATCCCCTTATTCACTACACTACAGTGGGGTCTCGACTTACGAACTTAATCCGTATTGGAAGGCAGTTCTCAGGTCGAAAAGTTCGTAAGTCGAATCTGCATTTCCCATAGGAATGCATTGAAAACCATTTAATCCGTATCTGCTCTTTTCGTCCATAGAAACTAATGGGAAGCTGCTATTCCGCCTTCTGCCACTAGAGGGGGATATTTTTCTTTTTTTTCCTTTTAACCTAAGATGACTTAGCTTTAAAAAAAAGGAAAAAAGAGTTCGTAACTCCAATCTAAGTTCGTAAGTCGAGTCCATATATTCCTATGAGAGCGGTTCGTAAGTCGAAACGTTCGTATGTCGAGCCGTTCGTAAGTCGAGACCCCACTGTACATTGGGTACAGGTTTACCTTTTAAACCATAAATTTAAATTCCTACTCTGGGATCTCCTAGTTAGATCTAATTTAAGATTGAATGAGTATGAGCAAGAGCAAGGCTATTCTTGTAGCAGCACTTTCTGGGGCTCTTACTTAGACAGCAAGGTTGTGCCACTGCTACAACAAAAGAAGTGTATTGATGCTCAAAGAGCTGAAGCTGTGCTGTACAGTGGTGCCTCGCTTAACGGCGATAATCCGTTCCAGGAAAATCACCATTAAGTGAAAACATCGTAAAGCGAAAATAAAAATTCCATTGAAACACATTGAAACCCGTTCAATGCGTTCCAATGGGGTAAAAATTCACAGTCCAGCGAAGATCCTCCATACGGTGGTAATTTTCGCTGCCTATATAGTGAGGAATCCATCCCTAAACACAGCAGGGAGCCATTTTAGTTACCCGGTGGCCATTTTGAAACCGACGATTAGCTGTTTAAAAATCATCATTTTGCGAAGAATCGGTTCCCGAAGCAGAGAACCGATCATCGCAAAGCAAAATTCCCCCATTTAGACCATTGTTTTGCGAGCACAATTACGATCGCAAAAAGATCGTCATAAAGCGGATTTGTCATAATGCGGGGCAATCGTAAAGTGAGGCACCACTGTATTGTAGCAAAGGTATTGCTTCTACTGATCTCTGTTGCTTTCAGGAATATGATACAGTGGACCCTTGACTTACAGACGGCTTGACTTACAGATTTTTTGAGTTACAGACTTCTCTGGCCGCAAAATTTAGGTTTGACTTGCAGACTGAGATTTGACTTACAGACCAGAAAAAAACCCAAATGGAACAAAAACGGCCTGTTACGGGATTAATCGGTTTTCAATGCACTGTAGCTCAATGGAGACTTGACCTACAGACTTTTTGACTTGAGAACCGCCTTCCAATACGGATTAAGTTCTCAAGTCAAGACCCCACTGTACTTTACAAATTAATGCTGACATGCAGTGTTGGCTGAGTCAACAAATGAATAACTATAGTTAGAAAATTCAGCCCTCACAGTTCCTTTCCATACAGTCACAACTGGTGCATACGTGTTAAATGCTATGTACTTAACATTAATGTGTTTCTTCCATGCACTCAAATCTCTGATCTACTCAACACAAACAGAAAGATCTGCATAAAGGCAGAACCTTCTCCATATATACCTGCACACTTTTATCAACCACTTCAAGGAGGAAGCAGCGTGAACCTGGTGAACTGACAAGTTCTGGCAAACATAGACAAAATCTGTCAATGGGGCAGTGTTTTCTTCCTACTCTATTTCATTCTTTTCCCCAACCTTGACATCTAAGTTTACAGACCTTATACGGACTCTTAAAGATAAGAGTGGCTGAAGTCTGGCTATAACAGCTCTGAACTCTCTCTCTCTCTTACTCTCAGTCTCTAACTTTTATTTTTCAATTTTAAAATAGGATTCATAACACAAAGACTATTATATTACCAAAAATAAGTCTGCACTGAGATGGGTAAAATACTTGATTTGTCTGCTAAACTGCAGTAGGAACAGGGGATTTTAAAGATGACAATCTAGCTTCTCCCTCAATTGAGCAAGCGTGCTAAATTGACAAAGATGCAGCTAAATCCTTTGTTTTTTTTTCATAATGAACCAAGAAGAAGGATTATAATGGATCACTGGAGAACCAGAGAGTGTTCCTTTGAGAATCAAGTATAATTGTTATGAACAGGACATTTATTTTAAAAAACAGAACATATTATGAGACATGCTCATCAGAGAGAATTATTCTACTAGAAATTCTGTCAGAGAAAGAGATAAAGGGTTTTTGTTTTTATTATCTTATTTTGCAAAGCACCCTTTGCTATCCAGACCTCCCTTTACTTTGAAGTTCTAAAGAGAACAGCATAATATACCCCATTCCATGAAAAATTCAGCATTTTGCTCATACTTTGATAAAAATAATGATGAATGTACACTGTAGAAAAAGTGGTTTAATACTACAAAGACTCATGGTTCCATAACAAAATTTTCCACAGCTAAAGCTGAGTTTATAGTCTTTAGATTATACAGGTTATTGTGTTGTTATATTTTTTTGGTGTTTTCCCCCCCTTTCCTATTATTGTCACTACTGGATTATACTGCTGTTTTAAATACTGGGTTTTTCTCTCTGATATACAGTATTACTCACCGCAAATATCATATTTATGCCATATATTGCATTTGATATGTGTTGACTGCAACTACCAGAAGTCCCGGCCAGCATAGCTGGTGATGAAGGCTTCTGGGAGTTTTAGTCCAAGAACACCTAGGAACCTAAGGTTGGGAACCCAAAAACTACTGAACAGCAAATAAAATGTTTTTGTGATTGTTGTTAGCTTTCACATTTAAAATTATATGTTGAGTGACCATATGGAGGAAGGACTACAGTCACACCATCAGCCTCACTTTCAACTTTTCTCTTCAGTGGAAGATGTGGAAGGAGTTCCTATACATTTGCAGCTATGCCTATATAGATACTGCCTATAAAAGTTGTAGCATGATGTACACAAGGATAAATGCCACCAGAAAGCTCACAGTCTACATTATTGATTCAGGAAGTGTGTAGCTGTTAGGGCTGGGCCATAGATCTGAGGTGTGTCTCTGGTCTGAGATGAATTAGGAGCCATGGATGACATCTACACTGGAGAGCAGATCAGGAGTAAAGTGCAAAACTGATGATGACAACGATGATAAATCAATATTTAACAGATGCTTAGGTTTTTGGTTAAAACTTGTATTTCTTATAAAATACCAATGTTTTCATAATTTTTATTGATTATGTCTGGTATTTTAATAATAATAATAATAATAATAATAATAATAATAATAATAATAATAATAATAATAATAATAATAATAATAATAATAATAATAATAATAATAATAATAATAATAATAATAATAATAATAATAATAAATACATGATAGAGTGGACAGAGTACAAAATTAGACATGATAGAATGGCAAAATCAGTGCACTGCTCATTATGGGAACCACAGGGAAAGGCCAGCAAAACATTAACGTGCTGGCTCCTTCTTTTTCCCCCAGATGAGTAGATACCACAGGAGACACACACAGAGATTCTAAGACCACGTGAATATAAATTGCTTTTGTTAACCTAGCAGCGTATTCCAGGGTATATCATCAGTGTAACCAGGATCTTAGACAATCTTTTAGCAGTGTTACAGGTTCCCCTGTAGTAGTATAAAAACCCTGCATCGCACTGGCATTGAGTCTGATGACTGACCACATGTTTCTTAGGAGGAGGTTTATATTCTGAAAGAACGATTTACTCTAATTTAAAAACTGACTGAACTGGGCCTTGCATCCTAGCCTTTCTTGAGGTCTGCTATGTAATGAAAAACATGGGAAAGTTATTTTTTCAGATCGCAACTTTCTAAGCTCCAACTGGCAAGCCTGGCTGGAGGATTCTGAAAGTTATGATCCAAAAAAGGATACTGTATATATATATAAAATTAGCTCAGATGTGAAGTGCAAGTGACCACAGTCTGTGGGGGTATCTCACACTGAAATGATGAGGTAACACCCCCACCCCCGAACCACAAGCCCATCCATTTAGTGACCTTAATGTAATTTTCAGTAGTTTGTGCTGTAGTATGATTGGAACACTCCAGAAGAACCCACCTACAGCAAAAGATGCTGGATGCAGATCATTAACTTGAGAGCATAAGAGCCTAAGAGGATCAAGGTGGGGAAAGGCGAGGGGAATTGCTCGTCTCATAAGAAGTTCCAGTCCAGAATCCTCTTAACACTGAGAGCCTTGAGAAGCAAGTTAATTTGCTAACAGCAGAATAGAATGGGATTTAGCAGGTTCTCCTAGCTCAGAAGAGTGCTTGTGCCTGATTTATAACTCATAAAAAACAGTTAAATGCAAAGTTCTATTTGCCAAGCAGCTGGAACATCTCCTGACTGCCAAGTCCACTGAGAGGCCTCTTAGATGTGGAACCAAGAAAAAGGAGCAGAGTGATTTCGTTTCAGCGCACTGCACCAGAAGGAACATATCTTGCAACCTATCTAGTTCGGAGCATTTCAACTATTCTTACATTGTTTGTGTGTTTCAGGAAGGGATTAGAAGCTCTCCACCGACTGCTTAATACTCCTTGCCAAAAAAAGATGGTGGGGAGGCGAGGTGGAGGAAAAAAAGGCTGCTTTTTCAACCTTCTTAAGCACTTGCTTGAGCCAAGAAACAGTTGGAAATTTTTGCTACTGTCAGTACAGCTGCGGTTTTTGATGGATGCTGGAAAGAAAACAGCATTCAGAAAATTTTTATACCTTTAGTTTCCCTTCTCCTGTTATAAATAATATAACTGAGCTGTCTACAAAACAACAGCAAAACATTAAGGTTCACAATGCAATACTTTTATTTGCCTGGCAATCAGAGCCAAGCTGCACCATCACTCTGCATACAAGTTGGAGAATTATTTTTGAAAAGTTAACACATTAGCATTTATAATATAATACATCAACTTTACAAGTAAGCCATTAGCAATACTGCATGCTAATAATTTAGCAATAATTTTTATTGTATATGATAAACTGCTCAAAGAGTGGCAACCACAAATGAGATCGCATAGAAATAAAATAAAGTTACTTTTTCTTTAATTTTAATTCTTTAATTTTACTATCCTTAAAAAAGATAGTATCTGTGACTCTCCTTGAAAAAAAAAGGTCTAGCATTTCTAAAGCTTCATCTTATTTCCTAAAAGGACCATCGTTTTGTCCTGATTACCCTCCCCCACAAAAGTAATACCTGAAATTCTGTTTATGTTGTACACCAAGTCTTAATTTCCTCTCTGTTTCTTTGTGGTAGACAAAGCACCCTGCTATAATTCTCGGGGTGTGTGTGTGCATGCAGGCACCAATCCAGTATACATGCATGTCCCCAAAAATTGCAGCGGGGTGCTTGTTAAACAGGGAAGAAGGACAGAACAGGACCTCAACCAATGTGTTAGAGGTGACATTGACACATTCAACATATTACTTCCAAGGTCCAAGGTCTGATTTTGCAATTTGTAGCTATATCACCGGGGGTGGGGGTAGCTTCTATCACGTCATGTTCCACTTCTTTAGCACAATGGTCCCTAACCCTTTTGGGACCGTGGACCAATGGGGGGGTGGGCTCTGTGCAGTGTGTGTGTGTTGTACTTGTGCGCATGCATGTGAGTGTGACACTCCCCTATGCATAAGCGCGACATGCCCCCTGCGCACGAGCGTGACACGCCCCTGCATGAGCGTGACATGCCCCCTGCGTGAACACGACATGCCCACTGTGCAGGGGGGCGGGGGGGCAGTGATCTGTTTCTGTGGCCCAGTTCCAGGAAGCCCATGGACCGACACTGGGCTACAGACCGGGAGTTAGGGACCCCTGCTTTAGCACATGGATATGAATTTAAGGCACAAACATAAAAAGAACAGGCAGTGTGAGATAACTTGTGGCACTTGCTGTGTGGTAGGTAGGCAGACTATATTCTGGTCCATAGACGCCACGTTGTACAACTACACCGTTAAGGGCACCAATGACAACAACAAAAAGGCAGGAGGGAAAGAAAGAGACATTAAGTGGCATAATATTTTCAGATGGAAATTTATATGCATGAATGAAAAATCTAAGCTACTTTTAATAGTCTAAAATAAATAGAAGTGTAACATCTCTAACACAGACTACACCCAGGTGACCTGTGTGTCTCTCATCCAGGCACTCACAGCTGATGGGCACCTTCAACTTCCTTGCTCTTCTTAAGGTTTTTTTAACCAACTTGGACAGGTCTTCAGATAGAGTGCCTTCATATATAGAACTGTCACATATAGTTGCCCTAAACGTGATTTGCTCCAACTATCCATCTTTATAAGGAGCATGCATAGCTTGTTCTCTGATAATAACTGTGCCATCAGGTTAATTCTGATTTGTGGTGATACCTTCCAGGGTTTTCTAGGTAGAGAACAGACTGCAACATTTATTATGGGAAAGCCTTTGCCTACCATGAACCACTTCATCAATTGCATTTCAGCTTCGTAGCTGTATATATGTAATTTATCGAAGGTAGAACTGTACCATCGGGAAGGAGATTTAGGGTATTGAAAGCAAGGACAAGCAGATTCAAGAACAGCTTTTACCCAAGTGCAGTATTGAGTTTAAATGCGGGGTCATAAGTTTTTGGTGGAATTTTAATTGCTGGGAGAAACGGGGTATTTATATTTGTATGGTGAGTGTTGTGTATATTTTCAACTTTTTTTTTTTTGTAGTGGTGTTGTCCAGTTTTACCTTGGGGAAGAGCACCTCATTTCGTTGCACCCACTTGTGAGTGCAATGACAAATAAATTTCTTATGTCTTATGTCTTAAACTCAAGTATTGATCATAGTACAATAAAAAAATTGCTATCACAATTCAGGCCATAGGTGACAGAATGAACTTCTTAATGGGACACTTTTAAATACAACCTACCTGTTTTACAAACATTGCATTTAGTATTATAGCACTTAATGTCAGAACAATTTAAAAAATAATATATAGTAGTTCAAATAAATCTATTACAAATTCACCATACTATTTCAAATGGCACTGCAATATATTTCTTCCTAAACAACTTTGAAAAAGAAGCAGCTTCATGGAAGGAGGGATGCTTAAACTTCCACCCATATCTCCATTCCAAAACTGTTCCTCTGGGCATGTTACCTGTGGCATTCAGAGAACCATCATCCAAAAAATCTCTGCCCTCCTGATTCTGCACTACTTCCTCCTAAACCAGTTTTTATTTCCTTTTCTTTAGTTGCCCGTGTCTCCATTTTACATTTTAGTGAGTCCTAAATGAGACATATCATCTTCTGCTTGATTTCTTACAACTCACACTTGAAAGTTAAATATTATGCTATTCAAAGTGGGGATGCCTTTAAAAAACAACTTCCCCCTGCACTAGCAGATGGCTTTAGATGCCCCAAATAAAACAAAGTAACATAGTAAAAAGGAAACAGAGCAGCCAAATTAGCAACCAAAACTGGAACAAAACAAGCAATGATAGAACTCCAAATAAAATTATATCAAATCCAAACAAAATGACGTGGTGGCAGAGAAAATGAAAACCTCATGGTCAGAAAGAATCTGAAAATACATTCTCATAAGGACAATCAGTGTTGTAAGCTACAGGAAAGTATGTTATAAAGAATAACCTTAGAACTGCAGAGCTGGAAAGGGCCTTATGGATCATGAAGTCCAGTCCCAGTCCAGGAGACACAGTGGGGGAATTTATCGTATTTTTCCATGTATGAAATGATACTTTCCCCTAAAACAATTAGAGGAAAAATTGAGGGTTGTTTTATACACAGGAATAAAGAGGGGGGAGGGATCCACTTTCTTGGCAAAAAGCTGCTTTCCCCCTCCACTTTTTGCGAGGGAGAAAGCAGGTTTTTGCAAAGAAAGAAATTTTGGGTTCGAAAAGTGGGGTGTGTGTGTGTCTTATACATGGGGGTGTCTTATACGTGAAAAAAATATGGTAACTCCCAACCTCTGGCTCTGCAGCCAGATACCTAAACCAACAAGTAATAACCTGCTATGTATATTCATCTAGAGCAGAAGTGGGCAGTATTTCTCCCCATCAAGGGGAGTTTGCCCTCAGACAGTTTTTTGTTTTCATAATGCATGCCAAAATCTGGCAGGACTGAAGTGACCTCATCACTTACGTTTCTGGACTACATTTCCCAGAACCTGCCAGTTGGCATGACTACTCACCATGCTGGCTGTGGGGGCAGGGGAAATGTCTGGTAGTTACAATCCCCAAAGGTAATTTTTCTACTGCACTCATCCACTTTACCCATTTCTGTTAAAGTTACAGTGGTGCCTCGCTTGACGAAGATAATTTGTTCCATTGAAATCACTGTTAAGCAAAATCCTCGTTAAGCAAAACGAAAAAGCCCATTGAAATGCATTGAAAACCAGTTCAATGCGTTCCAATGGGCTAAATACCTCAGCGTCTAGCGAAGATCCTCCATAGGGGCAGCAATTTTCGGTGCCTGTAAAGCGAGGAATCCATCCTAAAGCACAGTGGGGAGCCATTTTGCACAGCGGGTGGCCATTTTAGAGCCGTCGATCAGTTGTTTTAGAATCATCGTCTAGCGAAAAATCAGTTCCCGAAGCAGGGAACCGATCATCGTCAAGCGAAATTTCCCTATCTAAACATCGTTTTGCGATCGCTATTGCGATCACAAAAACCTCATCATAAAGTGGATTTGTCATTTAATGAGGTAATAGTTAAGCGAGGCACCACTGCACTTTTAAGAAAATGAATATAATGATATGCTTAAACCATCCAGAACTGATACATTACTTTCTGGAGAAAGAAGTCACAAATATAGTTCTTTTGATGGTTGCTGTAGGTTTTTCAGGCTATTTGGCCGTGTTCTGAAGGTTTTTCTTCAGAACACGGCCAAACAGCCCAAAGAATACACAACAACCATCGGATCCCGGCCATGAAAGCCTCCGAGAATAGAGTTATTTTGCTAATAATCACATTTCCCCACATAATGAGTACTGTTTACTCATTAATTTGTTACTTTTTGTTGGCTAAAAATGTTTTAGGGATATTTTGAAGGGGACTCTCTCTCTCTCTCTCTCTCTCTCCAAAGTTTGGGCCATTTTCTTTCTTTTTTGTAATAGATTATTTTATCTAAACAAACAAATAACATAAGCAACTTTTTAAAAAATGTTTTGAAACCCTAGTGGTAATGAGTCACTTTTGGCAGGCTTTTTATAGTCAGAAAATTCATTATTTTAATTACTTTTTAGAAGTTATTTTCCAAGTTCTGAGAAAAAATTAAGCTTCTTCACTGATGACAGATGTGGGGAACCTACACGGCTCATATCCAGGCTTCAGATGGAGGTGAGGGACAGAAGTCTAACCTATTTTTCCCTAAGATGTTTTCTTCTATCACACCTTATCCAAGACCTCCAAAAAAAATTAAAATAACAATATATTACAAACAGGAAACAACTGCCAGCTATCCCATTCACCTTTCTCTTGAAGCAAACAAACAAATGAAAAATTACCAAGAGGTCTTAATGCTTCACATGTAATAACAGGCTCAAGTTACAGGAAGCTAGATATTGGCTGACTATCAGAAAAGAACTTCTTACGTGTTAGAAAGCATGACAATGGAACCGATTACCTTGGGAGGTGAGGAGCTCTCCAGCACTGGAGGTTCTCAAGAGAAAATCAGACAACCATCTGTCAAATAAACCTTGATTTGGATTCCTGCATTGAGCAGGGGATTGGACTTGATGGGCTTCTAGGACCCTTCCAACTTCATTATTCTGTAATTCTAACACCTTATTTATTTATTTATTTATTTATTTATTTATTTATTTATTTATTTATTTATTTATTTATTTATTTATTTAAATTTATATGCCGCCCACTCTACCCAGAGGTCTCTGGGCGGCTTACAATAATTAAAATTCAATACAATAAAAATAAAATGATTAAAATACAATTAAAATACAATTAAAATTGCCATCATCAGGACCCACAGTTGATGTTATTTCAATTAAAAGCCTTTTGGAACAGGAAGGTTTGGACCTGGCGCCGAAATGTCATCAATGTCGGCGCCAGACGAATTTCAGTTGGGAGGGCGTTCCATAGTCTGGGGGCAGCTGCCAAAAAGACCCTTTGTCTACAAGCCATCCCTCTTACCTCCTTGAGGGACGGCTCTTTCAAAAGGGCCCCCTGGCTAGATCTTTTTGTCTCACACATTGCTTAAAGATGAAAAGAGAGGTACACAATCACCTCTCTCTCAGAATGCCATTTCTCAGATCTGAAGCCACTACTGAAGTAGCCCTATGTTTTTGCTGCAGATGACTCAAGCTTACGCTATTAAGGAAACACAGACCATGTCCCTTTACCTAATTATCTTAGCTCGCAAGCAGGTGATAAGGCGAAAGAGAAACTCTGAAGTACAGTTTAGTGCAAACTGTTCTACCAAATGATTTTAAACTACCATGGAAATGTGTCTTACAGCATTTATTTAGTCCAGCTTTTCATGGCCAAAGAGAAAGCTGGTATCAGGGTAATCATGGTACAGAGACAGGTGTGACCAAATATCTCATTTTAAGCACATCAGAAAGTGTTTCATATCAATACCTCCAAAACACATTCCTCTTTAACACTCACCCGAGCTTGTAGGGAAGGAATGGCTTGTTGAAACCAGCGCCAGTGTAAACAGCAACAGCCGAAGAGCCATGCCTCTGAATTCTGCAGCTGTAAAAAGAGACAGTTTCATCAAGCTCATTATCGTAAAGGCTTGTAAGAAGTAAATGCTCTTTCACCTCTCTGCTAGTTCTCTGGATGGAACAAGGCCAAAGATTTGTGAATAAATGTTATTGCTGCATAAATTTTGACCTGTATATTATACACTCTAAGAGGCAGTAAAGTGTACCAGAGCCTGTATGCCTTTGAATTAGTGAAGGACTTCCAGGACAGATACTGCTTTGAAATGAATATAAAGAGAGCTTAGAAAAGTTCCTTTTTTGAATTGCAGCTCCAGCGTTCCTGCTGGTTAGGGTGATTCTACAAACAGCAGTCCAGAAAAGTAACTGAAGAAACCCAACCTTTAACTTTTGGGTTTCCATGTCAGAAGGTCCCATTCCCTGAGATTTCAGAGCAAACATCTGAGACAAGAAAGGCAGTTCTTGTGATGCCACAGGCAGGGTATGATGACATCACAGAAGTAGGGCAGGCAGGGGTCAGGAGGGAAACAAGCACAACACACAATTGTCCTGAGCCAGTAAGTCCTGGCTCCAGCTGGGAATAGGTGGAGACAGATGCCCTGTCTTTAAAGACACATCTCACCAGGGCTGGATTAGCCATTATCCAGACCAAGGTAGTCATGCTGGGCCATGATGGTATAAATACAACTGCCACCCATTCTGTTACCTTAGCTGTCTGCCTGCACACCCTACCTGAGGAATGCCCTCGGGCTCTGCAATACTCATTGGGATTGGGAACAGGGAGAAGGAGGGTAATGCAGGTGTCTTTCTCCCCAATGCTGCTCACTTGCATCATCTGGCCAGTCCTCTGATGTTTCTGGGAATCATACCTGGGGAAATGTGGCCCCCAAAATTGCCTGGAATGCCCCCATAACGCCTCAGTCTCAAAGATGCTTGGCCTTGAGGCATTATTCCCTGGACTGGGTAAGGGCACCTGGGATATACACACAGGCAGCCATGGGAATAAACGAATCCATGGTACCTTCCTTCTTCTACCTTCTTTTCCTCTTCTTTCTTTGCAACGAGTGCAGTGGGTATCGGAGTGGCATAGGTAGCAGCATTTCCCTTCCCGCTTTAGATTGTGGGAGAAGTTGTACCACTTTTGCCTCACACAGAAGAATTAACTCTCTCCTCCTCCAGTGCTGTTCACTTTGAGATTTGTTTCTCAATCTGGAGACACGTATTAATTTCCTGAAACTTCAGCTGTCTTGAGAGCTGATAGTTCTAGCTAACCAATGAAAAATTAATACTAATACTCCAAATTGTAGTTTGAGGAGGGTAACTTAGGATTCTCTGTTAAGAGTGTCCTCTCACCTCCTCACATAACAAGAAAGAACCACACAACCATTCCAAGGGGGCAATCACAAATTCCTCAAGAGGGAAACTGAGGGGACACCCTAGATCGCCCTAAATGGAGAGTGCAACTCAATCCTTTGCCTATTTCAGTCAACAGGAATACAGTGAACATGCTCCAGCCATGCTTAAATCTCACAGATTTCACTGAGAATGTTAAATATTCTTAATTTAAAATCACTGGGATTTCTAAATGTTAAAAGCTTTGACTCAACCGCATGCAGAATATTTTCCTGTTACAAATCTTTGAGAACAAAAAGGCAGGCACTGGAATTACTGTGCTAAATCCAACTGTTAATTCCAAGTAGTGGAATTAATGGAATTTAATGATAATCAATGCAAGTCCCATTAATTCTGTGTATCTACTGAAGTAAGCATTAACAACTGGATTTAGTCCACTGTGTCCATGCATTCACCCAATGTCTGAAAATATTATTCATTGACCATGCAATTGGTGGATTTTTTGCCTGATAAATAATGGAGCTGAGATTGCATAAATGTGAAAAGGTATGCATATGACACAATATGAATGGGCATGTGCGAGGGGGCTGTTACTGGCATCTTGCTACTAGTGAGGGATGACTGCTGTCCACGGAGAAGCCTATTGATGAGGGGCACCTCTGGAGACAGTGGCAGTGGCCAGAATAAAGAAGGAGGAACAGGAGGACTCGATGACTTTGTTGAGAAGGAAAACGTGGTGACCTTGGAGGAGGCTGTCAAGGCTTGGGAGAAGTGGATAGCAGGTGGAAGAGGATCTCCAAAGAGGCATTTCTGAATCATCAACTGGGCGGAGGGAGGGCCCCCTGTGACAAAACCGCTAGACTCCTCAGCATGCCCTTTGCCAGCTGGCACCTGTGCTGTCTACTGAAAACCGAGGTTACTACCCCAACCCAACTATGGTACTAATGACAAAAGCACAAGTGCAAAAGACAGAGGAGGCTCCAGAAGGAGAAAAGAAACGGACCCTGGTGCCCTCTGCCCACCTCTACCGTCTGTCATTAAAAGGACTCCAATTGGAACTGCTATTCCCATTTTACAAGGACAGGACTCTCAGGGCATCTCTCAAAAGGACATTCTCTGGAGGGTTAGTGCAGGGAACCCAACCCCCTAGGAAGCTGACTGGGGGAGTTGAAGCCTCTAGTTCTGTTCCTGTGTGCCCATCTGTGGAAATAAAGGCTGTTACTGATTATTCTTATAACATGGAGCATATGGAGTTTTACCAGGATACCCTGAGCCCCCGGCACCATCGGATTGGGACCTGCGGCACTTACAATGTGGGGAAAGTATGAGAGACAACTTTTTTTTTTCACATACAATTTGTGATAGCCTTCATTTTTCAGAAGCTGGGAAAGTTACTCTTCTGGACTACAATTCCCAGAACCTTCAGGCAACAGAGCTTGGAAAAGTTCCATGGTACCTTGGGGATTCTGGGAGTTGTATTCCATCAAGTAGTTTTTCCAAGCTCTGAAAATATAAGTAAATAATCCGTTAAAAACAATTCTGCTTTTACACAGTTTACCTATTGAAAAGACTTTTGTGCTGTCTTTGCAATATATTTATGCATTCCTCTCAAGCTAGCTCATGGCAAACTGCAATAGCAAAGAAGAAGAAAGTGTGTCAGTTCTGTCCACATGAAATGAAATAGAAATAGATTTCCATGCAAGGGGCTTGGCTTTGCAGGCCTTTCCTCAGCCTGTGGAAAGGAGACAGAGTTGCTTGCCAGCTGGAAGGAATTAGATCTCTCCACAGACTCCTCTACAGCTGCAGAAGGCCCCAGGCCCCACAGCTATTCCTCTTCCGCAGCTGACAGCAAGGGCCAACTTGTCTAACCAATGGCAAATGAGTCAGTGCCAGCAATGAGTGAATGTTCCTCATTAATTCACATACTATGCAGCGCTTGAAACAGACACACACACAGACAAAGCATTCAGGACCTCACTGCACATATTTCTGGTCAGCCTTCAGCAGGGGTGAGGAGCCCATGTCCAGACTTCACCAGCCCTACCCTTCATTGCAAATGAGCAGGAATTATGGTAGTTGGAGTCTAGTAATATTGGAGGGCTACATATCGTTCACTGATTGCCTAAGTTATTATGATCCCAGAATGCATAGTTTCTAAATTCAGAAGTATGAGGTCAGTTCATACTGGCCCAGCTTAACATCACAGAGAAACCATGGTTTATTGTTATGTGCTGTTAAGTCACCTTTGATTATGCTGACCCTATGAATTTAACAATCTCCAAAATATCCAATTTGTTGTTGCCTTTTTTGGGTGCCAGGTACCATGATTCTCCAAGAATTCTTCAGGCTGAAGTTTGGGAATTCTTACCTATCAACACCCAAATTTCATTACTTCAAACAGTTCTTATTGTCCAGGTTGCCTCAGGCCTATTTCTCACACAAAAAGGAAACTACGCCAGTGCTTCCTAAGAGGTATAGTTTTTTGAGAAAGCCATCTGGAGATCTGATGGGCAGCATGACGATACCTCCAACAAAGACCTAGTTCTCTAAGGAAGCATTGGGACAGTTTTCTTTCTGTACAGGAAGAAGACCCGAAACAGTGTGGAAGATAGAGCCTGCTGTGAGAGAGGGGGGGGGGGCAGGAACTCTTAGAATTCTGCCTCAGGCATTCTTGGAGAATTCTGGGAGTTGAAGTCCAAAAAACCTCAATGGTATATCCTTCAGCTTCACTCAGGAATTAAGTCAATATATATATTAAGTCAAAGAGTATTTAAAGAAGGTCACCAGTAGAGAACTCCTGTGTACTCTGGGGGTTTTGTACTTTGAACATGTAATGAGAAAACAGGATATAGGGAAAGAGGAAAACTGAATGTGAGATACACTGACTTAATTCCTGAGTGGTGCTGAAGGATATACCATTGAGATTTTTTGGACTTCAACTCCCAGAATTCTCCAAGAATGCCTGAGGCAGAATTCTAAGGTCAATATATATAATATATATTAACCTTAGAATTCTGTCTCAGGCATATACATATATATAAGGTCAAAAGTAGGGGACAGAATTATTCTTATACAAAGATACTGAAATGCTAGACATCTGTTTGTATTCAAGACATGCAAACAAAAGAAAAGAAAATGATGCAATCTAAATCAGGTCAGGCAAATTGTGGTCCTCTAAAGTGGTCTTTGTAGCTCTCAGATGCCAACCCTTAATGAAAAACTGGTTTTTCTTAGCCAAAAAAAGAGGGGGGCGGGCAAGGGAGGGTAAATCACCACTCCGGGAAGATTCCTCCAGCAGTGATCTACCATATAAATAAGCTGCTGTATTGGGAACACGTGCAGGCTTCAGCACCAAAATTTTTTTTGTCCATTTTTCATGACTGGAAGTACTCTCATTTATTTCTCCATCCCCACATTTCTTGGTCTGCTTGGGCCCAAGAGGGCTCTCAAGGGCAGAAAACTGACCTCCTCCCAGGTACACCAATGTTCTCCTACCTCTAGGATTAAATGAAGGAACTATCTATTTGCAATGAACTTTAAGAAACAGGAAGAGGTTGTGATGGTACAAAACATTTTTGATGGCGAACTGGACTTAATACGAACAAGTCTGAATGTAATTGGTGCTTTCTATGTGAGGCTAAAAATAATGGAAACGACACACTGGTGACTTTCACATGTAACACCAAACCATGATTTCAGGCAAGAATGGATGGTCTCCTGAGGTACAGAGACTGTGTGAGACCATTCCTGGACCACGCAGAGCTGCAACAATTTCTATGACAGCCTCCCCACTTTTTACACAAGTGTTTATTTAACTTAAAAAGATCCCCTGGCACCTTCTAGTGGCTGGTGTTTTTTTTTTAATACTTGCTTAAAATGGTGGGGTGTTGGGGGGATTGGTTGGGGTGTGCGGGCACCCCAGAATATGGCAAAAATAGTTCCCATGCTGCCTGCAGGATGCAAGAGGATTTTATGAGCCTTTGCCATCTGAAATGGGGAAGTGTGGGGGTAATTAGGGAGCCCAAGAGTAGCTTGGGGGGACATATCCTGGCTCCCTGGGTCTGTATACTGTATAGGCTACAACTTGCAAGTGGCTTACCTTGC
Source organism: Pogona vitticeps (assembly GCF_051106095.1). NCBI lineage: Eukaryota > Metazoa > Chordata > Lepidosauria > Squamata > Agamidae > Pogona > Pogona vitticeps. The sequence goes on from NC_135784.1 coordinate 290,728,620, forward strand.
CTTAGCAGCTCAGGGACAGGCAAGAACGGGGAAAGCAACACTCCGACTCCTAGCTTTTCCCACCCAGGACTTGGCAAAGTTGCTTTTTGGTATTATGTTTGTGTTACATGCTGTGAAGTGAGAACCAACTTGTAACAACTTTAACAGGGCTTTCAAAGTGAGTGAGAGATTTAGGAAGTGGTTTTTTACAACTTCCACCCTGCCCCCATGAGTTTTCATGGCCAAGCAGGGATTTGAACCCAGGTTTCCTGAGTCCTACCTAGCCTGTCACTCTATCTGCTCCACCATACTGGGTATATTTGTATTACTTGCGAGCACAGGTAAGCCAGCTGTATAAGAATTCTCTGGACTATCTTGATTGCATAATTATTCTTGGCATGTTATTTTATGTATCGTTATTGCTGATTTCTGCTTTTCAGTCTAGCTTACTAATGCCTGCTTAAAAATTAGTGGCATGGAAGCTAAGGGTTGTGAGCAAAGGGCTCCTATTTATTAATTTCCCCCTCCTCCCCAACTTTGGGAGATGTTTTGGCTTTAGTTCAGCCTATCAGGGGGGAAAAAGTTTATTAACATGGTTGTTGTAGGTTTTCCAGGCTCTTTGGCCGTGGTCTGAAGGTTGTTCTTCCTAACGTTTCGCCAGTCTCTGTTCCCGACATCTTCAGAGGACTGGAGTCAGAACTCTGTCTGTGCTTTGGTGCAGTTTGTGGGATACTCAATTGTCCCACAAAATACTCAACTATCCCACAAACTGCACCAGAGCACAGACAGAGTTTTGACTCCTGTCCTCTGAAGATGCCGGCCACAGAGACTGGTGAAACGTTAGGAAGAACAACCTTCAGAACACGGACAAAGAGCCTGGAAAACCTACAACAACCATCGTATCCTGGCTGTGAAAGCCTTCAAGAATACAGTTTATTAACAGCCTAGGCATTTCTGGGTATTGGTTGGGCTAAAGCAGCTGCGTCTCCTAAATGGCTCTGTGCCCAGGCACAGTTAAAACCTCAAGATGGAAAGTCTTTCTTGGGAGACAACACTGGTGTACAGTTGCCAACCCTTGAAATAAAAATATAATTAAATGTAAAGATGATGATGATAAATTAAAAAATATAATGAGATGGATTCCAACAACAAAACTTCATTAGTCTAAGCGGCACCACTTCATGCAGGTCTTCCATTCTCTTCCTATCATCAAGCAATACCATCCACACATCAAAGATGTCCTTTGCAGTTTTTGCCAAATCTCTTAAATCTCTTCCATCCTAACAAAGCTAGACTAGAAGTGTCTCACAAAAACAAAGAAAGAGTTCTCTGGTTTCCAGGGAAGCGGATGCAAGAAAGCAGGCTGAACAGCAGAAGAGCAGGAAGACATATTTTATTTTTGTTATGAGCTGTCAAGTTGCTTCTGATTCACGGCAACCCTCCATCTGCTACACCATACTTATTTTCAAATGTAATATACCATCGAGAAATTAAGCAAATAGTAACAAACTACAGTAGGATCCCCTATATCCAAAAATATTTCCACATGGATTACATGCTATGTATTCTTCATAGCAGCATCTGCATCCCTTTAGTGCAGGGGTCAGGGAACTTTTTTACCTTTTAGCCCCCCAAAAATTTATATAAGCCAACATTACCCCCTTGATTTGAAAGGAAGGAAATGATACAGTATTTGATGAAGCCACCCTTTTTTCCCACCTTAATTCAAGCCTTGCCTGTTCTTTTCATAGTTTTGAGTCTCTCTCTCTCTCTCTCACACACACACACATACACACTCACACACACACACACACACACACACACATCCACCCACCCTCCCTCCATTTTCTCCATACATTTAAATAAGCTTGATGAAGCCCTGGGTCTCTTGCACCTTCCTTCCCTCATTAACTTGATCCTTTCCCTCCTCCTGCTTGCTTGCAATCATTTCCAGGGGAAGGACTCATTCACAAGCCCCGGATTGATTGCCCGGGGCTATTCCACAGCTGTAACCAATCAAGCAGGCTTATCTCCGATCTCTGAAAGATTGGAGGATTTACAAGTGCCCTGCTGCAACCAAGGAAATAACAGGGAGAGGTGGCTTACAATTTGAGGTTTGGCTGCAGGGGGTGGGGGTGGGGGTGGGAGGGAGGGAGGGGGTAGTACTCTGCTCATTACCCCCAGGATTTTCACTTTGACCCCATTTGGATAAATTACCCCTGTTCCCTGACCACTGCTTTAGTGGCTAGTTCGGGTAATACATGTGAAAACAGTTTTTTTCTGGATGTTTTTCTTTTAATATTTTTAATATTTTCAGAGCATGGATAAGTGAATCAGTGGATATTGATCCCATGGATATGGGGCTCCTACTGTTCTCTGCCCATCGATCTTGACCTGATGTAGCTATGGCTGCCCTTTTATTAACACCAACTGATCAGTGCCTCCTCCACTACCACTGCTGAGCGGAACCAGCCAGCCAATCAGTATAAGTTGTGATTTCTCATTACCACATTCCTTCCTCTCTTTTTTTTCCCTCAGGACAGCCCTAGGACCATTGTTTGTCACCACTGTCATGAGAGAGAGAGCCACTTCTCCCAGGAGGTAGCCAGCCAGTCCCCATCTTGCTGTAGAAGGAGCTTCCCAATCAAGAGAATCGAAGGGATGCGTGAGACATTGAATGCAACCATCATTTAAAATTCTGCAGACAGCACTGTACCCACAGTACATATCTCTCCACCATCAAAAACTTTCCCTCTGCATGAAATTGAGTGAGATGCTATCTCACTCCTTTCTAAGTGAACATAGTTCAGTCCAACCATCTCATTTCCATTTTTCTTCCACTCTAGAGTTCAGTCTAACCACTCCGCTTCCCTCCAAACCATCCCCTCCTTCTTCCCCAGAATAGACAAGGACGTATCTATGGAGGATCTGTTGCTTTAAGAGTAACAAACACCTTGAGATGCCAGGATCCTGCTTGGTTGAACACCTCATCTCCCTCTCTCCCCCCCTCTCCCTCTCCTTCTCCCTCCCTCCCTCCTTCCTTCTCTCTCTCTCTCTCTCTCTCTCTCTCTCTCACACACACACACACACACACACACACACACACACATGCACACACACACAAAATGCATAAAATCCAATATGCTAATTGATTAAAAAGATGCAAAATTAAAAATTAGTTTTAAAATTTCAAGAGTGACAATGATTTTTAGAATTCAAACAGTACAATAATACCTCCTCATTGTGTAGGAAGACTGTGCCCAGGTGAGCTCTGTACCTACTGCCTAGGTGCTGAGGACAGACAATGGCAAGGTCCTTGATCTCTCTTCTTACAGTATTTTACCTTTGGAACAGGTAAACAGGCAGGCCTCCCAACAAAGGACATCTTGAAAGAGAGAACTCATGGCCACTCTGGAGCCTGCACGTGAGGACCTAGTGTGGATATAAGAGGCTCTCTGAGATGAGACTGCCGTGTCTCCATTCCACCCGGCCTCTGCTTGGCCCGCAGTTATTTGGCTTCCTCCTTCAATGCAATCTGACAGTAACGTAGGTCGTTGGTTGGCTGCCGCTCTTATTTATTTAATTATTTATTTTTAACAGGGCTTCTATTTTATACTGAGTAAGGGATGAAGGGCCAGCAACTTTGGCTGTGCCCTCGGATTCATCCCCACACCAGCTGAGGCCCAGGCAACAGTCTCTTCAGCATCCTACCTCCCACCGTGTGCATTACAAGGAGAGAGGTCCTGCCAAAGTTCTGCCCACATTCGCCTCAGCTGCGTTCTCTCTTAACCTCTCTCTTGGCGGAAACCCAGCAGACAGCAGCTGAGGTGCCGGAGAGGAGGACTGTGGCTGGGAGGCTCAATTGCTATTCCTACTGGGGAGGAAGAAAGTTAAAAGACCACTTTGGCTGCATCTCAGCTTGGGGGGGGGGGAGAGTCACTGAAGAACATAATAGTGTAACAGTATACAGGCATCCTCAGCTTCAGAGGCTATGCTGAAGCCTGAGGCCACTTGCCTCTTAAGTTGATTTATGATTGGGTGGATAGCTATGTCTGTCGGCAGCGAATGGATGAGACAGCCTTCTGGTTCCTTACAGCCAGATCCCAAAAATAACTACAACAAATATACCTTGAAGACCAAGTTTCATTTTGCACATACTTTTCTGCATTGCAGTCCATGAAAACTTTTGCCAAATAAAAGTTCTTAAGCTGCCACACGACTTTCTGTCATTTTTGTTGCAGTAGACTAACAGGGTTACCCTCTGGAAATTTTTGTACTGGAAGCCATTAGCTGCAAATGACTCGTTCCTCATGATTTTCCTTTTCCCCTCACAACGAACGTATATATATGTCAAACCGTGACTGAAACTTTTAAAAGTTCGACATCAGTTCTTTTACACTGCATTTCCCCAGGTTTGGGTTCAGATGTGGAAACAGCCTAACTAAAGGATGAAGGAAACATGCAGCATGTTTCATCTGTAACATGTGCTCCTCTACAGATGCTGAGCAGATGACAAAGTGGATGGGAGGTGATTGATCAGATTCTCATATCATTATGTGTTGTCAAGTCACCTCTGATTTATTGTTTAGTCATTAAGTCATGTCCGACTCTTCGTGACCCCATGGACCAGAGCACGCCAGGCCCTCTTGTCTTCCACTGCCTCCCAGAGTTGGGTCAAATTCACGTTGGTAGCTTTGATGACATTGTCCAACCATCTCGTCCTCTGTCGTCCCCTTCTCCTCTTGCCTTTTCACTTTCCCAACATCAAGGTCTTTTCCAAGGAGTCTTCTCTTCTCATCAGATGGCCAAAGTATTGGAGCCTCAACTTCAGGATCTGCCCTTCCAGAGTTTGTTCTCCTTGCAATCCAGGGGACTCTCAAGAGCCTCCTCCAGCACCACAGTTCAAAAGCATCAATTCTTTGGCGGTCAGCCTTCTTTATGGTCCAGCTCTCACTTCCATACATCGCTACTGGAAAAACCATAGTTTTGACTATGTGGACTTTTGTTGGCAAGGTGATGTCTCTGCTTTTTAAGATGCTGTCAAGGTTTGTCATCGCTTTCCTCCCAAAAAGCAGGGAATCTTTTAATTTTGTGGCTGCTGTCCCCATCTGCAGTGATCATGGAGCCCAGGAAGGTAAAATCTGTCACTGCCTCCATATCTTCCCCTTCTGTTTTCCAGGAGGTGATGGGACCAGTGGCCATGATCTTAATTTTTTTAGATGTTGAGCTTCAGACCATTTTTTGCTCTCTCCTCTTTCACCCTCATTACAAGGTTCTTTAATTCCTCCTAACTTTCTGCCATCGGAGTGGTATCATCTGCATATTGGAGGTTGTTGATATTTCTTATAGCAATCTTAATTCCAGTTTGGGATTCCTCCAGTCCAGCCTTTCGCATATCAGTTAAATAAGCAGGGAGACAATATACAGCCTTGTCATACTCCTTTCCCAATTTTGAACCAATCAGTTGTTCCATATCCAGTTCTAACTGTTACATCCTGTCCCACATATAGATTTAACAGGAGACAGATAAAGTACTCAGGCACTCCCATTTCTTTAAGGACTTGCCATAGTTTGCTGTGGTCCACACAGTCAAAGGCTTTTGCATAGTCAATGAAGCAGAAGTAGATGTTTTTCTGGAACTCTCTTGCTTTTTCCATAAGCCAGTGCATGTTAGCAATTTGGTCTCTAGTTCCTCTGCCCTTTCGAAATCCAGCTTGTACTTCTGGGAGTTCTCAGTTCACATACTGCTGAAGCCTACCTTGGAGGATTTTGAGCAGAACCTTGCTAGCGTGTGAAATGAGTGCAATTGTACGGTAGTTGGAGCATTCTTTAGCACTGCCCTTCTTTGGGATTGGGATGTAGACTGATCTTTTCTAATCCTCTGCCCACTGCTGCATTTTGCAAGCTTGCTGGCATATTGAGTGCAGCACCTTAACAGCACCATATTTTAAGATTTTAAATAGTTCAGCTGGAATGCCATCACCTCCACTGGCCTTGTTGTTTGCCATGCTTTCTAAGGCCCACTTGACTTCGCTTCCCAGGATGTCTGGCTCAAGGTCAGCAACCACATTATCTGGGTTGTCTGGGCCATCCAGATCTTTCTGGTATAATTCCTCTGTGTATTCTTGCCACCTCTTCTTGATGCCTTCTGTTCTGTTAAGTCCTTACCATTTTTGTCCTTTATCATGTCCATCTTGGCACAAAAGTTTCCTTTAATATCTCCAATTTTCTTGAACAGATCTCTGGTTTTTCCCTTTCTATCCTTTTCCTCTATTTCTTTGCACTGCTCGTTTAAGAAGGCCCTCTTGTCTCTCCTTGCTATTCTTTGGAAGTCAGCATTCAATTTTCTGTAACTTTCGGTATCTCCCTTGCATTTTGTTTCCCTTCTCTTCTCTGCTATTTCTAAGGCCTTGTTGGACAGCCACTTTGCTTTCTTGCATTTCTTTTTCTTTGGCACATTTTTGTTGCTCCTGTAGAACATTATGAGCCTCCATCCATAGTTCTTCAGGCACTCTGTCCACCAAACTGAGTTCCTTAAATCTGTTCTTCACTTCCACTGTGTATTCATAAGGGATTTGGTTTAGCTTGTACCTGACTAGCCCAGTGATTTTTCCTACTTTCTTCAGTTTAAGCTTGAGTTTTGTTATAAGAAGCTGACAATCAGAGCCACAATCAGCTCCAGGTCTTGTTTTTGCTGACTGTATAGAGCTTCTCCATCTTTGGCTGCGAAGAACATAATCAATCTGATTTCGGTATTGCCCATCTGGTGATGTCCACGTGTAGAGTCGCCTCTTGTGTGGTTGGAAAAGAATGTTTGTGATGACCAGCTTGTTCTCTTGACAAAACTCTATTAGCCTTTGCCCTGCTTCATTTTGAACTCCAAAGCCAACCATACCTGTTGTTCCTTTTATCTCTTGATCCCCCACTTTAGCATTCCAGTCCCCTATAATGAGAAGAACATCTTTCTTTGGTGTTAGTTCTAGAAGGTTTTGTAAATCTTCATGGTCAGTTTCAGCCTTTTCAGCATCTGTGGTTGGTGCATAAACTTGAATTACTGTGATGTTGAAAAGTCTGCTTTGGATTCGTATTGAAATCATTCTGTAATTTTTGAGTTTCTATCCCAGGCCTCCATTTCTTCTACGGGATTCTTGCCCACAATAGTAGATATGATAATTGTCTGAATTGAATTCGCCCATTCCCATCCATTTTAGTTCACTGACGCCCAGGATGTCAATGTTTATTCTTGCCATCTCCTGTTTGACCACATCCAGCTTACCAAGATTCATAGATCTTACATTCCATGTTCCTATGTAGTATTTTTCTACAAAAACACTGGACTTTCCTTTCACTTCCAGGCACGTCCGCAGCTGAGCATCCTTTCGGCTTTGGCCCAAGAACTTCATTAGCTCTGGAGCTACTTGTCCTTGTCCTCTGCTCTTCTTCAGTAGCATGTAGGACGCCTTCCGACCTGAGCGGCTCATCTTCCAGTGTCATATCTTTTACCCTTTTATTTCTGTCCATGGAGTTTTCTTGGCAAAGATACTGGAGTGCCTTGCCAGTTCCTACTCCAGGTAGATCGCGTTTAGTCAGAACTCTCCACTATGACCTGCCTGTCTTGGGTGTCCCTGCACGGCATAGCCCATAGCTTCTCTGAATTACTCAAGCCCCTTTGCCACGACAAGGCAGCAATCTGTGAAGGAGTACCTCTGACTTACAGCACCTCTGACTTACAGCAACCCTATGAATGAACAATCTCCAAAATGTCATGTCCTTCTGTAAACTCAAACCTGTGGTTCCTTTAGGGAGTCAGTATTTGGTCTTAAGAGACTCCTGCTGCCTTCCACCTTTCCCAGAATTACTGGCTTTTCCAGAGAATGAGAAAGGTGCCCAAAGCAGGGCAACCTCACTTTAATCATGTTTGCCTCCAGAGACAGTTCAGGCTTGATTTGACCTAAAATTGACATTCATATTTTTTAAAAAGTAACTAAAAAGCAAGCGGCCTTTTCACACATCTACTAGTAAGCAATTTGTTTTTTTTTTCTGATGAAGACTCTAATTCTTCACACATATTGTATTTGCAAATTAAATACTGGAAGAAATTATGAGACTTTCATTAGTGTAGGGGGAGTTCTAAGTTGTCTTATCACTCTATTTATAGATTCTATTCATAGATTCTTTGAACTGGCTGAAGTTCATATGGCAAGTGTTGATACTGAAATATCTGACAAGTCTGCTTCCATCTATATAATTCTAAGTCATCAGATGCCTTGCTAATTAGCCACGATCTGAATATGTAGTCCCATTTCTTTTACATGCATGATTGTGCATTTTACATACAGCTGATGATGGAACCAAGTCAGCTGGCTTTTAACCAATTCAAAACTATTTTAGACAGACAGATACACACACACACACACACACACACACACAGTGTGGTTAACATGAGAATATGTAACACCAGAAAAGAAAAAGCTCTAAAGTTCATAAAATGGAATAGTGGTGGGAAAGGTTAACCTTGTTGATCTTAGCCATTAACCTTGTCTCAAACTCAAAATAGATGAATGGGAACACTTTGGTCTTCACCATGGTGTTACAGGTAAGGCATCAGAAACAGTACAGTACAGACAGGCACAGCAACTTAAGAAGCATATGATAACAACTAAGTAGCTTGGTGTGGGTGGGCATGGCAGGACACCACAAAAGAAAGAAAAAATAAAGATAAAATAAAATAGAAGCTTGTAAACTGGTTTAGAAATAACAACAACAACAACAACAACCATCAGAGTGACAAAAACGGCAACATAAGGAACAGCATACATACTGCATCAATATTGAACAGAAACTTAGGTTTTTGTATCTTGTATCTGTTACATAATACCAGTCAATGTTTTTATAATTTCGACTGTGCCTGGAATTTTGTAATAATAATAATAATAATAATAATAATAATAATAATAATAATAATAATAATAATAATAATAATAATAATAATAATAATAATAATGTGATTTGCATGTATCTGGATGGAACATCAATAACAGGAAGGACAGTGATCTAGTTCTTACTAAAGCAGTAAACATGTGTCTGGATTGCACCACTGCAGATTTCAAGCCATGGCTCATATGACTGAGTGGTCCTGCATACAAAAATTATACAGTAGTCCACACACCCAGTATGCAAAATGAAGGCAGCTCTTCCTTTCTGTACTATATTTAACCTTTCTATTGGAGAGGCATGTTTTGGGTGCTGGTTTTTTTAAGGAAAGACCATTATACTGTCTTGAGCCCCAGACTACAGTCTAACATGTAGTAGAGCAGCTGGATGTAGGATTGCCAGTACCTTGGAGGGAAATGTATTTCTCAAATGATAAATTATTGATGTAAGTACAGACGAAGTACTTACATCAGAGTGTTGTCCTCTGAAGATGCCGGCCCCAGAGAGACTGGCGAAACGTTAGGAAGAACAACCTCCAGAACACGGCCAAAGAGCCCGAAAAACCCACAACAACCATTAGATCCCGGCCGTGAAAGCTTTCGCGAATACAGTATATTGGTCTACATCAATTGTTACCTTTTGAGATTAGCAAAGGGATGAAATACCTCTAGCTTCAGAAATCCGCACATAGCTGGGTCTAGAGATGATCTCAAAACCATGCATACACTTGAAAACTGTGTATGACTAAAGGGGGAAATGTGCCTAAAAGGAATACATTAGGGAAAATGTCTGACAAAATATGGATGAGTTTCTAGGCACAAAGAAAACAAAGTGTAGCAATTCATTACAAAACAAAAACAAGATGAAAATGTCAATTGGGATTCTGAAAGATATAAAGAGAATAAAATGGATGGATGTTTAAACCCCCAGCGGGATGCTGGAAAAATGAGGTAAGGGTACAATGGAGGTGAAAGTTCTTGAGAGGGCAGTAAATGTTCAATTAGACCTTTATAGCTCCCCACCATCGAAAAAGTACTCACAAAACACTGGAGAGTAGAGGCTGTGTGGAAAACTCAGGCACATTCATTTTGAAAAGGTTAGTCTAGAAATCAGGCATTCCTCTCTTAGTAAAGTCACATGAAATTAGTCCCATTTCATGAGCAGAGAAAAATACACATATCTGAAGGATGGAGCCTCCATTTTCCTGATCAGTGTCTTAGCTTAGATAGCTAAAAACATGCATCATGTACCTACATGCTAGACAGGAAAAAAAAGCTATCAAGAGAGGACTCCTTGCTAAAGCTTAGCAATGTTACTATTTTGGACTACAGCTCCCAAAATCCCCAGCCAGTACTGCTCTAGGAAAAAGTAACATTTCCCTGCTCTGCTCCTGTCACACACCAGGAACCATCAGTTGCTATTACCCTGGTGGTTTCACCTCTGAGCTATTGTAATAGCTTGTTAGCTGGTCTCTCTTCTGTACTTGTCCTCTCATTTTGGTGCAGAACAGCGCAGTACGAGTAGTCCTAAACCTGCTGCGCTACTCTCACATTTCCCAGCTGGTTACCCATCAGATCAAGAACATATTATAAGTTCTTGTTCCGACATTTAAAGCATTATATTTCTCTTGCCCTAGCTAATTAGCAGAACTGGTGGCATGGCAAATTCCTCATAGGAGGACTCGATCTGCGGATTTGCGTCTCTTAATAGTCCCTTGGATCGATAACTCCAGACTTAGAGCATTTTCTCATCGGGCCCAAAATTATGGAATTCCCTTCCGCAATACCTTCACATGGTACCAGAGTTGGACAAATTCAAACGAGAGCTAAAAACATATTTGTTCAACCTGGAACCATAGGGGCTGATCATGAAAATAGGCAATTATTGGTGTAGAGTAAATGTATTTCAATCATTATATTGTTTTATAGTTATTTTGATTGTTGTCTTATTGAATGAAAATTGCTCACTGTATGTTTTTATCATTGTAATTATATTACATTATGTTGTGGTTGTATTTTAACTGTTTTTGACTGTTGGAATGCATTCTGGAATAGAGCGCAATATAAATAAATATTATTATTATTACTTTATAAAAGCCCCAAACCGTCTTCTGACCAGACAACTAAGCTCATAATAAGGTATAAATGCTGATCCGGTCCACTTACCAGGCTCCGGGCAATGCTCAGCTCCATTGTCATCACTGTCGTACCAATCCCAGAAGGAGCCTAGCTGGCCTTTCCCCACCTCCCCATGGAGCCGACCACTTACTGGCTGAGTGGAGAGACTCCACATCCTGCCTCTGCGTCAAAGTGGTTAGTTGCGTGGGGAGGCGGGGAAGGGCTGGCTGGGCTGCTTCCGGGATATGCACAACAACAATGAAGACAGAGTCAAGTGCCATGCAGAGCCCAGTAAGTTGCCTGGCTGGTTCTTGGGGGTGGGATTTGGAAATGAATACAAAGTACCCCCGTCTAACTCCAAGCACTGTGCCCATACTAATTTGACACATCAAATAACTGGCTTTCATAGTTCAGTGACCAAACTGATGATAAGCCTTGGATAATTCTAAACCGGAGAACTGTCAGGACACAACACAGCATGGAAAAATTACTTTTTGGAATCCCCTGTCCAACATAGTTGTTTACAGAAGTGCACTAGAGTTCTCTAGCACAGACCTCAAAGAACCAAAGTACAGTACGAATGGCAAGATTCCATAGTTAAGTGGCATTCAATCTTCTGTAACTATGTAGTATGTTTGTTGTCTTTGTTTTCAGTTGGTCCACATGGATAAGGATCACAAAGGAGAGGCAGCCCTGTTAGTCTGTGCTAGCATATCAATCAAAAACAAAAGAAAACCCCCAAAACAGAGAAGACAAAAACATTGTGGCACCTTAAAAACTAACTGCTATATCTGTGCAAGAGCCACTGAAATTGACATATGCAACAGCTACAGATTCAGTGAAGACAAAAATTCTTATCATACCCTGAAAGGAACTTTCAAGCAAGCAGTTTTATTGAACGTAACCTCACATTAGAGCTATGCTTTCCAGGAAAAACTAGGCACTGCAGATGTCACAAGCGTCAATAACATGCCCTAGCTGAACCTCACATGATCTGATAACATACTGTCACTCTTAGAGGCTGTTGCATGAACTGAGGTAGCTTTGGCTAACTAAGCCTGATAAGGAAACTCGCATGCAGTTGCTAACGAGGAGGACGTGATCATACAGTCAATAAGAAGTTCATTTGTCCTGTCAGCAGAACAGAAAGAAGAAGAAACACCCTTGCGTAGAATTTCATACTTTGTTAATAGATGGTCTGTTTCTAACAACTAACTTACATTTTCTTATTAAACTCATCGCTGGCTTTACAGCTCCACGAGTTAGGTACCTGGCTCTGGAGCCACAGCAGTGAGTCTGATTCCCCATTGTGCCTCCTGGGAGAACAGCCAACCTGTGTAGCCTTGGGCAAGCTGCACAATTCCACTGAATCCCCAGAAGGGAGGGGCTGATAAAACATTTCTGAGTTCTCTATAAAACCCTAGAATGGGACACCATAAGAAGGAATCAACTTGATTGCATATTATTTATTAAAGTGTTATAAATGTCCTATTCTGTCCCTACCAAAACCAGATTGATGTCTGATTTGTGTCTTATTATGCCCCCAGAAAAAGGGTATGGTAAACCACTTCTGAATGTTGTCTAGCTAGGAAACCCTGGCAAGAGTTGCCATAAGTTCCAGTCAACTTGGCAGTACACAATTATCATTGTTAATTGGCTGAAACCCTGGGTCAGTTGGCCTATTGTAAAGTGATGCCTGCAGAACTATGCAGGGCATTACACTCAGGCAGCCTGCATGTGATTGTCCAACCAATCACATGATTTATAGCGCAACTATTACATAATATGCCTATGGAACTACTTTGTGAATAGCACTTGCACCTTGGCATGATTAGGGTACCACTTGCATGACTCTTGAGTTACTCAAATGTAGCACTGCAACAGGATTCCAGCCACTGCCTTTTAAACAGAATTGTTAAC